>NC_067400.1:1413686-1774936 GCF_016432865.1 Antechinus flavipes
AACACCGAGGCTCCCAAATGCAGTGATTTGCCCACAGCACACCCCTGCCTGGCGGCTCCTCCCTCCCGGGCCACTGAGGGGGTGGGCAGCCACGGCCTCCCCAGACCTTACCGCAAGCACGTCCTCAGGTCGTCGTCCTGGCTCGGGGTCAGCCCCACCTTCTGGTCACGGAGAATCTTGTCCCGCAGGAGCCTCTGGCGCCAGGCCATTGGCAGACACCTCTCCATGTCCAGGATAGTGATGGCTCTCTGGGATCAACAGCAAGGGGCCCCTCAGCTCTTTGTCGGAGCCCAGGAGCCCAGAGTCCAGGAGTCCAGAGCCCGGAGCCCAGAGCCAAGAGTCCAAGAGCCCAGAGCCTGGAGCCCAGAGCCCGGAGCCCGGGAGCCCGAGACGGGGCCCTGGGCTGTGATCCTGGCCGAGCAGGGCCGTTCCCCTGCCAGCCTGGGTCTCTGAGAGTGGTGCCCAGGTGGACACTTCTCCGGCCAGGACATTCACTCTCCCGGCCTCCGGGCCCAGACTGCTCTCCCCCGGACCCCGGCCTCCTAAATCCCCAGCTCCCCAACACTCAGCCCTGGAAATGACTGTATTTTGCACTGAAGCTTCCGTCTTTGCCCTTCCCCCGCCCTTGTAGAATGAGCTCCCTGAGGGCAGGGCCCGTGCCCAGACCGTAGAAGGCCCCCAGGGCCCTCAGCCTCCACTTAGGGGATGCTGAGGAAATCCTCCTCCGTTGGGCTCTGCGCTCCCTTATTCATAACAGGGGGAGAATAATTCTCGACTGTCCGGAGGCTAAACTGGAGATGGCCGAAGAAAGGTCGTTCTTGCTGCCGGCCTCGACGAGGCTGCGTCGTAACGGGGGCCATCGGGCTCTGCCCCGACCTTTGGGGCTCTCCGGGTGCTGCCGGTCACCCCGTCGCAGACCTCGGGCCTGGCCGGGACAGAGGCCCCGGGGGCCCCTCCTGCTGCTGGGGAGGCAGCCCCCGCTCGGGCTCCTGGGCCCTGGGCCCACTCAGGCAGCCAGAGGCCCGTACCTGCACCTGCCAGATTTTCTCGTTCCTGGAGGACACCTCAGTGGCAGTCTCGCTCATGAGGGCGATCAGCATGTTGAGGAGAAGCACGGAGGTGAGAATCACGTAGATGATGAGGACGAAGAGGAAGAAGCCTGGAAAGCTGGAGTGCTCCGGGCCGGACAGGTCCCCGAGCCCAAGGGTCAGCTTGAAAAGGGCCCCCGACGCATTCCCCACGGAATCGTAGGGACAGTGGTCGGGCCCCGGACACGGACCGGACAGGGCCGAGAGGGCTGTAAGAAGAACCGCTATCAGCACTGGAAGGGCCGAGTCAGGGTTTTCCTAGAATATCACATCCACAACCCAATGTCATCTTTGTCCCGAAACCCTCCTCCCACCTTCTCTTTTCCTATCCAGCACAGCCCCCCCCCCCCAGCCCCAGGCTCACAACCTGGACTCTCTTGTCCCCTATATACAATCTGTTGTCAAGGCTTGCCAATTTCATCTCTCAATATCTCTCATCAATATCACCTCTCTATTTCTTGTCAATTCCAGCTTTGTGACATCTCTGTCGATTTCACCTGCCACAGCACCTCTTGCTCATTTCATCTTTGCAAAATCCTTTCTCACTTTCATTTCCGCAACTCTCTGATCAATATCATTTCTATATCTTGTCAATGTCAGTGTTGTGACATCTCTGTTGATTTCACCACTGCCAGCATCTCTTGCTCATTTCACCTTTGCATTACCTCATCTTTGCAGCATCTGCCAATTCTCTCCCTTCTTTCCTCACATTGCCCCCACCCTGGAGGAGATCCTCACCACTTCTCACCTGGGCTATGGCAATAGGTGCTCGGGGTCTTCAGTCCATCCTCCCCTCAGCCACTAAAGTGACTTTATAGCACAGAGATCTGTCTCTCCGGGTTTGTCTCTGTCTCTCTGGGTTTGTCTCTGTCTCTGTCTGTCTCTCTGGGTTTGTCTCTGTCTCTCTCTGGGTTTGTCTCTGTCTCTCTCTGGGTTTGTCTCTGTCTCTGTCTGTCTCTCTGGTTTTGTCTCTGTCTCTCTTTCATACACACACACACACACACAACTTCAATGACCCCCTTTCTCCTCCTTTTGTCATCATCTCCCCCTGTTACCCTTCCATCCTTCTGACCCCTGACCCCCCAACACGTAATCTTTGATCTGGCAAACACTGGCTCCCTGGCTGTCCCAAGAGTCAGACCCTCCAGCCTCTCTCGGTGCTGAGCATTCTCTCTGGCTCTCCGCCCTCCACGTCTCCCTCCTGCCCTGCCCGCCCTGGCTGGTGCCGTGAGCAACGTCCTGAATCTAGAGTCGGGAAGACACTTTCTTTCCCAAGTCACACACCTGTGCCTGCCTCAGTTTCCTCACTGTGAAGTGGGGAGAATAGCAATGCTCTCTGTCCAGGCTCGTCTTGAGGTCCGCATAAGCTGATCATTGCAGGGCCCTTAGCAAGAGTGCCAGGCACATGGTGCTAAGTGCTGGATGTTATTCTTTGTCATCCACTGAATTCCATCAACTTCCCCATGAATTACTTCCTGGCTATCCTGGTTTGAAGCCCACTTTGTCCAAGTTTATTTGTATGTGCTTCCTCCAGGGCAGGAACTGCCTTTTGCCTCTTTTTGAACCCACAGCCTTTAGCATAGTCCCTGAGATCATGAGAGGCACTGGATGTTTACTGACTGACTGCAAGCACAGAAATGGCCCCCAGGGGCTGGGACCCAGACAGTGGTCCTGCAGCTGGGCCCCAGGCTGACCCTTCAGCCCATCAACCGGCTTATCATGGCCCCCTCTTTTGGAACAGGAAGGACGATAGTTTGGGAGCAATGGAGACCCCCATGTGTGTGTGTGTGTAAGTGTGAGTGTGTGTGTGAGTGATTGTGAGTGTATGTCTGTGTGTGTGAGTGTGTATGTATGTGAGTGTGAATGTGTGAGTGTGTGAGTGTGTGTGTCTGTGAGTGTGTGTGAGTGTGTGTGTGAGAGTGTGTGTGTGAGAGTGTGTGTGAGTGTGTGTGTGTGAGAGTGTGTGTGAGTGCAGCTGGAGAGAAGCACATCACCCTGGGAAGGCTTAACCTTTACTCACCAGAAGCAAAACCCACGAGGAAAACCACATATACTAACAGGAACCTGGCCACGTCGTGGAGAATCATCTGAGGAAGCGGAGAGACCCTCCCTTAATCCGAGGGGCAGCCAGAGTTGGGACAGAAGGTGCCTAATAATTGCCTGACTGACCCAGGTGGGTCTCAGCTCTTTGGGAAACTCTTGCCCCTCCCCCCCAGGAAACCAGTTAACTTGGGGGGGGCAGCCCAGGCAGTGGAAGCAGAGTCTCGCGGCCAAGTTGGAGCAGCAGCAAACGTCTCCCGCCCCCGTTGCCCCGCAGAGCAGACTTGCTGAGCCGAGGGCCCCCAGCCACCTGGCCTGGCCCCCGAGCCCTGTCTGCTTGGGGAGGGCAGGGCCGGGGAGGAGGCAGGAGAGAGACCCAGAGCCGGGGGCACTCGCGGGACCCCCGGAGGCCGCCTGCCGGAGGCCGGCTGAGGTCAGGGCTCACCTTCTGCAGGACCACCGTGTAGATGCCCGTGAGCTTGAAGCCCCGAGAGTAGTAGAGCAGATTGAACCAGCCCAGCACCAGAGCCGGGATCTGCACCACGGCCGCGGTCTCCGCCCGGCCCCAGGACAGCCCCAGAGAGCAGAGCACCAGCCCGGCCTGGAAGAGACTGATCCGGGCCGCCTTTGCCTGAGCCGGCCGTGCCCCGCTGCTTGCCCGCCCCCCTCCGGGAGCCCTTCCTCCCTCCTCTCTCTCCCCCCCCAGCTCCCTCTCCTCCTTCCTTGGAGATGGGCCGGCCCCTGGGCCGAGTGCTGGGGTCCTGGCCCCCCTCCGGGCCCTCCCCCCTTTCTCCAGCTCCTTCCTCTACGAGGGGGCCCCGCCCCCAGGGCCTCCGCCTGCCCCTCTCTGCGCCCGAGGGAACGCTGGGAGCTGGGCTCTGGCCCCGGGCCGTGCGGAAGGGGGACTGCCCTGACTTACCAGAGCACGTGGAAATAGCTTTGCAGCAGGAAGGGCGCGAGCCGGAAGGGCCTCATCCAGTTGATGTCCAGGCCCTGGGGAGCAGCCCAGCATCCAGCCCTTGGCGGCCCCTCCCCCAGGCCGGAGTCCCGGCCCCTCCCCCCAAGTCAGCCCGGGTGCTGCCCCCCCCCCACTGCCCGGCACGCTGCTCCCCGAGGGCAGCCCCCCCTGCGCCCACAAGTGCCCCCCGACTCCTTGTCTGCCCGAGGGGGGGAGGGGAGCCCCAGCCTCAGAGGCCAACTGCTGGGGGGGGGGCGCCCGGAGTCCTGGGCCCAGCGCCTCGGCCCCCGCCTGCCAGACTTACCGTCTTCACTATCATGGCCACGGCCGACAGGAAGACGTACACCTGCCCCCAGATCCTCCAGGGGCTCTCGCTCTGGGCTGGGCCAGGAGACTCCTGGGGGGCAGACACGAGAGCTGGCAAGCTTGGAGCGGTGGGGGTGGGGCAGACCCGGCCCAGCCTGACACTGCCGGCCTTTCAGAGGCCCAGACCTCCTCCCAGCCCGGCCCCCCACGTCTCCTCTGCCTGACCTCCCTCCTCGGGACCCTCGTCTCCTGCCCCGCTTGGCCACCCCCAGGGCCACTGTGCCCCCCCGCCCCCCCTCGGGGTGCTCTTGTCCCGGCAGCTCCCTCGGGCCTGGATGGGCACCTCCGTGGGGGGGGGAGGGCTCCGGGGCCCCAGGACGAGGAGGATCACCTGGCTCCCCTCCATCCCCGGCCGCTGGGCCGTGAGCGCCGTGAAAAGCCCGATGTAGCTGAGGTACCAGGCGGTGCTGATGGCGAACAGGGCGCCCGCAAAGGAGGCCCACTTGGCTTGCAGCAGACTCCGCAGGGGCTCCACCACCAGCAGGTCGGAGGCTTTCTGGGGGCAGAGAAGGGCCTGGAAGGCCGCCCTTTGTCCCCCGACTCTCCCGCCGAGCTCCCGGGCCCGCACGGCGGCTTCCACGGGGCCCGGCCCGGCCGCCGCCCCCGCCCCCCTCACCTCCATGTCGGGGTGGAAGGCGACCATCTTGAGGGCAGAGTTGGGCTCCGTGGTGTCCACTTCACTCAGGTCGTACAGGGAGCAGCTTATGGGCCCGTAGGACCACTCGCAGAACTTTCTGCCCAGGTAGGCCATCATGTCTCCCGGGGAGAGCTCTCGGTTTAGGATGCAATGGAACAGCTGGCCGGGAGCAGAGAGCAAGGGAAGGTGAGCGGGGGAAGGAGACGGGGCAGGGGAGGAAGGGGCCGGAAGTGGAAAGAAGGGGGCAGGGGGAGCAGAGAGGCAGGGAAAGGTCACTGCCAAGAGCCAGAGCCCACCCTACCCCGACTCCCGACAAGCTTCCCTTCTTCCCAGAACTGCCATAGACTGGCTAGTTTTAATGTTTGCCTCAGTTTCCCCATCTGTAAAACAAGGATGACTTTAGCCCCTCCCTCTCAGAGCCATGGCAGGGATCAAAGGAGACAAAGTGTGTGTATCCCTCAGCACGGTGTCGGGCACATGGCAATGCTCGCAGAGCCCAGTGAGTCCGGGGGGACCTGGCACAGGGCAGCCCACCAGGCCTGGGGGAGGGGCACAGCCAAAGGCTGCTGGGACCCAAGTCCCCTGAGGGGAGATGAGTCCTGCCCCAACACAGCCACTGATTCAGTGGCTAGCCTGATCCCTGCCCGTAGGACTACCCTGATCTCTGACCCAGGGACTGGCCTAGTCTCAACCCCTGGGCTAGCCTGGTCTCTGACCCTGGGGCTAGCCTGATCCCTGCCCCTAGGACTACCCTGATCTCTGACCCAGGGACTGACCTGGTCTCTGACCCTGGGCTACCTGGTTTATACCCTCCATGGCTGGCCTAGTGTCTGCCCCTGGGCTAGCCTGGTCTCTACCCCTGGGCTAGCCTGGACTCTGACCCTGGGGTTAGCCTGGTTTATACCCTCCATGGCTGGCCTGGTCTCCGCCCCGGGGTTAGCCTGGTCTCTGACCCTGGGCTAGCCTGGTCTCCACCCCTGGGCTAGCCTGGTCTCTGACCCTGGGGCTAGCCTGGTCCCTGGCAGAGCTACTCTTGCTCCCTTTGCCCAGGGCCCAGTGTGTCTCTCTAGACCCCTCCCAGGCTCTGGCAGGAGGTTCCCTGGTTCCCTGCTGGGTGGTCGGCGGCCCTCCCCCAGTCCATCAGGCCTGTACCTCGAGCTGGCCCTCCTTGGCTGCCAGCTGCAGGGGAGTCAGGCCTTGGAGGTTGCGGATTTTCTCCAGATGGTTCATGGAGGCCGTCCTGTCACTCAGCCGCCTCATCTCGCTGAGCTCGAGCACCAGGGGATACATGCTGACCATCTCTGGATGATTCCGGGCCCTCAGCACCAGCGCATGGAGCACCGTGTTCTCAAGGGTGTCCTGGGCCCACGCCAGGTCGGAGCTACCCCGGCTCATCAGGAACGTCACCATGTCTTCCTGGCAGGTGCAGGCCGCCAGGGACAGCGGGTATTCCCCTGGGAGACCCCGGCAGCCTGTGAGGGACCCGCCCCCAGCAGCCCCCAGGCCCAGGGCAGACCCTGCCTCCTCTCCCAGGGAATAATCCGGGTGATATGTTGGCCCCGGAGGACCTTGGGGAATCTGGGCCACCTGCGCCCACCCCGTGCTCGTCCCGACCCCTGTGGCCCTTGTCCTGCCCCTGGCTGGGCCCTAACAGGGAGGGGCTGCTGGGGAGGGGGCCTAAGCTCCTTGGTTCTTGCGCCTGCCCCTGGTTCCTTCTCCCCGGCCTTGTGGGACATTGTACCAAAATAGAAGCAATTCTCTGAGACGGGGTTGGGGTGGAAGAACAAGCCCGTGGCCCTGGCCTGAAGGTCAGCCCCCCACTCCACCAGCCGCTTGACAATGTCCTTCAGGCCCCTCTCGATGGCGATGTGCAAGGCTGTCTGTCCTGGGGCCACAGGGAGGGATCAGCCTGTTAACTCCCAGAGGCCTGGGCCCAGCCTCTCTGGCCCTCCCTGTGCCCCTCCAGGCCCTAGAAAAGGGCAGCCCCCACCCCTGGGCTCATCAGGAGGGCAGCCCCATTCCCCCCCCCCGGGCTCAGCATCCTGGCCCCTTTCTGGCCCCTCCAAAGGCACTTGGCTGTTCTGCTTCTCCCCCAACCCATTTCACAGATGGCAGCCCCACTCACCGCGATAGACCTTGTCGGTGTAGGAGGCGTTGAGCAGCTCGGGCAGGTCCCCCGAGTCCTGGGCGTGGTGCAGCAGGAGCATGACCATGTCCTCCACGGCTTTCTCCTTCTTGTCCTGAGACCTCAGCAGAGCCTTCATCAGACACGTCTTCCCCGTGACCTCCTCTGTGGGGGGACGATGCCGGCTCACGGCCCTTCTTCCAGGCCGGCCCTTAGGGCACTGCCACGCTCAGGCCCTTCTGCCGGGCCCAGGTCAGAGCCAGGCTCCCCGGGCAGGCTGTAAGCAGGGGGATGGGGCAGGGAGGCGGCCCTGGGCTTTCTGGCCCCCCCTCCCCAGGCCAGGCCCTTCTCACCTAGGAGCTCGGGGCCACTGAGCTTCAGTTTGTGCCGGAGAATCTCCTCCAGCTGCTTCCTCACAGCCTCCAGATCCCCCGCAGCGATGGAGCTGAAGAAGTGCTCCCTGAACCTGTGGCCCACACAGCCGTGACCTTGACCACGTCCTCAGGCCACCCACCCCCACCTTGCAGGGGCCCGCTCAGCTCGGGAGGCTCCTGGAGGCCCAACCCCCCACCCCAGACCCACGGCCGCAGGCTGCTTCCCAGTCTGGGTGTCCCGGCGCCTCCCGCCCCTGCCAGCTGGGTCACCCTCAGTCACCACCGTCCTGGCCGGTGGCTGCTTACTCCTGGCAGACCCGGGCCCAGGGATGGGCGGGCGTCAAGCCTGGCTCCCAGAGCTCAGGACCGGCCGGAGTGATCAACCTGCCCACGGATCAAGCTGCCCCCAGCTCTGTGGCTCTCCCTCCTGCCCCTGGGAGAGCCCAAGCCCAGGCTCGGACACAGGGTCACTAGTGGGGGAGGGGTACACAAGGGGCTGGGCAGGGGGAGGGGCAGGGGGAGAGGGCCCTCGGTGACAGGACGGCCCACTTACTTGTCCGGCCTCTGCAGATCTAGGTCAGGGACTTTGCCATCCGGGCAGTCTCCCCAGGACTTGCACACCACCTCTGGTCTGTAAGGGAGTCCGTTGTCCCCCAGCTCCTGACTCCGGGAGCCCCTGCCAATTCCTTCTCTCCCAGCTGCCCCTTGTCCCATCCCAGGCTGAGCCTGGGCTTCTTGGGAACAGGGGCACGCCCCTCCCCCCAGGGTCCTTGCAGGGGAGGAGAGACCCGGGAGCAGCCTGAGCCTCCCTCGGCCCTGCTGGAGGCCCTGGCGACATCCAGGCCAACTAAGCAGGCGGGGAAGGGACCATCAGAGTGGCCTCCGACAGCTCTAGGGTCTGGGGGGAGAGCAGGGCTGAGCCTGGTCCTGCTCCGCCTGCACTGGACCCCAGCCAGAAGGGCTCAGTTGCCGAGGAGACCCCCGGGTGTAGCCCAGCTTCTCCCAGGAACCCCGGCTAAGGAAGGAGCCAACCAGGAGCCAGGAAAATGGGGCTGAGTCTGCTCAGGAAAGGCTTCCTCCCACCAACATCAGTCAGAGAAGCTTATGGGGGGGCAGCTACCGATGCACCGCACCACGCCCCAAGGGGGGACCCATGGATTGTCACTGGGGAGTCAGGACAAGAAGCCCCCCAGGAGCTGAGAGGCAATTTTACCTGATATCCATCTGTACCTCCAAAGCCACGCGAGTAACCTCAAGGTCGTCCATCAGTCTGCAAAGAGAGTCTGGTCTCTAGTGTCGGGGGGAGCAGGCTGGTCTCCCCTCCCCCCCATTATCCTGGGTTGGGAGGGGGTCCCTCTCAGGTAAATTGTAAGGGGGCCAAGTGTGTGAAAAGGGAGGGCGGGAGTCTCCTCCCTGGCCACCGGCCTCCACCTTTCTTTCGGTATAAAAACAAGTGTTCAGCCCAAAGACAGGCAGGGACGAACTCATGGGAATGCCAGGTCTGTGCAGGCGCTCAGCAGGGGGGGACAGGGGCGGACCGCGGGGGCTTTCAGCAAATGTGCCCACGTTCACACGCATATCTATACACCCAGGCCTGCTCCGACATATGCAGCTTCCCTAAGTTCTCCTCCTCTTAACTAGCACCCACGGCAGATGTGGGACACAGTCCAGGGCCAGCAGACTCAGGATCCCTCCTTAAGGGGCACCCATGTGGGGAGTAAAGCCAGATTCCCTTGAAAACCACATGAACCCAAACCTCTGAATAGAATCTGATGGAATGAAACGAGTTTCCAGGTCAAGATAGACTGAAAACAAACTTCAAGAAAGTCAGTCTCATTGGGATGAACAGGGTGTTCAAGTCAGGTCAGACAGAGTCTAGGAAAGCCAGTGAGAGGATCTTAATTACAGCAAATCAGCAACTAAGAACCTCGGTCCTAGCTCAGGAGAAGAGTAGATCAGGGGGCAGCCTCCAGTTCCAGCTCAGAAGGCAAATTCTGAGAAACTAGGCTGTTTCCTGGATGGAGTGGGCAGAGCTACTCCTTGGAAACATAAGGGGCTCCTGTGCTCAAAGCCAAGGCTCGGAGGGGCCCAGGAAGCTTGGGACAGCCCCTCCTTTACCCCAGGAGCAGAGCTTACCCCTAAAAGAAAAAGAGAGGAAATACTAAAAGGAAAGGAAAGAAAATGAGCAAGAAACAGAAAAGAACCTTGACCATGGAAAGCTACTGTGGTGACAGGGAGACCGAAACACTCAGACGAGAGCAGAATGTCCACAGAAGAAATCTCAGAGTGAGATAAATGGGTCTCAAGCCCAAGGGGCTTCTTGGAAGTTCTCAGAAAAGACTTCATCAGGCAAGTAAGAGAGGTAAAAAAGAGAGAGAGAAAGGAAATGAGAAGTATGCATAAGTGAGAAAAGGAAGGAAAAAGTTTTCTGTAGAAAATAACTCCTTAAAAAGCAGAATTAACTTAATGTAAAAAGAGATACAAAGCTAACTGAAAAGTTACACATTTTAAAGTAGAACAAGGCAAATGGAAGCTAATGATTGTGAGCAAGAATCAGTCAAACAAACTAAAAAGAATGGAAAAATGAAAGAAAATGTGAAATACCTATTGGCAAAATAGCCTGGAAAATAGATCCAGAAGAGACAATTTAAAAATAATTGGCCTACCTGAAGGCCATGACCAAAACTGGAGCCTGAATAGCATTCTGCAAGAAATCATTAAGGAAAACTTCCTTAGATTCTAGAAATACAGGGGGAAATATTCATTGAAAGAATCCATTGATCTCCTTCAGAAAGAGATCTCACAAGGAAAACCCTAAGAAACACTGTTGCAAAACTCCAGAACTACAATCTCAAGGAAAAAAATACTGCAAGCTGCCAGACAAAAATGATTCAGATATCAAAGAACAACAGATAGGATTACTCAGGATCTGGCAGCTTGTACAATAAGTTTCTACAATAATTTCTACTTTCTACAAAAGTTTCTACGATAAAGGATCAGAGGGCTTGGAATATCATATTCCAGAAGGCAAAGTAACTAGGATATTACAACCAAGAATTAACTACCCAGCAAGACTCAGCATCATCTTCCAGGAGAGGAGATGGAGCTTCAATGAAGTCATAGACTTTTAATCATTGCTACTGAAAAAAAACAGAACTAAACAGAAAGTTTAATCTACAAACACAGGACTCTAGAGAAGCAAACAGGAAAATATATATTATTTAAAGATTAAACTGTTTACATCTCTAGATGGGAAAATGATATTTGTAACTTGAAAACTATCTGTCAGTGGGGCAGACAGAAGCAGGTATTACATGGATGGAGGATGAGGTTATAAATGTACTTTGATGTAATGTCTGGGCTAGTTTTCTGAAGGTCCTCTGGACAGGCCTTGGTTTCAGCAGGATAAACACCATGAGAATGATCAGGAATAGAGTCCAAAATCTTTATTGTCTCCTTGACAGTCTGCGTCTGTCACATTCTGACTCAGTCTCAGTTTGTTCCAGTCTCAGTCTGTCCCACTCTGATTGTCTGTCTCCAGCAGTCTGAGCCATTCTCAACCAGTCTCAGTCTGAGTCTGACTTTGTCCCCAGTTCCCTCAGCCCTTAAATACCCTATTACAATTACATCATTACAGTATACTGAGTATGTGCCAACTATAGAACCATTATATCACCATGCTAAGTACTAAGTATATGTAAACTAGAGAACCTTTATCTTATCAATTCCACTGAGTTAACACCTTGTTGTAAGCATCCTTGTTTCAAGTATACTTCTCCAGAGTTCCTGCTCTCTACACTCTGATGTCATGACATCAAAGAAAAAGATATTAAGAGATGGAAAAAGATCTGTACTGGAAGAGGAGGAAAGGGGAGGTATAATGGGACAATTAGATCACATGAAGAGGTGCAAAAGACATTAAAATTAGGGGGGGAAGGGAGAGGGATAAGCATTGTCTGAAATTTGATCTCATCATTTGGGCTCTAAGAGGGGATACTCATCATTCAGTTAGGTATACAAATTTATCTCACCCTATAAAAAAGTAGGAAGAAAAAGAAGAAAAGGAAAAGGAGGGACAGGATAGAAGGGAGAGCAGAAACACTAGGGAAAAAGATAAGAGAAGGGGCAATAGAAATATCAGCCCCCTTCTGGAGCTGTTGGGCCCCAGTCTTTGCCCTTGTGGCTTGGTGACCAGGACCTGTTGTTTCATAGGGTGTGGGGGAGAGGATGCTTACCTGCCTGGGCTGTGGAGTCCGGTGGAATCCGCCTCATGCTCCAGGGTCGTTTCTTCCTGGACCTCGGAAACATTGCAGCATCTGCACAGACATGTTTGACACTGCAGCACCCCACCTGGAAGCCCCAAACCCCTGCCCTCCCCCAGCTTCCCCTCTGCTCATCCCATGGACCTCAGGCCTCCCAGCTGGAGGGGAGGGGGAGAGCTGGGGCTTCCTCTGCTCATAAAGGGGCTCTGTTTGGATGTGGGCAAAAGGGGAACCCCAGAGGAGGACGGGAACTCCATCTGTGCCCCTTCATGGGGAGAGCCTTGGCTGGGCTGGCCAACGGGCATGGGGACAGACACTTACTGGGGGAGGCTGGGCTCTGGGAGCAGAGGTTGCAGGAGAACAGAAGAGAGATTCCCAGATTCTGGGTCCAGAGACTCATTCGGGTCCATGTGCAGGCCGTGCTGTCTGGGTCCAGGCGGGAAGGGGAGCCAAGAGAACAGGAGGAGAAGCTTCCTTGGGTCTCTACACTCTAGCCAGGAAGGCTGAGGTCCTTGATGTTGAAAGCGTTCCTTGGCCTGAAATCTGTTGCAGCTGGCTCCTAAATCTGCTCCCTCCCAGCGGCCTGGGCACAGCCCCCAGCCCCACCCTGTCCTGACTGTAACCTCTCCACTCTGAGACTTCCACAGCACCTGCTCTTCCTTCCCACAGCCCCTTTGGGCAGAGGAAGCTGGTCATTGGTGGAACCCATTATTCTTTTCCTTTGTTGCTGGTGATAAGGCTTGCACAAGTGGCAAGACCTGAGGAACCCTGGGGCTATTCTTGAGAAAAGGGGGCTTGGGAGGAGCACAATCACCAGCTTCCAGAGAAGCTCTGAGGTATTCCTAAAAAGGAGGGGTTGGCAGGGGTATAATCCCCAGCTTCCTGAAGAGCCTTGAGGCTGTTCCTGAGAAGGGTGGGACTTGGGAGGGGCATAATCCCCAGTTTCCTGAGAAGCCCCGAAGTTACCTGAAGCTTTACCTGAGGTTATCTGGAGGTCTTGGGTGCCCTGCTGGCCAATGGCAGTAATTCCATGGGGGTCCTGCTGCTCGGGAAATGTAGGAGCCAAGGCTGGCAGCGAGCCACCTCGACCACCTTCCCTTGTTCCCCTAAGCCACCATCCTGGTGTATCAAGCTACTCTCTCTTCCTCTGCCCCCAACTCTGCCAGGTTCCCGGGCCTTGGCCCTCTGTCAAGCAGTGGCAGACGGGCTTCTTGCTTCTGCCCTTTGCTAAAGTACCCGGGCGGCAGCAGCGGGGAATCCATTTGGGCCCCCTAACTTAGGGCAAGGTGGGTGAATTCCTCTGCCAAACACGTGACCTTGGGCGGGGGTGGGGTGGGGGAAGGACCCTAATCTTGCTGGGGAGTCTTTCTCCTCAACATCGGTGGAGCGAGACAAGGCCGGGGGCTGGCTCTTTGGCCCCATTTTCTCAGTATGTCGTCAGACGCTCTCCCTCGCTGAGGACACATGTGGCGTCGGGAGGCAGCTAGAAAGCCGAGGATATGTTCTTTGACTTGAAAAGGCCGCCAGCCACTCTGAAGGGAGAGAGGTGGGCGCAAGATGAGCGGGGGATTGTGCCCTCATCTGAGATGCAGCCAAGCAGGGCTTGGCCCTCCACCGCTTGAGCTCATTTTGACCCCATGGATCCACAAGGAGAGACATGGGACTCTGCCAGCTGTTCCCACACCATCCACATGTGGAGCCGGGAGAGCAAATGGAATTTTGAACGCTGGGGATTTCACTCACTTTGGCTGTGTGCTTTCCACGTTGATAAGAAAGTTGTCCCCTCATTGCCAGAGCTAGCTCAGCGTTTGGGATCCTCCACAGGAAAGTGTGGGAGCAGAGGGATTAGACTGATCACCTAAGTGGAAGGCCACAGAGCTCTTGTGCCCGACCTCATGGTTGTGTGCTTGTGAAAGCTGGACATCTCAGGGTGCTGTGCCAGCAACCAGGATCACTTCCATTTGAATTGTCCTGGAAAGATTCTGAAGATAAGATGGCAGAAGAAGGTACCAGACACTGAGGTCCTTTTGTGGAAAGACAAGGCACCTCAACAATGTAAGGGATCCCCAAGTTGGTGTCACAGGTATGGAAAAAGGAACTCAGTTTGTCTCCAAGTTAAGGGACAAAGATTTATTACAATGACAACAGTGTGCTAAGTTCCAGAAAGGCTCAGAAAAGAATCAAGAAAAATTTATAGGACAGAGTTAGAGAAACCATAGCCTCATGTTACTTATTTGCTAATGTTATGGCTTGCTGGTAGGTTTGAGGGGTGGTCTGTAACCTCTCCACTCTGAGACTACCAATTGCTAGGTCCATACACGCCAATCTTCCCCGGATAGACGTGGAGATGAGACCAATGCTAAAGTACGAAACAGCTTTTCTTTATTGGCAATTTCAGCAGGGGTTAGCAGGAAGCAAGAGCAAGTGTGTGCATGTCTCTGTATCTCTCTCTGCTTCTCTGAATCTCTCTTCATGTCTGCCTCTCTCTAATTTTCTCCGCATCCTTCTCTGTCTATGGACTCAAAGCTGGTTATTTATATTTACTCTCCTCTGGCATTACCTTGTGCCTAGTCTACTCAGCACTGCGAAGGTGGATCCACAAAAGGGAGACACCTTGAGTCAGGCCTGCATCTTAAGAAAAGATCTAACACCTGTAAGACACAATCTCCTGCCTCAAGAGGCCAAGCCCTTTTTTTTACCTCCTGGGTCCACCCCACCAACTGACATGGTGTACATGGTAATTCTCAGAAGGAATGTCTCTAACAGTGGTCTATTTGCTATTGTTTCATGAACTTGGTTATCACTGACAAGCAGATTGTATATCTGACAACCAGTAATGTTTGTAAAACTATTCTAAGGCCAGAAGACTTTAGAATCATTGAGGTCTTGTTAGAACAATAGCACTCTAAAGTCAGGGGACCTCAGGATTACTGCTATCTTTCCCCTAGAAGCCGTTCCCCATCACTTTCTCAAACTAAACTGCCAGGCATTCCAACTCTACTGCAAAGCATACAACTCTGATGGGCCAGTCACATGGTTCAAATGCCAAATGTACCCTTGCCAAAAGACAACTTTGTGGAGAACACACATAGGACGAGCACTCATGTGGCAGTCAGAAAAAGTGATACAAGAACAATCTCAAAGTCTCTCTTTAGAACTTTAGAATCCATTGTATGACATGGGAGACCCTGGCACAGGATTCCCCAGCGTGGCATGCCCTCACCAGAGAAGGGGATGGGCTCTATGAACAAAGCAGAATTGAATTAGCTCAGAAGAAATTCAAGATGTGCAGTTAGAAAAGCTGCTTCCTCCCCATGGGTTCATAGGAATTATATATGTCCGACCTGTGGAAGAGCCTTCTGAGCTCGTATTGGTCTGATCAGCCACAGTCATACACATTTTAACTCAGCTCTACTATAGAGATGCATTTTGGTCCTCTTCCAGGTCAGAGGACAACAACTATAATCCCTAAGAGATTAAGGGGAAAGGAAATGGGTCTGTCTGAACAACAATATTTATAACAACTTTTTGTGGTGGCAAGAATTTACAGTTGGGGAGATGCCCATCAACTGAGGGACATTGGATAGGCTATGGTATGATTGGGATGGAAGATTATTGCGTTATAATAAATGAGAAGCAGGATGACTTCAGAAAACCCTAGGAAGACTTAACATAAACTGATGCAGTGAAATGGACAAAACCAGAAGAACATTTTACACAGTAATAACAACATTATCTGATGTGGAATTGTGAATGACTTCACTATTTTTAGGAGTCCAGCAAGCTAAGATGATCCAGAGAAAGAACTGATGGAATCTTAATGCAGATAGAAGCCATTTTTTTAACTTTATTTTGCTTGGTTTTTGTGTTTCTTGTCTCTGCTTTCTTTTGCCACAGGATTAACATGGAAAGGTTTTACATGACTGCACATGTATAATCATTATCAAAGTACTTTTTTGTAATGTTCCCTGTTTGGTTTTCTTGGGGGTCTCTGGGAGCAGCCTTCCTTTCAATTCAGTAATCACTACAAGAGTAGCCAGAGGTTAAAGTCCATATCCTTTATTGTCTCCTTGCCTGGGGCTGGGAAGCTTTCTTAGAGGCCTTCAGGAGTCTTGGTCTCAGTGGAGAAATGCAGGAGGACAGGCCTACCACCAGGATGGTATGAGATGGGATGAATGAATCTGAGTTCGAGTGCTTCAGTCTCCAGTCCACTTGTCTTCTCTAAATCTCTCTCTGAGCTCTCTCTGAGCTGAGGCTCCTAGCTTATATGCTCTACACTGAGTATAAACCAATCATTATATCGCTAGGAAACCATTATTTGTTGTAAGATTAAATCAATCATACTGAACTTAGAGAACTATTCATTGCCATGCTAAACTAGATAACCATTGTCTCATCAATTCCACTTAGCATCTTGTTTCAAGTTCAAAGTTCTGGCCCATAACATCTCCCACTTTTTTTTTTGTTTTAGAACATAAGGTGGTCACTCTCCCTGACTTCTCAAGGAGGTTTGAGAACCCCAAAAGGAGGTGATCATGCCTTCGCTGACTCCTCAAAAAAGGTGTGAAAACACCATAAAAGTAGGTGATCACACCCTCTCTGACATCTCAGGAAGGGAGATGAAAACACCAAAGGGAAATGCGAAATCAAACCAGATTAATGGGTTTCTGAAAGGTCTCACTTGAAACAAGCATACATAAATCCATCAACATGGAAGGTATTACACATAAATTACATAAGCACATAGTAACATAACACAGGCTAGTAGTGTTGTAACAAATAACATGAATAAACGTGAGGAATTATACATGTCCATAAATCCTAAAAATAGTCCAAAAGGAATCTATTGTCTATTACTTCATATGCCAGGAATCTGATGAGTCTTGAAAGTTTTGAAATCCTTCAATAGTCTTATCATGTCTCAGAGATCCAATGATTCCTGCTGGTTTTGAACTTCTGTAACAGTCTCATTATCAGCCATGCTCTTTCATTGTCAGATGTTTCTTAGTCTTCTCCTTTGTTTCAAGATTTTTCTCTTTTTTCTGTCTCTCTACAAGTGCTCATTGCTACCCATATGATTCCTTCTCCAGCTGTAGAAATACAAGGAAATCCTTTCTCCCAAGCAGTTAACCTATCTAGTCCCTTCCATTCTCCATTTTCTCTCCACATCACCTGGCAATTACATTGGAGCTGCTTGCACTGGACACTGCCCTTCTATCAGGTTAGAAAGCCTATATTCTCCCTAATTATAATCCCTTTCTCCCATCTGGTTGCTTTTTGGTTAATTGATTATATAATCCCTTTCTTCTATCAGATTGCTTCCTGCTGATTGATCATATCAGAATACTGAACTTCTAAAGACTCTCTGGATATAACCTCAGCTGCCATCATGGCCCACCTGTTTTTTGGTTTGAGGTCTTGGAGTTGACTCCATCTCACATTTCCCTGGTTAATCTACAGTTTGAGGTCCAGTGGAAGCCTCAGTTGCATTTTGGACATAGGGTTTTGGGTCTTATTCTCTCATTCTGTCTTCTCACTCTACCTCTTTGCCTACATTGAGTTTTCAGATACCCTGTTTTTCCACATTGAAAGCATTGATGAATCTCTCTAGAAGAGACCTTGTCAAGAGGGACCCTGTCTTCCCACGTCCATCATACTCTGGATATAATAAGCATATGTGCCCAACGTGGCATAACATCTTATGATCTCCTCTAAGGGAGTATCTTTGTGTAGTCCCCATGCAAATCTTTTTTTAGGGTCTTTTTCAGAAGGTGTTCGATGAATTCTTTCAACGCCTGTTTTACCTTCTGGTTCTATTACATCTAGGCAGTTCTCTTTGATGATTTCCTGTAAAATAGTATCTAGGCTCTTTTTTTTCATCATAATTTTCGGGAAGTCCAATAATCTTCAGTTTATCTCTCCTAGATCTATTTTCCAGATCTGTTGTTTTTCCAAGTAGATATTTAATGTTTTTTTCCTAATTTTTCTTTTTTTTTTTTTTTTTTTTTTGCTTGAGTGATTCTTGATGTCTCAATGAATCATTGATTTCTATTTGTTCAGTTCTGATTTTTAATGAGTTATTTTCTTCATTAGCTTTTTTTTTTAACTTCTTTTTATATATGTCCAATTGAGTTTTTAAATGAGTTGTTTTGCTCTATGGAATTTTTTTTCCATTTCACTAATTTTTTTTTTAGTGAGTTATTTTCTTTTTCCAATTCACAAATCCTACTTTCCTGGGATTTCTTTACTTTTTCCAATTCACAAATTCTGTTTCCCTGCGCTTCCTGGAAGTCCTTTATCTTTTCCAATTCACAAATCCTACTTTCCTGGAAGTTCTTTACCTTTTCCAATTCACATTTTAGTAAGTTGTTACTTTCTTGCATAGCTTCTCTTTCCTTTCCCCATTTTTCTTCTAGCTCTCTTTTAAGATTTTTAATACTCTCTTTTAGGAGAGATTTGTATGATGGGAACTAAGTAACATCCCCCTTTGCAGTTTTGTCTGGAGACTGTTTGCTTTTAGTCTCCTCAGGGTTAAAAACTTTCTCTCTTTCTGTATAGAAGCTATCAATCGTTCTTTTGATATTTTTACTCATTTTTTTTAAGCCTGTAGGATTTGCCTTCAGGGCAAGGAGGTTACCAGCTTCCTCTGTAGAACAGGGATAGGTATGGACAGAAACTGTCCTGCCAATGGGCTGCAAACAACAGTAGGGGAGTGCTCTGGGGAAAAAAATTCCCCACTGGAAGTGATTCAGACCCGATTAGCATGAGCCGAGCTGTGGAAGTGCCCAGTGAAGAAGGCCACTGTGCAGATTTGCGACTACTCTGGAGCTAGAGGCTGATCAAGGAAAGTGTCACTACACTAAGGGGCTGTGGGTATTAGCAGCTGTCTACGGAACAGCCGCACAGACAGGAAGTGGCTCTGCCCAGGGAAGCACAGCCACACTGTAGAAGTTCTATTGCCCCAGGCCAAGCCCCACACTGTGGAGATTAGAGGTTGCCCTGGGCTTCACCTCCAAGCTGTGCAAGTTTGTGACTGCCCCAGGTGAGAGCCTTGAAAGCCCCATGCTGCAAAATTCGGTTGCACAGCTGTGCTGTGGTCTGTGCTGAGTCACTTCTGGTTTGGGGTGGATATAGCCAGATCTTGTTAGATTCTGGCATTTTTTAGAGTATCCTCTACCTTTGGCTTTAATTTCTCTGCTGGTCTGCTGTTTTGCAAGCCTAAAGCAGAGTTGTCTCTATAACTTTTCTAACCACGGAGGTCACCCCCGCCCGGTCTACTCAATATGCTAGCCTCTAATTCTCTATCCCTGTTTGTGTTGGTCTGTTCCCACCCCTCAGGACAAATCTTTTCTGGTGAACTTCCAGATATCTTCGGCTGGTAAGTTGTACTTCTAATCTTCATGAATTTTACCAGTCAAGTGCTATTTTTGAGGCTGAATTTAATAATTAGTCATGAGGGTATGAGAGGTGCTTAGAAAGTCATGTGTGCAGCACCATCTTCTTCTGCAAATCTTATTAGCATTTTCCTTAGCCAGTTGTCTTATCATAATTCTTGTAGTTCCTTTTTCTCCAATGATTCTTGTGACAGCTGCCTGCAGACATCCCACAAAATCAGTAAAGGGTTCATTGGGACCTTGCTCTATTTTCGTGAAGGTTTCCCCTCCATCTTTCCTGAGAGCAGCAGCAGCAATTTGCTCATATGCTGCTATGGGATAATTAATCTGTGCTAAAGCATCTGCATACTTACTTTTACCTGCTAGTTGGTCAAAGGTGATTTGTATATTAACTCCAGTTTGCCTATTTCGTTGGGCTTGTACCCTGCATAGTTCACTATATTCCAAAAGCCACGAGTTTTATCCAGGTTCTAAACATGTTCTTGCTATGGATTCCCAATCACTAGGGGTTATAGGTGGTGCTGATTGTGTCACTGCCCTTCCCCCTCCTCCTTCTCCCTCTACCCATGAAGGCTTAATTGAGGGAGATAGGTCAGGGATTGGGGAATGCCCTAATGGCTCCTGCTGTGAAGCACCACTCTCCTTAATTTCATCAGAATTGCACTTAACTGCATTCTTATCTGATTCTTCGTCCTTTTCACCTAGTTTATCAGTTTCCTCCCCCTCCTGCTCTTTATTCTTTTTTCTTATTCTAATACTTATATAATTTCTTAAAGCTAATTGTATCCAGTTATATGTATAAAGTGTTTCTTTGAAAATTGAGTCAGGGTGGAGCCAAGATCAGGTACAGCTAGGCCACCTTTATTTAATTTTTTTTCATAAGTTACCTTGAAAGTCTTGATCTTTTGTTCTTCCATATGAATTTCGTTGTTATTTTTTCTAGGTCATTAAAATAGTTTTTTTGGGAGTCTGATTGGTATAGCACTAAATAATTAGGTTAGTTTAGGTACTATTGTCATCTTTATTATATTTGCTTGCCTTATCCAAGAGCACTTAATATTTTTCCAATTGGTTAGATCTGACTTTATTTGTATGGAAAGTGTTTTGTAGTTTTGCTCATATAGTTCCTGATTTTTCCTTGGCAGATAGATTCTCAAATATTTTATACTATTTGTAGTTACTTTAAATGGAATTTCTCTTTGTGTCTCTAATTGTTAGATTTTGTTAGTGATATACAAGAATGCTGATGACTTATGTGGGTTTATTTTGTATCCTGCAACTTTTTTATTATAGTATAATCTGGAAGATCCCCAGAAAAGGTTTGTCCTGATCTGCGGAAGCAGGCCAGCCCAGGTAGGGGAGGCAGATCCAGAGGCTAGCACACTGAGCAGATGAGGATGGGGGCGGTTCTCTACGCAGATGGAGGTTTGCAGGGAGGACTCTACCACAGGTTGGCTCCTTTGCTTTGGTTGCAAAGCAGTAGATCAGCAGAAAAGATACAAAAAGGCCAAAGGTAGAGTGTACTCCAAAAAATGCCAGAATCTAATAGGATCTGACAACACCCAACCAATACCAGAAGTGACTCAACACAGATCACAGCACAGCTGTGCAGTTACACTCTGCAGCTACAGGGCTTTTGCCCAGGGCAGTCACACTTCTGCACAGCAGGGGAGCACTGTCCAGGGCAGCAACAAATCTTTAAGGGGAGGGGGGAATTCTGCCTGATGCAGCCACAAATCTGCACAGCAGGAGGGCTCTCCCCAGGGCAATAGAACTTCCACAGTGGGGCCATGCTTCCCAGAGCAGAGACACTTCCAGTGTGGGACTTTTCCCAGTGTAGAAGTTTTCCAAGGGCAGCCGCTAATTCGCAGAACAGGACTCTTCCCAAGGCACTCCTGCAGCTCCGCCTCTCTTAGCAGCCTGTTTGCAGGACAGCTACTGTCTAGCAATCTATCCCTGCTCTGCAGAGGAAGCTTGTAACCCCCTTGCTGTGAAGGCAGATCCTAAGGACTTTTTAAAAAATGAGTAAGAAGGCCAAGCAAATGCTAAACCATCAACAGCTTCTATACAGAAAGAGAGCAGGTTTTCAACCCTAAGGAAATTAATAGCAGTCTCCAGGCAAAACCCCAAAGGAGGATGTAACTTGGTCCCCATCAAAGAAGGACGTCCTAGAACAAATTATAAAAAAACCTTAAAAGAGAGCTAGAAGAAAAATGGAGAAAGGAAAGAGAAGCTATGCAAGAGATTACAGAAAAGGCTTATAACTCACTTATAGAAAAATTTGATAAAGTGGAAAAAGAAACCTACTTTTTGAAATGTGAACTGGAAAAGGTAAAGAACTCCCAGGGAAACAGAATTTGTGAATTAGAAAAGATAAAGAACTCCCAGGAAAGTAGGATTTGTGAATTGGAAAAGATAAAGAACTCTCAAGACAGTAGGATTTGTGAAATGCTTGCTTGAACACTCTGACTGAGCAGGCAGTGTAGAGCAGTAGATAGAGAGCCTTCTCTGAGTCGGGAAGACCTGGTTCAAGCTCTGCCTCCAGCACATCGCTGGCTGTGTGATTCTGGGCAAGACACTTGACTTTTGGCACATTTACACTGCTCTGTGCCCACCCTACCACATGCCTGCCCTGGCCTGCCCTACTCTGTCAACACCCTGTCCTGGGCCTGAATTACATGCCCACTCTGTCACATGCCCCTCCTGCTTTGCTATGTGCCCATCCTGTCCTGTGCCCGCCTTGCCTTGTGTGCACCCTGACCTGCCATGTACCCACCTTCTCATGTGCCCACCCTTCCCTGTGCCCAGTCTCCTGAATGCCTGCCCCTGTGCCCACCTTGTCATATGCCTGCCCTGCTATGTGCCCTCCCCACGTTTCCCTTTCTTTTGGGCCTGGTTTTGGCTCCATTATCACTGCCCCCTCCTCCCCAGTCTTCCCTTGAAGCCCCCCCTTCTCCCACCCACCAGGGAGTTCTGAACAATCCCAGCAAAGGTCAGACGGCCCTGGAGGTTTCCCAGAGGCTCTAAAGTGGGGCAGGGGGAAGGATCACCCCTAGGAGGGTCAGAGGGCTGCTCTGCTGGGAGCTGAGCTCTGGTGACAGCTGTTGTTCCAGATGTTAATCTGGCTGCTGACCCGACCCGGAGAGTCTCTCCCAGCAGGGGGCCGGCTCCCCGCCCCAGTGTCTTCTCACAAAAGAATTCCCGGAAGAGAAGAATCCTCCAAAGGAGAAGGTGGAGCTTTCTCTCTTTTACTTATTAGTGGAAATGTCGGGGGGTTGGGCTGGGGGGGTTGTTAAATTCAGAGGAAAAAAGTAAAACCAAAAACCAAAAAGGAAGAGGGAAGGTTTTAAGTGAGTCCCTTAAGTGAATGAGGACCGGGGATCTAATCATGAGTGAGAGAAGACAAATTAAGGGAAGTCAAAGAACTTAGAAAAGGGCAGATAAGTGGGAGCAGGGAGAGCGGCTAACATCAAAGGGTTTCAGCCCAATGAGCCGCAGGAACAATGTTCGGCTGGAAAAGATGGAGAAAACAAGGGTGCTATTAAAGGAAGAGACGGAGAAAAACACCAGAACTTTACCTATCAATGGACTTAACGATCCAACAAAATAAAAGAGAGTGACACGCTAAGTGAGGAAAGCAAAGCCCCCAGTCTGTTGTCTGGGCCGTTGAATGGCCCCGCGGTGCACAGAGCGCCGCACTGAGACTCAGCTGGCCCGATGCAAGCCTCGGATGCTTCCTAGCTGCCTGAACCTTCACCCTGTGTCCCTCAGTTCCCTCATCTGTAAAATGAGCTGGAGAAGGAGGAGCCGACCGCTCGGGTCTCTTTGCTAAGAAAACCCCAAAGGGGGCCACCAAGAGCCGGACCCGACTGGAAAATGACTGAACAGCAAATCTGTCGTAGGCAAGAACTGTTTGCAATGAAGGGGAGGCTGAACAACATTAAACAGGCGTCAGATAAATGTGTTTGATGGTAGCAGAGGAAGCAAAAAAAAAAAAAAGTCAGATGTAGAGAGGGGAAGTTCAAAGAGAACTTTATCTTTGCTGCCACAGGAGGGCGCCCCGAGTCAGCCTCAGCAGGCAATGGGGGGCCCCAAGGAAGGAAGAAGTAGGTGAGAGGAGGCATCTGGGAGGTCCCAGCCCAAGGCCAGAGGAGCTGCTGGCCCCTGCCAAGGTCCTGGTGCAAGGTGGGGCTGTGGAGGTGTGAGACCCCAAGCCAGAAGAGAAAATCCAGGGACAGAGACTGGGAGTCAGTCACGGGAATGGAGAACCCAAGGCGAGGCCCAAGGAAAGGACCTATAGTCACACACACACACACACACACACACACACAGACACACACACACAGACACAGACACACACACACACAGACACACACATACACACATACACACACACAGACACACAGACACACAGACACACATACACACACACACACACACACACACACACACACACACACACACACACACACACTGCACCTTCTCAGCTTTACTCTAGTCCCTCTAGTGGTGGATAAAGGATAATGCTCACTGCATTTGACCTCAGAGAGCCAGCTGCCAGGGACCAGTTACTTTGTTATAATGAACTATTTCCTTCTCTGTTACTTTGTTATAAAGACCTATTTCCTTCTCTGTTACTTTGTTATAAAGAACTATTTCCTTCTCAGTGACTTTTTCATAAAGACCTATTTCCTTCTCTGTTACTTTGTTATAAAGACCTATTTCCTTCTCTGTTACTTTGTTATAAAGACCTATTTCCTTCTCTGTTACTTTGTTATAAAGAACTATTTCCTTCTCAGTGACTTTTTTATAATGAACTGTTTCCTTCTCAGTTACTTTGTTAGAGTGAACTGCTTCCTCCTCCTTTACTTTGTTACTTTGTTTCCTCCTCCCCCACTTGCCTACCTCAGGATCTCTCCACTGTGTTACTGTAACAGACACTGCTCCCAGTCCCTCCTGGGAAGCTCCCAGCTTCCTCTCCGAGGACGGCTTCCCGATCTCGGCCAGATTTTCTGCCGAGCTCCTGTCCGGGCTTGGAGTCCGCTGGCCTCCCGGGCTCCCTGGCAGTGCAGATAGCCCACGGCCACTGCTGCCAGGGGGACGGTGCTGTGGGTGCCTTTGTGGTAACATGTCCTTGGCAGACGGGACGGCTGCCCTCCCAACCTCTTACTGAAATTTAACTCAGGCACCTACACTAGAGAAGGCAGTGTGTAATGAGCGCGTATTTAAAATCAGCCGGAGTCAGGAATTCAGGTTAATAGAAAAATCTTCAATCTTTATTGAAGTGAAGAGGTGAAGAAGGATTGCGATAGCCATATGGGCAGCTGCGACAGGAAGCCAGCTAGCAGAGGGGGATCTGAGGTGAAAAGCCGTCGCAATGGCAATGCAAGCGGTCTCTCCTTTCCCTTCCTTTCCCACTCCCCTGCCTCCACCCACCAAAATCATCATTTCCTATACAACACATCAGGACTTGCACAAAGAGTGGGCGGGGCCATTCTTTCTCCAAGCTTATATATTAATAGAATATGGTCCAATTACTAATTAGTCTCATGTGCTTGGGACCTCAGTCCATCAACTCAAGCCTCAGCCCATTACAGCAGTGTGCTACAACTTGGGGTGCAGAGACAAAAAGAAGTCACATGCCCTGCTCTGGGGGGTGACAATGGAAAATTTCCAAGAGTCATAGTTTCTGGGTACACTAGAGTCCATTTCATTGACTACATCTAGAAAGCCGTAACACAGCAGGCCAATTGTACCCCGGGCGGTGAAGAGACTGATTCTGGGGCCTTATATATCTACAAAATCTTTTGAAAAGGGGGCACACCTGAGGCTGAAAACCAACTGATTGGTTAAGAAGGATGAAGATTAGGAGAGGTGGACCTATTCCAATGAGAGTCTTGAGGTACACGACCGAGCCCCCAAATCTTGAGCAAAGGGGCTTATCTGTATATCCCAATTATATGATATCTGTCTGACAAAAGGGAGAACCCCCATTGTCCTGACCTGTCCAATTAAACTCTTAAGGCCATCTTGCCTCTGTCCTTGGCCCTTGCCCAACCCTCGCTGGAGGACTCAGCTAGGAGGCTGAGGGGCCTGGCCCCATGTCCCAGAAGGGCCAGTTGGAGGGAATGTATCTGCTTGCCCTGAGAAGACTGGGGAGAGATGGGATGATGGGAAAGTTGACCTCTAGCGGTGGCTAGGATGGGGGTGGGGCTTTTATTCTTCTTTCTTTCTCTCTGTTCCTCTCTGTCTCTGTCTCTCTCTGCTGATCCACAGACTTGTCATCGGTTATGTTGACCACCAGGTGTCGCCCCCGTCCAGCTTTCCAGCAGCTCAGAGTCCAGGCTCTGGCAGGGAGGCCTCTAGGACTGCCCCTGTTTGAGGGAGGGAGGGTCTCAGGACGGGTCACCTCTGCAGCCTGTGGGACTCTCAGCCGAGGCTCGAAGAGGGGCGGGCTGGCTTCCACCATGTGGGTCCACGCCTCACGTCTCACCGGCCTCCACAATGAGGGCCTTCACTCTCTTGGGGCTCCTCATCCCTCCACTATGGTGGCAGGTAACAACCTGCCATCTCTGCACTGACAAATCCCAACTTTCCTCCTCCTCTTCCTTGTCCTCCTCTCCTCCTCACCCTCTTCTTCTCTTCTTTCTCCTCCTCCTCCTTCTCCTCCTCCTCCTCTTCCTCCTTCTCCTCTTCCTCCTCCTGTTCCTCCTGCTCCTCTACCTCCTCCTCCTCCATAAAGCCCTCCGTGGCCTTCTCCTCCAGGAGCCTGCTGCCCTTCTGCTGGGTTTTCCCCAAACAAGATGGAGCTCTGGCCACAGCAGTCATGGAGGCTTGAGCCAATTGGACGTTGGGTCTAGGGAGAAGGAAGCCGCCAAGGGGAGGGCCCCCAGCAAGCTGGACTGGCCCTTTCCTTACCGGGTGTGCCCAGTGCTTGGCACGGTGCCTGGCACACAGCTGGTGCTTACTAAGAGCTCATGGGCTCATGGAGTAAAGACTGGGGTGAAGCCCGTGGCCCCATTGGGTGGGTGTGACTGTGGCCAGGTGGCCACGTGGGTGAGCCCTCTGCCCTCGTTGGCCCCGGGCTCCGACACAGCAGAATGGCTCAGGGGCCGGGGGTCCTGGCACTCAGCCCTCCCCGCCCAGGCGTCCCCGGTGACTCTGCCCTCTGACATGACCTCCGACCCCACCGCGGCACGGGAGGGCAGTCAGATCCCCCCACTTCAGGCCAGAAGTTGGGCAGATCTCCCTGCTATTTATTTCATAGAAGTTGGGGAAACCCTAACTGGCCACATCCATGGACTGAGCCCTGACCCTGCTCACAATCTCAAACTGGCCCCAGACTGACCCCTGACCCTAATTACAACCACAGACTGACCCCTGACCCTGGCTGCAATCTGCCCCAGACTGACCTGACCTCCAGCCACAGCCTCAGACTGCCCCCGCCTCTGTTGCCTAACCTCTGTTACGTGTTCACAGGTTGGAGGTGGGAGGTGCAGGTGGCGAGGAGCCTGGGGGAGGGATGAGGGCAGCCCCCCCCTCCCCTGCTGCCCCACTGACCCGAGGAGGCGCCTCGGTGCCCATGCCACTTTGTCCTTCCCTCCGCTCGTCCCCTGCCGGTGCACGGAGAAGGGCTGGGGCTGGGCCCACAGCGCCGGGGGGACTTCCCCAGCCCGGGCTGACTCAGAGGAGGGATGGGCCCCGGACTCCCAAACCACTGGTGCTGACAGCGGCCCGGAGTGCTTGTGGAGGGGGAGGAGGGGAGAATATCCGGCAAGCCTCCTTCAGGTCTGGCCCCAGAGCATCCTGGGCACTTTGGCCCCTTGCAGGGGGTACCCACAGCTGGGGCATCAGGGGCCTTTGTGAGAGGCAGCATGGACACCCAGATGGTGAAGGGCAGGTCCAGCAGAGGCTGCTGGGCAGGGGCACCCCTGTGGGGTCTGGGGGAAGGCTAGACCTTCAGGATCTCATAAAGTCACATGGAAAATGGAGTTTCTGGGCAGCTCTGGGAGGGGAGGGGGCGGCCTGGGATCCCCCAGCCCTGCCTTGGCTCTTGTCCCAACTCAGCCAAAGAACCCGCCCCGAGAGCCTAGGTGACTCCAACGGCACCTGACGGGTTCAATTCCCGCCTCAGGCACCTCTCCTTCCAACTCAGCCTTAGTTTCCTCATCTGTGTCATGGGGAGAATGACAGCTACTGGGAGGAGATGGGGGCAGGGATTGGGAAGCAGACGCCCCAGTACCGGATCCTAGGAGGGACGTGATGACCTTCCCCTCCTGGGGCCGACTGGGGGGTGCTGCCAGCCAGCCTGGCCCTCGGAGGAGCCCCCGCGGTCCCTGCTACGGGAGAGGGGCGCAGCTGGCTGCCGGAGGCCGGTGGGCGAGGCCGCCGTGGGGACGGGCAGGGCCTCCTCTGGCCTGCCCGTGTGGGCGGCGGGCGCCGACGTGACTCACGGCCTCACCCGCCGGGCCGGCCTCTGAAGTGGCGGGCCCCCAGCCGCGGTGTCACTCCTGCCGGCCCCTGTGACCCAGCCAGTTCTGCTGCCGCCGCATTCCAGGCGTGACCCCGCACCTGACGGCTGTGCTCCTCCCCGCCTGCCTCCGGGAGGCCAGGGCCCGGCGGGATGTGGGCCTCCCAACCTCGGCCTTCCTCCGCTCAGCTCCAGCCGGGGGGGCCGGCCCCAGGGCCCCGGGCCTCAGCCCTGCCGCCGCCTCCGGGGAGGGGGCCCGTCCCATCCCAGCCGTCTCAGGCCCACGGTAAGGCTGGGCTCGGTCCCGGGGGTGGGTCCCCGGGCGGGCTCTCCGGCCCGGACCCATCTGCTAAGGCTGCTAAGTCCCAGAGGGGGTCGGGGGCCTGGAAAGGCCGGGTTTTCCCCGGTTGGCTGGCCGCACCTGCTGGGAGGGGAGCCAGGGGAGCAGGTCCCGGCAGGCCTGCTGGAAATCTGACTCCGGGCTTCCGTCTGGGACTGGGGGCTGAGGAGGAGGGGCCCGAAGGATTCCAGGCCTTGTTAGCAGGCCAAGCCGGGAGGGTCCGGAGAGGGGATGGGGGTGCGGGGCTCCCTGAGCAGGGCCTCTGGGCGGTCCCAGCTAGCCCGCGGGGCTGATGGGGCAGGGGAAGGAAGCAGAGGAGCAGGGGACTTTCCTGTGGCAACAGCGAGGGCTGCCTGGCACTTCCCGGCCACTGAGTCAGGCCGAGGCCGGCGGCTCCGGACTGGCCGGGGTGACTCAGCAGGCTAATGGGTATCGGGCTGAAGCCGCCTCCCCAGAACACCCGCCTGCCTGCCGGCCTTGGGGACCGGCCTTCCGTGGGGGAGGGGAGCTTCCGGAGCACCTCTGGCCAGTTTGGCTGCCCGAGACATCCCCAGAGCCCAAGCCCCTGCCTCCTGCCCCAGCAGGGGTCTCGGCAGCCTGGGGAGGAAGGCGCAATCTCTGGGGCTGTCTCTGGTGATGGAGACATTTCTATTTGGGAAATGGAGCCCCAAGTTCCAAAGACCTCCAGGGGTTGGTCCAGAGGGGTGCCCTGCTGCGGAACGCCCACCGATAGGGGGTTCCAGATCCTTTCCTGACTGGGATGTGGGAGCAGGGCTTTCAGGGGAGGGCAGGGGGAGCCTGCCTGGCCCTGCCCCTCGTGTACCAGACTGGAAAAGAGAGGGCTGGGCCGTTGCCGTCCCTGCCCTGCTGCTGCAGACTGGCTTCCCATCCGTTTCCTCTGAACTCCCTCCCTCCCAGCTCCGACCTTGCGCCCGGCTCTGATTCCAAGATTATTTGAGCCGTGTGGCCCAGGTGCCAGTGGGAGAGGCTGGCATTGGGATGGGCATCCGCTCTCCCCTGGGCTCGGCCAGGCTGGGGCATCTCCCTCTGAGACCAGTTGGGGGCTGGGAGTCTGTCTGCTCTGACAGGGCCTGCTGTGGTCTTTCAGAAACATGAGCAAGAATCCCAAGGAAATGGTCCCGTTGATGGGCAAGAAGACCAGCGCCCCCGGTGCAGCCCCCGTGTGCCCGCTGGAGAGGAGACCCGCCGAGGTCACCCCCACCAAGAAAAGGTAGGACTGGCTCGGCCCTCTCGGCTCCCTTGGAGGCCAGGCCGGAGCAGAAGCCGGCTCCGGGCCCCCTTGTGGGCTTTTCTCAGCAGAGACTGGAATGGTTCGTTCCCTTCTGTAGTTCATTGATGGATGAGGAAACTGAGGCACACAGAATAAGTGACTCGCCCAGGGTCACGTCTCTAGTTTGAATTCAGGTCTTCCTGACTCCTGGCTAGCACCCTGCCCACTGCACCACCCAGCTGCCCCAAAGTGGGCACGGGACAGCGTCCAATAGCGTGGTGACACTTGGGCCGAGGGACTTAACCGAGCTAATGGGAAACCACTGGCAGGCTGGCCCAGAAGGTTCAAAGCCCACACTTGCCTCTCGTGGCTCTCACTGGGCGCTTTCCTCCAAGGACTTCTGGGAGCCTCCCTGAGGGGGGGCACCAGCTGAGGAGCCCGGGCACTCCCGGCCACTGGGCGTAGGAAGGTGCCTCCAGACCTAGAAATGCCCCCCTCAGGATCACCAGCCAGGCCCTCATGCTCAGGAAAGAGACAGAGCAGAAGGGGCAGCCCGGGCTGGCTTGGGGTCTCGGGCCAGCGGGGCCGGCATGTGTGCAGGGAGGTCCGGGGAGCGAGGGCTCTGTGGTACCCACATGCAGACAAAGCATGGAGGGCCAGGGGATCCTTTCACCTTTCACCAATCTCCCGATTGGACAGCTCCGTCCGCTTCGCTGATGCTCCCACATGGCTTCCATGTACGCTGCCCCCGAGTAGTCCCGAGCAGAAAGGGGGAACCCCGGGATGTGTTGGATAGTCCCAGGGCACCAAGCCCTTCAGAGCCAGGCCCGGGGGCTCTTCCCACACAAACCCTGTGCCCCGAGGACTTGTGGAAGGGACACGGATGGTTAGCCTTGAAGGGAAGACTTAGGGGACATGACGGACTCTTTCCAGAACCACTGGCACAATATTCACGGGCCTCTGTCTCACAGAGAAGCCCCCCAAAGAGAGGAGGTTTCCCAAAGGCAACTCCGTCTGCTCTCCAGGGCCTCAGCCCTGTTCGTCATCCATGGGCAGGACCCGGCCAAGATCTGGAGGCCGGAGGACCAGCAGCTGGGCTCCTCCGGGCAATGGGCAGCCTTCATCCGCTTAACTTGCCTGTGCGGATCATCAGTCCGGCCGACCGGGGAGCCCGTGGAGGCAGCTCAGGATGCTCTGGGGCTTGATGTCAGCAGCCGGGCCTGTCCCTACTTGGGAGAGCCGATGATGAAATCGTTCAGTGTGAGCGTGTATCCCTTGGGAGTTATCAGTCACCGCAGTCGGGTTTTGTCCATCTAGCCTGCAGAAAAGGGAAACAGTGCAGAGGGAGCTGTAAAGCGTGAGCCCCCCACCCCAGAGCGTGGTAGTTAAATGTTTAACAGCATACCCGCGTTATTGCTACCTAAACATTAGGGGAGCTCAGCAGGCTCGCGGCATGACGTTATCAGAACGGAAACCGGGCGACCGGAGGCTGAAATAATAATAACGGCGTTTCTTTGGCACTGGCAGGTTTGCAGAGGGCTTTTCATTCTCAGCTGATCCCAGCCTCACATCCCCTCCCCTGCCTCCTTCCGTTATCCCCCACAAACAAGGGCCTCGGCACCTCTTGGAGGTCCCTCCTCCTTTGGGACTCCACCACAATGGCGGACATCCCAGGAGAGCACCCAGCTGCCCCTGTAGAAAGGGAAAGCCCAGCTCTGGACCCACGACCTGAGGGGTCCGGAATTAAGGCCGGCTTTCTCCGGCTCTTTGGGCGACCTCACACTGCCCTCCCCTTGGTGCACTGGCCGGGATCCTTAAAACTTAGGTTTGGCTAGCTTCTCGATCTCCGAAAGAGCAGGAGAGTGTGCGATGTGAATCGGGCAGAGGACAGCTATTGCGCGTTTCCTGTTCATGCACGGGTGGAGAGACATGATTCTGAAAGTCTCTTTAATCTCCCTTCTCGGACCTCACTTGATACTGTATGAGTGGGTAAGTTGTGGAATCAGGTTATTTCTCTCATTGTATCTTAATAAAAAAAATCTTAGAGGCAGCAAGGTGGCGCCATGGATGGAGGACCTGAGTTCAAATCTGGCCTCAGACACTTAACACTTCCCAGCTGTGTGACCCTGGGCAAGTCACTTAACCCCAATTGCCTCAGGGGGAAAAAAAGCCTTGAGTGCTTCTGACATACACAGAGATCACCTTGCTTTTGGAGAGCCCATTCAGGAGCATTTTGCTCAAGTGGATCAAATGCGTGTTTGTAGTGAACCAATGAGGAGGCCACATCTTGCGTCCTCCCCCCTAGTAGCCAAGGTAGGACTTGGCTGAAGATGGTGGTCTTCTGCACAGTTTGCTAAAGGCTCCTGGCTCTTCAGTGAGGGTGCCCTTGATGTGTGTGACGATCAGCTTCTCAACATTTGGGAGTGATGGGAAAGCAGGGGTCGGGACCGAGCATCCCTGGGCTTCTCTGTCACCCTTCTGGGGGTAACAACGAGTCTGGAGTTTACCACCAGCCTTTGGTCTCCTCTCTTCCTTTAGACGTCTTGGGGCAGCTCCCGGGGTTCTCACGGTCACGTCCCCTCCATTATGGGTGGATGGCCCACGTGATTTGCTGTCTCTGGTTTCCTCAGTATCACTTTGACCCTCCCATGGGGTACAGGTCCATGGGGACTGTGACCTTAGAAGCCGACTGTGGTGGCTCGGCCGTCTGGACGGGCAGGATGATTTGTTGCAGAAATCTCCCCAGATCTTCTCCATCCTCTGTTCGCTCTGTTACCGAGGGGAGTCAGAATGTTCAAGGGAGCCGGACGTCCGCCTTTACCGCTAACTTTTGTTCTTCTGTCGCCTGCTTGTCTGACTGCCGCCTCCCCGCTTCCCTTCCCGGAGAGTTGTCCCAGCCCCTCCTGGCCCATGCCAAGAAGGAGGGACGTGGCCAAGCTCGGCCGTTCCAAAGACTTGGTGTTTAGTTGGGGTTGGGGGTCTTCTCTTTGCTATTGAGCAGTCACTGGGTGTGCACACCCTAGTTACACTTTTCTTCACTTCTCCATGTCCAGTGCAACGAGGTCATCCTGTATTTCTCTGCTTCCCTCCTGGCTGTTGTTTTCTGTGGCAGATAATTAATGTGCCTTTATACTCGCCTGCTGCAGTTTGTGTGAAGATTCCCTGCCTGCTGGAGAACTGTTTTGTGCCCAGTTCTTCACCAGCACAAAAAGTGCCACTAGGAATAGTTTGTTGTGCAGGGGATCCTTCCTTCTAATGCTCTGGATCTAATTTGGGTCTAATTCTAGTGAAGAGCTCTCTGAACCCAAGCGTGGGGACACGGGAGTCACTTTTTACAAGCACAATTCCGGTTGCTTTCCTGAATAATTGGTCCAACAGTAAGATTCAGCTCTTTCTCAGTTCCCCCAGCATCTCCTATTTCCATCTTCCAATTGGCTGCATGTGAGGTGAAAACACAAGTTGTTTGGATTTTTATTATTTTATCTTTTTGTTAATTACTGTCTTGGAGCAATCTTCTGGGCTTGTTACTCATTTACCATTTTCCTCCCCAATATCTGTTCAATATCTGTCTTTTGATGGTTTATCTATCAAACAAAATCTGATAGATTTTATTATGCTAATTCCCTGATAAGTCTTGAATATCAGACATTTATTAGAGACATTTCCCCAGTTTTATGCTAATTCCCTCATAGTCTTGCATATCAGCTTTGATTGGAGATATTTTCCTTTCTTCGCCAAGCTGCATTGATTTTGTTTGTATAAATGCTTTTCCGTTTCATGTCATCAGAGGCCTCCTCTCCCCGCTATCTCCCCTCAAATGTTCTCTCTCGTATTCTCTCTCATCTCATCTCCGCCTCCTGGCTTCCCAGGTTTCTTTCAAGTTTTAGCTAAAAATCTCACCTTTTCTCCAGCTCCCTTCATTCCAGTGTGTTCCCTCTGAGGTTGGTCCTCATTTTTTCTGTCTATAATTGTTCCCATATTATCTTCGCCATTAGATGGTGAGCTCTTCGGAAGGAGAAGCTGTCTTTTGCCTTCCTTTGTATGCTCAGTGACAGCACATAGTAGGTATTTAATAATTGCTGTTGGTTGACTTGTTCCATTTTGCTGAAGACTTCTCCTCTCGATGTGGCTGTAAAAGGTACCTGATCTCGTTATCTTCAATCCTCTTTCCGATATAATCATTTCTATCCAGGGCTCAGGATCATTTGCAGCTTCTCTTTGAATGAGATACTTTAAGGTGTTGGCTAATTTCTGCTTTCCAGTTTTCCCAGAAGCTTTTGCCAAATGAGTGGTTCTTTCCCATGTAACTGATGTTCTTGAGTTTATCAAGCACTGGTTTATTGAGTTTCATGGCTTCACATTCTCCCCTTTCTCCAAACACCAACTAGTCTCCTAATACCTTTGAGGAAGACTCTGCTCTGGAGGAGTTGGAGGCCCGCAGCTCTATTCCCGATAGGTCCGTTTGTCGGCCAGAGGAACGCTCCCGAGCGAGGGTGAATTTCCAGTCCTGTGGGAGGTGGGGGGGACTCCTATTTGGGTAGAGCTACATCCTCACAGCACATTTAGGTGGCTCTCCATGGCTCAGGGGGGCCTTGCCTGAATAATCCTCACCCTTCCTCTCCCAGCCTCCTTCATTCTCCGGGGATAACCACGTCAAAGACCGCCATCCTTGCCTGAGCAGCCAGCCTTGAGAAATAGTCATTTGTTGGCTAGAAGGCATCTATTAAGCACCTACTATGTGGCAGATCTTGGAGATGCGAAATCAATGAATCCCCAGGAGCTTAGATTCCAACGGGGAAGGCCACGCTGCATTTTTAAAGTGTTTTGCTTTCCAAACACACGCAAAGTTGTTTTCCACATTCACCTTTGCAAAATCTTGTGTTCCAATCTTTCCCCTCCCTCCCCCTCTGTCCCCTTCCCAAGACAGCAAGCAATCCAATATGGGTTAAACACGTGCGATTCTACACCTTGCTGTGCGAGAAAAATCAGATCGAAAGAGAAAAGAACACGAGAGAAAGAAACACAAACAGCGGCAGCAAAAAAGGGGACAGAACACTGCACGCTTAGTTTCTGGGGTTCTCCCTCCGGGTGCAGATGCCCTTTCCATCCTGTCTATTGGAATTGCCTCGGATCCCCTGGTTGTTGAAAAGAGCCGAGTCGATCCCAGTTGATCACCACGTAATCTTGTATACGGTGTTTTCCCATTTCCACTCCCTTCATTCAATATCAGTTCATGTGAGTCTTTCAGGCTTTTCTGAAACCAGCCGGCTCATTGATTCTGACAGAATGTAATATTCCATTACCTTCAGAGACCCTGACTTAGTCATTGCCCAGCGTTCCTGCACGTGCCCCAGAGCAGCTCCAGGGGCCCGGGGCCAGGATGTTCCCTCTCTCTGCTCAGGACTCGGCTGCCTGCGGGGCTTCTGGGCTCACTGCAGCGGCCCTGCTGAGGAGGAAGGGTGGGCGAGGGTTCAAGGATAAAATGGAGACCTGAAAAGTCAGCTGTGATGCCAGGAATGGTGTGGGATTCAGAGTAGCCCCAAGGCTAGCTCCCTTCTGCCAGTGCCATGTGATGGGACTGTGGGGACTCCTTGCTCCTCGTGGGGGTAAGTCCCTTCCTCTACGCGAACTCTGCAAGGGGCAGAACCTGAGAAAGAGGGCCCTGCCTCTGGCTTGGGGGGCCCTGCTTATTGCTGCTCTGCCCCCTGACCCCAGGGGCCCTTCTTGCCTCCTGCCCATGAGCTGTGAAGACAAGACCCAAGAAGGCCCCACGGCCCCCTCCCCTGCCGGGCCTGCCTCTGGGACTGGGCTTCCTTTAGCATCCCAACAGAGACGGGAGTTGGGCGAGGGGAGCCAGTGGCAGCAAGGGCCCTTCTGGGGCGGGTGCACACGTGTGTGCCTTTGTGCACGTGTGTCTCCACTGCTGTGGGTGGGGTAGGCGGGTTCCCGGAAGGGGGTGGCGGGATGCCAGGCTACCAGGGCAGGGCTCCCATGCCCACGTGCCAGGTTCTGCCTCTGCCCGTGTCAGGCTGGCTTTCCTGAAGGCACAGGGCCAGGCCCATGAGGACAGCTGGGCTCCTCCCCCCACAGAAGGAGACACCATGAGTCACTGGTCCACAGGCCAGACTGGCAGGTTGGGGAACTGGCCTGGTGGGCAGGGGGGGGGCAGGGAACTGGCCTGGTGGACAGGGGGGAAGGGAACTGGCCTAGTGGGCAGGGGGACAGGGAACTGTCCTGGTGGACAGGGGGGCAGGGAACTGGCCTGGTGGACAGGGGGGCGGGGAACTGGCCTGGTAGGCAGGGGGGCAGGAAACTGTCCTGGGTGGGGGACTGGCCTGGCCGGGGCTTTCCAGCTGTTGAGTCAAGCCAGACACCTCATCCTTGACCCCAGAGCTTCTGGGTGAGCTCGGCCAGCTCTCCGTCCCCGACCATGCCCGGCCCCTTTCTGCCTTGGACCTGTACTCCCGCTCACCCTGTGTTCTTAGCCGTGACAGACCCTCTGACTAGGAACCAACAGATTAGGGAAGGCTCTTGGGGGTGGAGTCAGGGAGGGACTGGGAGGCACATGGGGTCAGTAGGGCTTGCCCACCCAGCGGCTCCTACAATAATCGGGGCCAGCCTCCGGAGGGGGGTGACGTGGCCAGACCGCGGCATCATATTGGATCTGGGGGGAGACAGTGCGGGGTGAGAGGGCTCCTAGGTGGGGAGCCTCAGGGTGGGATGAGGGGATGTCCTCTACAGAGACAGGGAGGGGAGGGGATTCAGAGGGAAAGACAAGGGGTCTTGGAACTTCAGCATCTACTGGACCCCATTGGAGGTAGGGGAGAGCCAGAGGAGAGGGGAGGCTTTGGGACAGTGGAGAATCTCAGGGAGCACTGGGAGCAGTCACTAAACCCATGGGAGGAGATGAGATCAGGAGAGAAGGAAAAGAGGAGGGGGCCCCGGGCAGATCCTGGGAGACTGGGGGGGAAGGGAAGGGCTGGGCTGCCCACAGTGGGTCTGACCGTAGGGGTGCTGGACTCGGCCCACCAACCGGATTGGGAGGAAGTCCGGGGGCTCGGGCGTGGCTCCACTTGTCGGCTGACCCAGACGGCTCAGGGTTGGAGGCGGGCACGGCAGCCTCAACGGGGGGGAGGCCAGTGGGGAGGCTGGCTCTGGGCGCCCAATGAGCCCTTCTCATCCGTGTCCCCACAGTGCCCACTTCTTTCTTGAAATTGAAGGCTTCGAACCCAACCCGGCCGCCAACAAACCTTCTCCTCCCATCTTCCCCAAGCCCATGGACTCCAACATCCGCCAATGGTGAGTGAGTCCACAGAAGGTGCTCACATGCGGGTGCCTGGGGCCACTCGCGGCCAGAGGCTGCCTGGAGGCCCCTGACTTGGGGGGGACAAGCAGGGCCCGGCAGGGAAGTCGGCGGGGGCAGCCTTCACCCCAGAAGCTGGGGCAGCTGCAGTGTTCCTGCCCCTCCCCATCCCCAGCTCCTCCTGGGCACCAAGCTTTCCCTGCCCCCCCATGACCAGCTGCGCCCCTTGTGCTACTGCCCCGTGGCTTCCTCTCAACCCCTTCTCCTCCCTGGCAGCAATCCCGGGCACTGCGACGACATGGATTCTCCCCAGTCTCCTCAGGACGACATCACCGAGACACCCTCAAATCCCAACAGTCCATGGTAAGTGAGGTCAGCCCCCCTGGATCTTTGGGGGTGCGGCCGGCTGGGGTCTGGGACAGACCCAGAGAGCCGATCCAGCCCCTGGAAGGACTTCCCAAAGGAAGCCTCCGGACCATTGTCCCAGCAGCCCTTGGGATCCGAGGAGGAGCAGGGATGGAGGGCCTGGAGGCCGTGAGCAGGCTCTGTGACTCTGAGCAGGGCCCAGCCTTCCTGGGCCTGTTTCCTCATCCCTGAGGTGAGGGGCTGGGGAGATGATGTCTGAAGCAAGAGCGCCCGTGGAGGCGAGAATGAGACCCCGGTCATGGGGCAGCGGCTGTGGGGGGCAGAGGCCTTGGAGCCCCGAGCCAAGGGCAGAAAGGGGGGGCTGCCATAGAGGTTGCCCGAAGCAGGGGCCGTGACAGCTCTGAGCCCAACAGGATCTACCGTGGACCCCTGTGGGGAAGCCCTCAGCGGAGGAAGCCCCTGGCCAGGGACTTTGCCTCTTTACCTCAGTTCCTCAGCTGTAAAATGGGTGGCTGGGACAATCCCTTAGCAGCAGCCTCTGGAGCTGTCCATGGGAGTGGCTCCCCAGGGCCGGGGGTCCTGCTTGTGTCTGCCTCCCCTCCTCCCATCCTCAGGACCCGGCCCCCGGGCCAGGGAATCAAGCCTCCTCCTCACTAGCAGCCAGGGGGAGTCCCGGAGAGAGCCGGGCGCTGGACGTTGGGAGCCCAGCAATGGCGCTGACTCTGCTGTTTCCCCCTTGTCCACATCCAGCTCTAGGTCACTCACCCATGTTATGGATGAGGAAACTGAGGTGACTGGTGAGCCTGGCAGCCGCCCTCACCAAGCATCAGCCCTCCCAAGTGTCACTGAGCTTGGGGGCCGAGGGGACCCCTTCCAAGGGCCTGAGTGTAGGAAGAAGTGGTCGGGAACTGGCCAGGCTGGGGGCCGCGCTTGGGGAGGAGCGGAGGGGCAGCGGATTTTACCGGACACGCGAGTCCGCGGGGATGAGATTGGGGCGCGTCCGCGGGGAGGGAGGGCCGGCTCTGGGCCGGGGCGCGGGGGCTCTAACTCCGGTCGCTCTGCTCCCTCCCTGCACTTAGCGTCAGTCTGGCCAAGGAGGAGCAGAAGAGGAACAGAAAGAGGCTGAAGAAGCGCCTCTTCACGGCGGCGGCGGAGGGCAGCGTGGAGGAGCTGAGCACGCTGCTCGCGGAGCTCTGGGAGCTGGCCAGGAGGCGCAGGACCATGGACCCGATGGGTCAGTGCCGCCTCCCCCGCCCGCTGGCTTCCTCCCTGCTCCCATCCTCGCTCCCTATCCCTCCTCCCGTTAGTGCTTCCTCCCTCCCGTTTGTGCTCCCTCCCTTCCTCCCTCCTCCCTTTCATCCTCCTTCCCTTCTTTCCTTCTTCCTTTCATCCTCTCTCCCTTCTTCCCTTCCTTTCTTTCATCCTCCCTCCCTTCTTTCCTTTTTCCTTTGATGCTCCTTCCCTTCTTCCCTCCCTCCCTTCTTCCCTCCCTCCCTTCTTTCCTCCCTCCCTTCTTTCCTTCGTCCCTGTCATTCATTATCTCCCCCTTCCCCATCTATATTCCCCCTGCCTCCCTGCCTCCCTCCTTTCCCTCCTTGCCTCTCTCCTTTCCTTCCCCTCCACCCTGCAGGGTCTACTGTGGGTCACTGAGGGTGGAGCTAAAGTGAGTATTTTTCTCAGTCCCCCAAACATTATTCGGCACTTTCTGTGCGGCGAGGCACTGGAAGGACTTGGAGAGCTTCCATACTTTGGCAGTGGGAGGAGGAGACATTCCTTCACTCAACAATTATTAAGCACCTCCTGTGTGACCCAGGTCTTTTGGACATGCTGGATGACGATCCCTGGCCTCCCTAATCCCCAAGGCCCAGAGAACCCGGAGCCCCCACTTTCCACGGCTGGCGGGAAGGAGATGCTGTCGGGGTTGGCACAATCTCAGCACCGGCAGGAGCATCATGGGGTGGGATGGCTGGACCCCCGCTGTGGCCAGCATCCATCCCGGCTCGTTCATGCCCACAGACTACCTGATGCACAAGCTCACAGCCTCCGACACTGGGAAGACGTGTCTCATGAAGGCCTTGCTGAACATCAACCCCAACACCGAGGAAATCGTCAGAACCCTGCTCGCCTTTGCTGAAGAAAATGGCATTTTGGAGCGGTTCATCAATGCGGAGTACACAGAGGAAGCCTACAGAGGTGGGATGCAGGGGCTCCTCCTGGGGGGTCCTGAGAGAACCATGTCCCCTCTGCTGCCCCTGGAATCACTCCCCCCACAGAACAGTTCTGATTGATAGGGGAACTGAGGCTCAATACAGTGACATGGTCAGCCAAAGATCCCTAGGGTGTGTGATCAGAAAGGGGACTGGGTGGGGCAGGAGGAGCTGGGGCTGCCCTCTCTCCTAGGCAAACCAAGGGCTGATGCCCTCTAGGGATGGATCTCCATGGGCTTCAACCCCAGAAACTGAAAAGAGAGAGCAGCCTGGAATTCCCAGGCCTGCCTTCTCCTTGCCCCCAGCCCCTGACGGGTCTGCTTTGGTTCGTTGTAGGACAGACGGCCTTGAACATCGCCATTGAGCGCAGGCAGGTGGCCATCACCAAGACCCTGATCGATAAGGGGGCTGATGTCAACGCCCACGCCAAAGGTTTATTCTTTAACCCCAAGCACAAGCACGAAGGCTTCTACTTTGGTAGGTGGGGGGCTCTCAGCAGCCAGTCCTGAGGGGAGCTGGGGTCCCACCCCTTCCTCTCCAACCCATCCCCTACCCTGTACTCCAGCTTTTTCTGATCTCTTTGGGACATAGAACTAGTCATTGGGTCAAAGTTTAGAAGTGTTGAGATCACTGTACCCGAATGACCAGACCACTCTACAGCTCCACCAATCATGCATCAGTATGCCTGTTTCCCCATGGCTTGCCAGCATTTTGCCATTCTTTTTTGTCAGCTGCCAATTTGATGAGTATGAGATAGAACCTTGCAATTGTTTTAATTTGCCTTTTTAATTACTAGTGATTTGTAGTTTTTTTGCCATGTAGCTTTTGATAGCTTGCATTTCTTCCTTAGAAACTGCTCGTTGATATCCTTTGGTAATTTGTCAGTTGGGGAATGATTTCATTCTTACGGATTTGAAACAGTTTCTTATGGAATATGGAACACAACATAGTATTTTCAGCTTTCAGTTGTTGTTGTTTGCTTGATTTTTTCCTTCTCATTTTCCCTTTTGCTGATTTTTCTTGTGCAGCATGATATTGTGGAAATATGTTTCCACATGTTTAGCCTGTTTTGGATCACTTGCTGTCTGGGGGAGAGAGAGGGGAAGAAAAATTTGGAATATGAGGTTTTGCAAGGGTGAATGTTGAAAATTATCTTTGCATGGATTTTGAAAAATAAAATGCATTATTTAAAAAGAATTCCTTATATATCTAGAAATGAGACCCTGATTAGAGTAATTTGCTGCAAACAATTCCCCCGCTCTGATTATCTGTCTCCCTTCTTTTTTTTGCTTTTTAAATTTTTTTTATTTTTCATACACATTGCTTTATGAATCATGTTGGGAGACAAAAATCAGAGCAAAGGGGAAAATCATGGGAGAGATTAAAAAAAAAAAAACAGAAAAAAGAAGCGAACATAGCACGTGTTGATTTACATTCAGTCTCCTTAGTTGTTCTGGATGTAGATGACGTTTCCTGTCCATTGCTTTGGATTGCTTTGGCTTACTGAATCGCTGAGAAGAACCAAGTCTTCCATAACTGATCATCATATATTCTTGCTATTATTCTGTACAATGTGTTCCTGGTTCAGCTTGTTTAGCTCAGCCTCAGTTCTTTGGTCATAAATTCCTTTCTTTTCCAAAGATCTGATAGGTAAATCATCTCTTGGTCTCCTGATTTGTTTAGGGTATCGTCCTTTATGCTCAAATCATGTCCCCCTCCTAATTTTAACTATTTTGGTTTTGATTGTGTAAAAACATTTTATATTTTCTCTAATCAAAATTACCCATTTTATCTTTCGTGATAAACTCTAGAAAAAACTTTCATTATAAAGTCCCTAAACTTTCCTCCATATGTTGATAAGACAAGTAATGTCTTCTCTGCTCTTCTAATTTGTGGATGATGTCACTCCTTATGTTTAACCCATGTGTGCATTTGGATTTTATCTTGCTGTATGATGTAAGATGTTGGTCTGTTCTTTGTTTCTGCCATACTGCTTTCCGGTTTATGCAGTGATTTTTGTCAAGTAAGAGCTGAGACTTTGGGTTGGTCGAGTCCTAGGCTGCTGTGCACATTTGCTTTTGTGTTGTTCCACAGATCAAATTGTATTTAACCAATACTAGATCATCCCAATTGGTCCTGCTTTGTGCTCTGGTCCTACTAGATTCCCTGCCTTCTTGGCTTTTTTTTTCATGATTTTTCTCAGGATTCTTAATCTTTTGTTCCTTCAGATAAATCTCACTTTGCTAGCTCTCTTAAAATAATACTTTGGTTATTTTATTTGTATGGAACCACATGAGTAAATTAATTTAGGAATTATCATTTTATTGACTTCGGGAGTTAATATTTCTCTACTAATTTGGTTCTATGTAGTTGTATAACAAATGTTTTATAATTGTAGCCTTTTTATATGTTATTATATTACTTATCATTTTAAAGAAAGATCCAATTATTCCTATGCTTTCTAGTAACAGAAATAGGTGTTATATATATTGTCAAAAGCTTTTTCTACCTCTATTTAAAAATCATATGTTTTTTGTTATCATTAATGTGTATATTATATTGATAGTTTTCTTAATATTGAACTAGTTCTCTATTCATGGTATAAACCAACTTTGTAATAGTCTATATAATCTTTGTGCTATATTGCTATAGTTTCCTTGCAGATATTTTGTTTAAAATTTTGCAACAATGTTACTTAGGAATATTGGTCCACATTTTTCTCATTCTTATCACAGAAGAAAATTTAGCAAGTTTTGTTTCCAATTTTATAAATAGTTTGTATAATATTAGAATTAATTGTTCTTTAATATTCAATAGAATTTGCTTACAAATCTATCTGCTCACAGTTTTTCCTCTCATTTGGGAACTTGGTTATTCTTTAATTTTTTTTTAACTCTGAGATTTGGTTATTTAATTTCTTGTCATGTTTATCTGAGCATTGTACACTTTGGTAAATATATATATCTCCATTTTATTTAGGATGTCTATTTTATTTACATATAATTGAATTAAATGATTTCTATTGATTTCCTTTATATTTTTCTTCATTTGTTTTCGATTATAGTTTTTCATTTTTATATTGGTCATTTGAATTTTCTGTTTTTTCTTTCCTTTTTAACTGTTAGCTAATGATTTATCAGTTTAATTGGGTTTTTAAACTATTTCAAAATCAGTTATCTTTTTTGATTTTGTCCATCTCTTCTTTGATTTTCCAATTTTCTGTTTTGACATTTAATTGGATTATTTTAATTTGTTGGGTTTTCTGGTTTTATATTCATTGATTTGTTTTTTCTTTTGTTGATTAAATGGTTTGAGTTATAAATTTTCCCCTAAAGATTGCTCTAAATGCATCCCTAAGATTTTGATATGTTTTTTCATTGTTGCCATTTTCTTTAATGAAAATATCTATTGTTTCAACAACTTATTCTTTGACCTAGAAATTCTTAGACCCAAGCTATTTAGTCTTGAATGGCTTAATCATTTCCTCAGCCATATTTTATTGAATGTGATTATGTTGCATTATGGCCGATAAAAGATGTTTAATACTTTTGTGTTGTTTTTTTCCATTTATGAGGGCTTTATGCCCTCAATTTTTGCATAGATAGTATGGGTACAGTTGAGAACTATGTGTTGTTCTTTTTATTATTAGTCAATAATTGCTAGAGCTTGTTGAGCTCTAACTGTCCCCAGATTCTCTTCAGGTTCTTGATTTCTTTCTTGCTTTATTTTTTGGTCGAATTTTTCTAGATTTGAAAGGGTACTTGTGCTTCTCCAATATTTTAGTTTTTGTTGCTTTTCGGTCATTTCAGTTGTGTTTGTCATTTGGTGTTTTCTTAGCAAATATACTGGAGCGGTTTGCCATTCCCTTTTCCAGCTCATTTTATGTATGAGGAAACTGCAGCTAAAGAATTAAATAATTTGTCCAGTCACATAGCAACTAAGTGTCTGTGGCTAGATTTGAATTCAGGAAGATGAATCTTCTGCTTCCAAACTCAGAGCTCTATCCACTGCACCACTTTGCTAGCTAGCTAGTATTAAAATTAAAAATTGTAGACATACTGTTCATTTTTTCCCTTGCAATTCATTCATATTTTCCTTTAAGTATTTAGATACTATTCCATTTGGTACATATTTGTTACAAAAGCATTTGTGTTAATTAAATCCATATAATATAGTTTCCCTATTTATTGCTTTGAATGATTTTTGTTTTACCAGAGATCATGATTGCTGCCCTTGTTTTTTATTTTTTGGAGTTTTTTTTTTTTTACTTCAGTTGAAGCAAAATGATTTTGCTCCAGCTCCTCATTTTAACTCAGTGTGAATCTTTATGTTTCAAATTAGTTTCTTATAAATAACATGCTGTTAAATTCTACTTTCTTGTCCATTCTGCTTTCCTCATCCATTTTATGGGTGTATTCATCCCATTCACACTCACAGTTATGATCCTTAATTGGTGCATCTCCTTTCATCCTATTTTTATACTTTCTGTTCTCTGTATCATGCCATGTGCTCTAATCCTAAATGCAATCAGTTCCTTGGCCCTTCTTCTGTTTGCTTTGCCAAGAGCCCAAATTACAGATTCTTATCTTCCCTTTCTTATTCCTCCTTCTCCCCATTCTTTCCTGCTTCCCTACTGAGTGAAACATATTTCTGCACCAACTGTGGAAATGTGTGTGTCAGTGTTCTACTCTCCTGAGGCAATTTCCAATGAAAGTGAGATTAAAAGGGTTGTGGGGGACTCTTGTATCATCTCTCCTATTAGAAAGTAAACATCATTTTCATCATTTAGTTCCTCCTGGATTGCACACTCATATTTCCCTTTCTAATACTTCTTTTGGTTGAGTCTTTGTGTTTCAAATTTTCTGGGCAATTTTGCTTGTGTGTGTGTGTGTGTGTGTGTGTGTATGTGTGTGTGTGTGTGTGTGTGTGTGTGTGTGTGTGTGTGTGCATGTTTCCCCTCCCCCCCCATCAGGAATTCTTGGAAATCCTTTGATTCATTAAAAGTCCATCCCTGCCTCCCCTCCCCCACTTCCCAACTCACATAGCATTATACTCTGTTTTGTTGATCAAGTTATTCATGGTTGGAAGCCTAGATCTTTTGTCTACTGGGGCTTCATCATTCCAAGCTCTGTGGTCCTTTAGAGTAGTATTCAAATAAGTTGAATGTTCTAAGGAATTAAAGGCTTTTAAAGAAGTAGCCCAATAAGAAAGGAAGCAAGAGAGCTTCCCCCCATGATCCTCGGCTCATTCAGTGAGAACAGGGGACCTACAGGTGCACTGTGGGGAGCGAGAATGGTCAAGGCATTCCCAGGGAGGGACAGCTCATGTGTTCTGGGGACTTCGTCGGGCTTGCGGCGAGCAGCTAGCTCTGCAGAGAACCTTGAGCGCGCCGCTCCGGCCAGATCCTGGTCACTTCTCTGATGGCCAGCCTTAATCACCACAGCCACTGCTCGGCTAGTCCCGGCTGGCCTCGGCTCCCCTCTCCGCTTTTAGCCCTCGGCTTCTGCTGGAGTCCCCCTCGCAGTCTCTCCCACCTCTCTTTTTGTGTCTTGTCTGATTGTCTGGTTTGCTGCTGCTGCCTTCTTGTTTTTATTTTTATTTCTTTTAAAGAAAGGCCGCACCCTCACACAACCCATCTGGACTAGGGACATACTGGGCAGCTGCTGATGGGGGAAGGGCTGCCTGTCCCTCTGAGCAGGAAGTAGTGGGAATTCTCTTCAGGAAGTCCTAGTCCCCAGGCCCAAAGGGGCTCTTGCTGCTAAGCTCCTCCAGGCTTAAATATGCTTTCCTCAGTCCCAGAGGGTCTGTCTCAGGACTTTCTCCAATTTGGGGTCAGACAGTGTATGGAACTCCCACTTGAACTTCTAGGGACTGAAGTAGCCATAGTCAGCATCCCTCAAGAGGTTCCTCTTCTGGAAACCTTTCCGGAGTCCTAGGGGCTGAAGCCCCCCTCCCTGCCAAGCTAGAAAAGGCACAGGAACAAAGCCAGTCCCGGGGCTGCTGACTGCCTCCTGCATCGGCCGGTCGGCTTCATGCACACAGAGCCGAAGGGGGATGACCTGGCCGGGCTGATCGGGGTCAGGTAGAGCAGCCCCCCTTCCACCCCCAGCCCCGGTCCCGGGCTGACCCCGGCTCTCGATGGCAGGTGAGACGCCCCTGGCCCTGGCTGCCTGCACCAACCAGCCCGAGATCGTCCAGCTGCTGATGGACAACGAGAAGACGGACATCGCCTCCCAGGACTCGCAGGGAAACAACATCCTGCACGCGCTGGTGACCGTGGCCGAAGACTGCCGGACCCAGAACGACTTTGTCAAGGAGATGTACGACATGATCCTCCGGAGAAGTGAGGACCCGGAGCTGGAGACCGCGCAGAACAACGATGGCCTGACGCCGCTCCAGCTCGCCGCCAAGACGGGCAAGTCGGAGGTGAGCTGGAGCAGGGGCGGGGGGCGGCCATGGGGACCTCCCGGGGTCCGGGAGGAAACTGACCCCCAAAGTCCCCCCGGCGGTAACGTCAGGGGCGGAGCTCCCGACTCCAGAGTAGCTGTGCCTTCCTGTGTTCTCAGGCCTAGTTTGGCCCGAGAGCAGCTCTGAAGTGCATGAAATACGTTATATGGAAAACAAGATGTTAAGAAAACAGGCCCTAGTTATTTTTTAAAGCCACACTCACCAATCCATCTCCCACATGGAACAATGAGGGCAGCAGCCCCTTTAGAAGTCCCAAAGGCCCCCCATCCAGCCCAGCTCTTCCACATCCCACTCTGTCCTCCAGGATGCTTTTCCAGAGTTGGCCAAACTGCCTGGAGAGAGTTCTGGGCTCCCCCCCAAGACACAAGCAGTCCCCCCCGACCCCTGGGGACCGGACATGACAGCGGGGCCGCACTCCCCCCCACAGCTTCTGCTGAGCTCTTCCAAAGCTCCCGGGGAGAAAGGGACCAGATCCAGAGAGGATTTGTTGTCCCCCTATCCCAGGCAGAACCCCGGGGGATAGAAAGAGCAGAAGGTGGCAAAGCAGCCTCCAGGGGGAGAGGGGCTGAAAACTGGGGGTCCGGCAAGCTCTGGAGGCCCCCGGGAGCAACCGCTCCACCCTTTAGAGACCTCAGGACTGGGGACAGCTCCAGTCTCTGCACCCTACCCTGCTGCCCTCCCTGGGGGTCCTGCCCAGCCCCAGCTTGGGGGGCCCAATGCCAGCCCGGGTCAGCCACGGGTCAGGTGCCTCGGGGCGGGGGCCGGAGCAAGGGCTGCTTGTGCTCTGGCCAGGCTGGAGGGGGCGGGGGGGGTCTCCACAGGGAGCCCTTTCATTCCCCAGAGATGCCGGGCAGTTTGCAGGGGCAGGATTCCAACAGAAAGGGAATTGTCCGGGAGCGGCGCCGGCCCCCCACCGGGGAGAGACCCAGTCCCGGAGGAAAACAGGGGCATTGTTCATCCTGAGCAGGCTCAGCCGGGCTCCCCAAGTCATTCCTCTGGGGGTCACTCTCCCCCCACCATCCCCCAGCCTGTGGGGAGTGAGTGTGAGTGTGAGTATGTGTGTGTGTGTGAGTGTGCAAGAGTGAGTGAGTGTGCAAATGTGAGTGTGTGAGAGTGTGCTAGTGTGAGTGAGTGTGCAAGTGTGAGTGTGAGAATGTGTGTGAGTGTGAGTTATGTGTGTGAGAGTGTAAGTGTGAGTGTGTGTGAGTGTGCAAATGTGAGTGTGAGTGTTGGAGTGTGTGCAGTCACTCCTAGAACAACATGGGGGAGGATAATGGCGTGGGAGGTGAGCAGGGGGCAGAGGAGGGAGAGCAGCAGGAGTTTCCCACATTCAGAGAAAGTCCTAAGGGTTGCTCACCAACAACAGTGCTATGCTATTTGACATCCAAGGAAACTGAGGCAGGCAGAGTCCTAGGGCTTGTCCAGACTCGCCTCGTTGGCGTCTGAGGTAGGATTTGACCTCATATTGACCTCGGGGGTGACCAGCTAAGCCCCCCCGCCACACACCCCGTGGGACCAGGAGCCCCTTCAGGCCTGACCCCCACTTTCCCACCCTCGAAGGCCAGCTCTGGACCCGGGAGTTGCTCGCTGGGAGGCGATGCCCCGCGTGCCAGTTGTGAAAGGGGGTGAAAAGCAGAATGGGGGGCCCTGCGCCCTTCAGGGAGGGACTGGCTATGTATGTAAGGCAAACATTTGTCCGGCCTGGATTATACGGCCCCTCGCGGTTTCCAGCCCAAACCTTGGTCTCTCTGGGAGTCAGTGGCAGATGTTGGGGTCCCTCTCTCAGCTCCCCTTGTGGGAGAGAAGGTCGGAGACAGAAGTGAGGCAGCTGTCGGGGGCAGCCCGGGGGGGTGGTCACCCCCTTTCCAGCATGAGGGGCTTCTGGGCCCGTCCTCCCTCGCAGACCAGCAGCTTCCCCCCTCCGAGAGCGTGCTGGGGGCGGCCCGGTGACCCTGTCCTGCCCCCAGATCCTCAAGTACATCCTGAGCCGGGAGATCAAGGAGAAGCCCCACCGGAGCCTGTCGAGGAAGTTCACGGACTGGGCCTACGGCCCCGTCTCGTCCTCCCTGTACGACCTCACCGACGTGGACACCACCACGGACAACTCGGTGCTGGAGATCATCGTGTACAACACCAACCTCGACGTGAGTGGCTGCGGGCACTGCCAGGGGGCACTGCCAGGCTGAGGCCTTCAGAGGCTCGTGGGGGACCCGGCCAGACTGCCAGCCCCTCCCCCCTTACAGGGCAGCAAGGGCCGGGCCCAGGAGAACGGTGGGAGAGGCCTGGGGAGGGAGGCGGAGAGAGCGGCTGGGCCGGGTCCTGGGAGTCCCGCTGGGCCTGAGGAGGCCGGAGCCAGAGGGTCTGAGCCCTCCCCAGGCACTTGGACCTGACCCAGAGGCCTGGCAGGCGCTCCAGCTGTTCCCTCGGGTCTCAGGAAAGGAGGGGGGCAGGAGCGCTCAGCCTCGGGCGCTGAAGGCCTCGGGGTCCTGCCCCCCGCGGGACACCCCCTCCCACAGCTGCGGCTTCTTCAGCCCCTGGGCTTCCCTCTGCTCCCACCTGCTGGAGGCTCCCCAGCCTGTCTGTGCAAAGGAAGGGCCGGGGCTCTGAGCTCCCCAGCCCCCAAAGCCACAGAATGCCCAGTTAATTAGGAGGCTGCTTGGGGGCCTCTCTCCCCCGATTTGGGATTGGAGGATTAGCCTCCCTGAGAGTCGTCCGGATCCCCACGGCCCAGGGAACGCCGCGAGAGGCGAAGCCCCCGAGCCGGGGGAGGAGGCAGCCGCCTGCCGGGCCTGGGCCTGCCCGTCGCCCCCGTTCTGGGGCCCATTGACTGAACCTCCTCCCTCCCGTCTCCCGGCCTTAGAACCGCCATGAGATGCTGACGCTGGAGCCTCTGCACACGCTGCTGCGCATGAAGTGGAAGAAGTTCGCGAAATACATGTTCTTCACGTCCTTCTGTTTCTATTTCTTCTATAATATCACCCTGACGCTGGTCTCTTACTATCGGCCGCGGGAGGAGGAGGGCCGGGGGCTCTCGGCCGGCCCGGAGCCCGTCCTGAACAAGAGCGTAAGCCATCGGGCCGCGCGTCCTCTCTCCCCTCCGGTTCAGCTCTGCTGGGTCTCACGCCCCGCTCTCTGGGGGTCACCTCTCGTCCCTACGGCAGTGGGGAGGCTGGGCCCGGCCGCGGGGCTCGCGCTGAGGGCCCAGTGAGCTGGGAAGGGCCTGAGGTCTGGCACAGAAAACCCCAAGGGGGCCGGGGGTGGGACTGGCCCGCGGGCCCCCCCGGCAGCCAGAGGCCCCGGGGGTCTCAGGGTCTAGTTGGAGAGAGGGAGAACCCTCCGTAGGCCACGGTCAGCCTCGGGCAGGGGGCTCTAAGGCCATGCGGGCGGCCTCCTCCGCATCCTGGGTTCAAAGGCGCGGCAGGTTGGTATCTCGGACCCAAGTATTGTTGGGATGGAAGGGGAAGGAGACGGAGAGGAGCAGCAGCAGTCCGCATCAAAGGGGCTTTGAGGGGCGGGATTTTTCATTTGCTGTGATTGTAAAGGGGCATCCCGACAAAAGGACCGATCTGTAATGTCAGAGCCTGGGGTCCTGGGGGGGCAGCTTCGATGGGTCTCTTCCCCTAATTGGCAAAATAAGAAACAATAATAACAATAACTGTCCCATAGCTGGCAAATTTGCAAAGCGCTTTGAGCTAGGATCTCCTTGATCCTCATTTTACCAGCGAGGAAATGGGTAGACTAAGGGTCAGTGACTTGCCCGGTGTCACCCAGCTAGTAAGTGGCTGAGACTGGATTCGAACCCAGGACTTCCTCACTCCAGGCCCCCACCCCACCCACTGGGGCCATGTCTCAGAGAAGGCTCCAGCCTTAAACTATAGTTAATGATGGATTTGCAAACCAGTGTATGTGTCTGTGTGCCCGGGGCCGTGTGAAACTTTCTCGGGTACAAAGGCTCCCAGAGGGGAAGCCCCGAGCTGGGGAGCGGGTGCGGGCACAGGGGAGCGCTAGGGTCAGTCAGCCCCGCGGCAGCGTTGCCGGAGGGAGGCTCAGAGGTGAGGCAGAAAGAGTCAGGAGACAATATTTGCCCTTTTCTTCCCGGGGAGAGTCGGCCTCGGGCTCGGGACAAAGCCGGGCGGGTCAGAGTTGCGTCTCCTCCGGTTTGGGGGCTTCTCTAAAGTCCGGCCCATTCCGGAAAGGAGGGGGGCGACCGCGAGCCAAGGCAGAGCAGTGCTAAATGTTCCGGAGAGCCCCCTGACGCTCTCCCGTCCCGCTTCTCCAGGCGCTGCCGCACCCACTGGCCCTGACGCACAAGATGGGGTGGCTGCAGCTCATCGGCAGGATGTTCGTGCTGATCTGGGCCACGTGTATCTCTGTGAAAGAGGTGGGTGCCCTCCCCTGCCCTGCCCGCCCGGCACTCGCTCTGGTGGCCTCGAGGGGCCAAGCCGGGGTCCCTGGGGAAGGGGCGTCTCAGCGGCAAAGCTTCCGGCACCCTCAGCGCGGGAGAACAGGGCCCGGCGGGAGCCGGGGCCCCCAGGAGGTCCGACGACAGGTCTCCGCATCCCCTCGGCCCTCTCTCCCATGGGTGTTGGGGCGCGTTAGCGACAAGAACATCCTCAGTCCTCTAGAGTTTGTGTGAACTTGTTTGTCCCGCGCTCACTGCAACCCTGGGAGAAGAAGCCCCTTCATTTTACAGCTGGAGAAACGGAGGCACTTTGAGCTCTCCCTCTGCTAGTCAGCTTTCTCTCCCGTCTGTCTCTCCTTCTCCCCCTCCCTGAGCATCACGCGTGCTCCATCCCTCCCTCCTAAACCAACCAAAAACAAAGTCATTTCCTCTCTAGGCGTTTGTTTTCTCAGCTCAGATGCCTCCACCTCCATGAAGGCCTCCCTGACTCCGCTCCCGACCCTTCTCCCCCAGTTCCCAGTTATTTGATTTCTCCTTTGCCCCTGGACGCCTCTGACCTATACCCCGCTCCTCTGCACCCGAGCTGTCTCCCTCACTTGGGAAAGGCCCCTGGGGGCAGGGACGACCAGCCCGGCACAGGACAGAGTTAGAGCAGCTCCTCCCGCCGGGAACTGAGGGCTTCGGGGGCCGGGGCTGGGAGCTCCCTGGCCAGTTATCTTCTTCCCCTCCCCTAGGGCATTGCTATCTTCCTGCTGAGGCCCTCAGACCTGCAGTCCATCCTCTCGGACGCCTGGTTCCACTTTGCATTGTGAGTGCGGCCACCAGCTTGTGGGGGAGGGGTGGGCGACACGCGATTTTTGGCCGGGGAGAGGGGGCCAGTCCCGGGCCTGGCTGAGGGAGGCAAGCACGGGGATGGGAGCATCGCCTGCCTTTGTAATGCAAGCTCCAGCTACGGCAGGGGCGCTGGTCCGGAAGGGGCGCTAAGGACCCCCAGCGGGGGTCCTTTTAATGACTTGGGGGGCAGAGGAGGCTCCGAGGAGAGTTAGCAGGCGATGGTCTGGTGGGGCTGACCCTGGGAGGATGAGAACGGGCAGCAGAAAGGAAACGGAGCGACTCCCGCTTTATTTGGCTCAAGATCTGGAAAGGACAGGACAAAAGTAGCCCTCAGGTCCCCAAGGTGCGGGGACAACTTGAGGTTAGCCGGTAGCCCTGGATGGGTCCCAGGCTGGGGGCAGGGGGAGGTACCTTTCTATCACCCTCTTCCGTCCCAGGGATTTGCCCAAAGCGGGCACTCGTTACGTGCTGCCTGGATGGGAGAGGCGAGGGAAGGACAGTCAGAGGCTTCAAAAAGGCCTGTGTTCTGATGCTCAGCTAAAGGGAAGGGGGGAGTCACAAACAATAGCCCGCTGACCTTGCCCTTGACTCCCAGCACAACCCTAGAACGTATGGTTAAAGGGGCGGGTGGTCAACGTCATAAAGGAAGCGGGGATCCCAAGAACCTTCATCAAGAACAGGTCAGGTCAAATAAATACAGTTTGTTTTTTTAGCCGAGTTAAATAGGTCAAAGCCATCACCTGCGCGTGTCAGTGAGCCATTTAACGAGCTGTCTTGGCCGAGCGGGGCAGTCCCTGTAGTCATTAGAGCTCGGAGGTCTCCGCTGGAGCATCCGAGGGCTTTGAATTTCTGGGCCAGTGAAAGGCCCCGGCTGCTGCTTGGGCCCCGAAGGCGGGACTGGCAGCAGGGAGCGGGACCGAGGCAGGAAGACTTCCCGACAATTGGCAGGAGAGGAAAGGGAGCTTGGAGGCTACCGGGAGTCTGCTAGCTCCGGGATTCTGGTCCGGCTCGGAGCCAGACCACGGGGCCCTCAGAATTGTGGGTCACCTCCGGCCCGCAGCTGACATATGCTGGCAGCATTTATTTTTCTCCCCACTTAGTAGTGTTTTATTTTTTCCCGATTACATGTAAAAATAATTTTCAGTGATCACTTATAAGATTTTTAGTTCCAGTTTTTTTCTCCCCCCTCCCCTCTCCCTTCCTCAAGATGGCAAGCAATCTGACACGTTACACATACATGACCATATTAGTCCTCGACAAGCATTTATTAAGCACCTATTGTGTGCCGGGCATATATAAATAGAAAGGATGCAGTTGCGGGGAGAGGGAAGCGCCACTCTGCTCAGTCAGTGCGCATGGGCCCGGCCCTGTGTGGGCGCTGCGGCTATGTTTTCTCCAAGAAAGCCCCATACCCGATATGTCGATACTAATTGAAGATATGACATATGCAGTGATTTGGGGCATGCCAGGGAGGGCCTCCTGGAGGAGGCAACTCGGGCTGAGCCTTGAAGGGGAGCTGACTCTTCCCGACCAGGTCAAGGGCTTCCCACCCACGGGATGCCCCTCTCGGACGGTGCAAACAAAGCTGGGGTGGGCATCCCTCCCTTACAGTCCCTGGTGACTTCCTCAGGACAGAGGGCTGACTGGCATCCATGAATAGCCCTTTCTTTGCTAACAGTGGCTTCTTCAGCCTCCCTGCCTGCCCTGAAGGAGCACTGGGGGAAGGGGAGCCCAGGGAGGGGGGAGTTCTCAAGCCCGAGGTTGCTGCTTCCTAGGAAGCGTTCCCAAACCCTCCCTGCTTCTGTGGGGCTGGGCACCCAGAGCGGGCCCTAAGACCAAGAGGACTCAGTGCCCACTTAGGCAGGCACCTTGCCATTCAAGTCAATTGAGCAAGCATTTATTAAACACCTACTGTATGCCAAGCTCTAGGGATACAAAAACACAAAGGAAAAAGTCCTTCAAGAGCTTTTATTTTGGGGGAAGCAGGGAGAGAATGGGGAAACAGCTTGTCCACACAGAAGCAAGCGCCCAGTAAGCGGCAGTCATTTCAGGGGAAGGGCAGCCACCGAAGCCTGAGGGAGCAGAGACGAGGAGGTTGGAACCTCCTGGGCCAAGGTCATAGGTGGGGAAAGGGGTGTCCCGGCGCTGGGGTGGAGGCCAGGGGGTGCTCCGTGTGGGGTCCCGGCAGTCTCCTCAGCCCCCTGTCCGTGTCCCCCACAGCTTCATCCAGGCCGTGCTCGTGATCCTGTCGGTCTTCTTGTACCTGTTTGCCTACAAAGCGTACCTGGCCTGCCTGGTGCTGGCCATGGCCCTGGGCTGGGCCAACATGCTTTACTACACGCGGGGCTTCCAGTCCATGGGCATGTACAGCGTCATGATCCAGAAGGTGAGACGCCCCTCCCCGGCCGGGCACGGCTCACCCCCCGGGGCAAAGGCCTCCCTCCTCTTGGAAGCCATAGGTCCGGCCTCCCGGGGCAGGCGCGGGTACTGGGGAGCTTCCTCCCGGGGCAGGCGCCGGTACCAGGGGAGCTACCTCCCGGGGCAGGTGCAGGTACCGGGAGAGCTTCAGGCGGGCAGTGGGAGGCCGGTTTCCTGATGGAAGAGAAGGTTCGGGCTTGTGGGGCCCCCAGACACCCCGTATGGTCCCTCACGCCCAGCTCCCTCGCTTCCAGGTCATCTTGCACGACGTCCTGAAGTTTCTCTTTGTGTACATCGTGTTCTTACTTGGGTTCGGTGTGGGTAAGTTTCGGTGTGGGTTTCAGTGTGGGTAAGTTTCAGTGTGGGTGAGTTTAGGTGTGGGTGAGTTTCGGTGTGAGTTTCAGTGTGGGTAAGTTTCAGTGTGGGTAAGTTTCAGTGTGGGTAAGTTTCGGTGTGGTTTCAGTGTGGGTAAGTTTCAGTGTGGGTGAGTTTAGGTGTGGGTGAGTTTCGGTGTGAGTTTCAGTGTGGGTAAGTTTCAGTGTGGGTAAGTTTCAGTGTGGGTAAGTTTCGGTGTGGGTTTCAGCGTGGGTAAGTTTCGGTATGGGTGAGTTTCGGTGTGGGTGAGTTTCGGCGTGGGTTTCAGTGTGGGTAAGTTTCAGTGTGGGTGAGTTTCAGTGTGGGTGAGTTTTGGTGTGGGTTTCAGTGTGGGTAAGTTTCGGTGTGGGTGAGTTTCAGCGTGGGTAAGTTTTGGTGTGGGTTTCAGTGTGGGTAAGTTTCGGTGTGGGTGAGTTTCGGTGTGGGTGAGTTTTGGTGTGGGTGAGTTTCAGTGTGGGTTTCAGTGTGGGTAAGTTTCAGTGTGGGTGAGTTTCGGCGTGGGTAAGTTTCGGTGTGGGTTTCAGTGTGGGTGAGTTTCGGCGTGGGTGAGTTTCGGCGTGGGTTTCAGTGTGGGTAAGTTTCAGTGTGGGTGAGTTTCGGCGTGGGTGAGTTTCGGTATTGGTTTCAGTGTGGGTAAGTTTCGGTGTGGGTGAGTTTCAGCGTGGGTAAGTTTCAGTGTGGGTGAGTTTTGGTGTGGGTTTCAGTGTGGGTAAGTTTCGGTGTGGGTGAGTTTCGGCATGGGTGAGTTTCGGCGTGGGTTTCAGTGTGGGTAAGTTTCGGTGTGGGTGAGTTTCGGCGTGGGTGAGTTTCGGCGTGGGTTTCAGTGTGGGTAAGTTTCGGTGTGGGTGAGTTTCGGCGTGGGTGAGTTTCGGTGTGGGTTTCAGTGTGGGTAAGTTTCGGTGTGGGTGAGTTTTGGCGTGGGTGAGTTTCGGCGTGGGTTTCAGTGTGGGTAAGTTTCGGTGTGGGTGAGTTTCGGCGTGGGTGAGTTTCGGCGTGGGTTTCAGTGTGGGTAAGTTTCGGTGTGGGTGAGTTTCGGCGTGGGTGAGTTTCGGTGTGGGTTTCAGTGTGGGTAAGTTTCGGTGTGGGTGAGTTTTGGCGTGGGTAAGCTTTGGTGTGGGTTTCAGTGTGGGTAAGTTTCGGCATGGGTTTGGCCCTGGGATTTCCCCCCTTGAAGAGCATCCCCGAGAGACTGGCCAGGTGCTGGGCGTTCCACCTCCTGCAGCTTCCCCATGCAAGAGTGGGCTGGCTCAGGGGCAGCCCTTCCAGGGCGTCAGCCATGACACAGTAGCCTTAATACGCCCGGCCTGGCGCAGCCCCGTCCATGCCCACAGACCCCCTTGCCAGCCAGCCCAGGCCTTCCCCCAGACCCATTTCCCGCTCTAGTAGTGGTCGGTGGGCGAGCCCCTGAGTGGTTGTTGTCCATTGTTCCCGAGTGTGACTGGGGGCATTAGCCTGGGACCAGCCCGGCCTGTTAGACTAGAATCAGGCCTGAGAACGGGCGTGGACGGGGCTCGCCGGGGGCTTTGAGGGGGCTCTTGGCCCGGTAGGGGGGGCGGCCACGGCGGACGGGCCCTTCCACGCCCCCTCGTTTCCCCGGGGCCTGGATACCCCATGGGCAGGAAGCGACCAGGACACCCAGGAGGGCGAGGCAGGGCCCTGCTCCCCCCCAAGCTGCCGCTGCTGCTCCCCTGGCTCTCCGAGGCCCCGGCCTCCCCCTCCCTGGCCATTCCCCGGGCCAGGATCCTCCGCGTTCCCCCCGTCGCCCACTTCCCTCTTAAGTGGGGACGTTTCCTTGCAAACTTGGATATGAGACCCCTGGAGAAAGGGATAGAATAGGGACAGAAAGGAGACCCCCTCTTCCTCAGCAGCGCCCGGCCCCGACACAAATGGACCAACGATCAGGGCATAAAAGCCTCACCCTCAGAACCAGAGGCAGAAACGGGCAGCGCGAGGAAAATTCTATTAATGATAAATAATCAATAAAGGGCCGGGAAAAACCTCAAGGGAATGCCAGAGTCCGACTCCCGGGGGTGGGGGCGGGAAAGGGCAGGGGCTCAGCTCACGGCGGGAAGGGAAGGTAACCCCGCTCTGCGTCGCCCTCCCCAGCCCTCGCCTCCCTCATCGAGAAGTGCCCCGACCACAAGGGGGAGTGCAGCTCCTACGGAAGCTTCAGCGACGCGGTCCTCGAGCTCTTCAAGCTCACCATCGGCCTGGGCGACCTCAACATCCAGCAGAACTCCAAGTACCCCATCCTCTTCCTCTTCCTCCTCATCACCTACGTCATCCTGACCTTCGTCCTCCTCCTCAACATGCTGATCGCCCTGATGGGGGAGACTGTGGAGAACATCTCCAAGGAGAGCGAGCGCATCTGGCGGCTGCAGGTGGGCGATGGTCACGGGCCGGGGGGGGGACAAAGCTCCTCCCATTGAGCCGCGGCGGCCACTGCGGGGGGGGGGGGCTGCAGAGAGGTCCAGAAGGCTGAGGGGCCCTGGGGCCGAGAAGTGGGGGAGAGGAGGGGCCGGGGAGGGCAGCAGCCTCGCAGGGGCTCCCTGGAGCCGCCCCGGGGCAGGAGCTCATTACCCCCAAGCCTGGGCCAGGACAGGTGCCAGGGCGGACCCTCAGGTTGCCCCCGGGTTTCCGGTGGGGAGTGACCTTAGGTCGCTGTGTGGAACAGAGAGGGCGGCACATGTCCCTGAGTCACGCAGCCAGGAAGGGAGAGAGCCAGCGTGGCCCGGACTCCCGCCCCCGGACTCTCCCAGCAGCCCCCAGGCCCTGGCCATAGCCGGCTCCTCCCGGCCGGTCCCGGGCTCAGCCTGTGCTTGTGTCCCTCCTCAGAGAGCCAGGACCATTCTGGAGTTTGAGAAACTGCTGCCCGAGTGGCTGCGCTGCAAGTTCCGCATGGGAGAGCTCTGCAAGGTGGCCCAGGAAGACTTCAGGCTGTGCTTGAGGTGAGGGTCTGGGCCCGCGGGGGCTGCCCCCCGCCTGGGGATTTCCACCCACATGGCCCCTCATCTGAGCATTCGGGGCCCTCGGAGTGCTTAGTGCGGCACAGGGTGGGCGCTTAATAAATGCTTATTGACAGGTCAGTCAAGCAGCAAGCATTTAGTAAGCACCTACTGTGTACCATGAAAGGTGGTAGGGCGAGCCAATCACCTCTGCCCCCAAGGGGCGCACGTTGCAGCAGAGGCAGCTTGGGCACCGGTTAAATACTCAGAGTAGATTGTAAAAGTGCGTCCAGGAGCACGTGGGAGGATTGGGGGTCACCGGGGCCCTTGAAGGGATCCCACAGGACAGAGGTGAGGAGGGAGAGCCACGGGTGGGCGTGGTCAGGTCCGAGGCCCAGAGGAGGAGGGTCACGAGTGGGGAGGAGGGAGGGATGGCCCCTCTCCGGGAGAGAGACCTGGGAGGCTTGGGGGCGGTCCAACCGGGGCACTCACACACGGGCGGACCTCGAGGCCCAGGGCCCTGCTCGGCAGCTTGGCTGCTGGCCCGAGTGCTTCTGTACCTTGACCTTCGCCTCCTTCCCGGGGGCACGGGAGCGGGAGCCGGGGTGACCACGACAGGAGGAGCCGCAGCAGCTCTCGGGAGGACGAAGCGGCTGGAGGCCCCCTCCCCCTCTCCCTCTGCTTCAGGAGGGGAAGCCCGCCCCCTCCCCAGACCCTGTGCCCCAGCCTCGGGCCTCTGTCTATCCCTGTGGGGTCCCCCGGGGTGCGGGCGCTGCCACGGCGGCCCCGGACCCACTTCCAAGTGGGCATCTGGTGCCACGTTGGGCCTGGCAGCCTGCTAGCGGGGAAGCAGACTTCCCTCTGCCGCTCTCTGGGCCACGTCCTCGGGGAGGATTGCAGGGCCCGGGGGCGCCTCCCCCTGCCCCCGAGCCCCCGGCTGGGCCCCGTGTGAGCCGTCTCCCGCCCCCCTCGGCCGTCTTCCCGGGGCCTCGGGACCCACTGTCTGCCTCTGATAATCTGGTCATTGTAGAGGTCTTGGGGGGGTCACTGCCCATCCCATGGCAGCCCTGGCCGGCCACTGCCTGGCACAGACCTCAGCTGCGTGCCCGCCGTGCCCCTGCCAGAGCCTGGTACAAATTCAGCACATTCAAGGCAGAGGTCACCTTCCCACCGCCTGGGCCAAGGCTTCTGCCGGGGGGGGGGGGTAGGGGCCTTGTCTGGCCCCGTTTCTGCCCCTGAGGCTCCAGGCCTGGCCACCATAGAGCGGGAAGGGGGCCGGATCAAGGCTGTGCTCAGCCAGCTGGCGGCTCTCTGGGAGGAAGGCCCTGAGAAGTGGGGGAGGGCGGGCCCGGCTGGTCGGCTCGGCCACTGGGGACGGGCTCAAGGAGAAGCCATACGGGGAGACCCGAGGGCCCGGCTGGGGAGCAGCTTGACCAGTGATCGGAGGCCCCCCCAGTAGGGAAATGGCCCTGGGCGAGCCTCCAACCCTGGCCAACGCGCCACTGAGGAGATCCAGCTCCCGAGGAGGGGGGTCCTGGGTCCAGAATCCAACAGCCCAAGTCCCCAAGGCTCACTCCCAGCATGTGCAACAAGCGCCGAGGGGACTCAGAGACAAGGGGAGTCACCTGGGGGGGGCAGCCCCTGGGAGGAGCCGGGCGGGGTCCTCGGCCTTGTGGGATCCTCCTGGCTCTCCCCCTCTGCCCCTCCCCCAGAGGCTGGGCTGCAGTGTCCCCGAGTCTGGGGAGACCGAGGCTGGTGACTTCCTGACCGTGGCCCAGGCCCTTCCCAGTGTTTCCTCTTAGAGCTCAGCTGTCAGTGCTTGGGAGAACTAGCCCCGCCTTCTCCTCCAAGCCCAGCCAATCACTGATGAGTCAGGAGTGGTCCAGGCAGAATTCCCAAGCTGGCCCGGGCCCAGGATGTCCCCAGGCCCAGGGAGGAAGGTCCAGGACGTCCCCAGGCCCAGGGAGGAAGGCCCAGGGCGGCCTCAGGACCAGGGAGGAAGGTCCAGGGAATCCCGGCCCAGGGAGGAAGGTCCAGGACGTCCCCGGGCCCAGGGAGGAAGGTCCAGGGTGGCTCCAGGTCCAGGACTGGTCCCCGGCGTCCCCCTGTTTATGCTGGACCAATGGGCAGCCCCGGCCTCCTCCCCCGGGGCGGGCACTGGGGCACATGGCCCCTCAGCACCCCTAGCGCTCCTCCAGGCGCCGCTTCCTTTCTAGATGAATAGCTGTGTCCCCAGGGGAGGGGAGGAGGTTTGTCGTGGGCCCAGCTCATGAGTGGACCTTGGGGGCGCTGACCCCGAGCCACGCCGGGAGGTCCAGATGTGGGCTCAGGCTCTCACACCGGCTGCTTCTTTGGGGGGCTGGGCTCCCGGTCTGATGACATCAGGCCTACGTACCCCCCAACCCTCCCAGAACTGCCCCCCGCAGCAGCGCCCCTCCTTTGTGCCAGGTGTGGGAGGGACCCCAGCAGGGGGCGGCGAGGAAGCACGGCTTCAGGCGGTCTTTGGGCCGAGGGGCAGAGCCCACCGGGCATGAGGAGCGGCCAGTGCAAGGGCCCCATGATGGGGAGTGGGCAAGAAAGCCGGCTCCCCCGAGAAGGAATTGGGCTGGGAAGCAGACCGAGCTAGGAGGGAGGATGGGGCCCCCGGAGGCCGGGGCGCCTGTTGGCGGGAGGCCCAGCAGGGAAGGGGTCCCAGCGTGAGGGGGAGAGCCGAGCCGGGCGTCCAGGCCTCCCGCGGTCCGGTGCCAGGCCCCGGGGGGCACAAAGGGCCAGTCAGGGAGAGGGGAGCCCGGCGGGTCTTGGCAGCGGGAGAAGCCCCGGCCTGGCACGTAAAGAGCCACTTTGTTGTGTTTTTGTGCAGAATAAATGAAGTGAAATGGACAGAATGGAAAACGCACGTCTCCTTTATCAATGAGGATCCCGGGCCCGGCCGCAGCCTAGGTACTGGCCCGATGGGCGCTGGGGGCGGGGCCGGGGGGGCCGGGGCTCAGGTCCGCGGGCTCTCAGAAGGCGGTGGGGGCCAGTGGGGGGCCCCGGGGACAGCAGAGCCCCCGAGTCTCCAAATGAGCTCAACTTGGAGTGCTCGTTTTAGAAATGGCTGCCCCTCCCGGAGGAGCTCCGCCGCTCCCCCAGTGTCTCCGGGCTCCGGGAGCCTGCGCCCACCGGGGCGGGCTCCACCCTGATGGAAAGCAGGGCCCCGGGGGGTGGCCCAGCTACATAAGGGGGGCCCTCACAGAGCCTTCACCAGGGAGGGTGGCAGAGTGCTGGGGATAAGGAGTCTAAAGGTGGGAGACTGGGGGGGCTTCTCCCAGGAGGGGAGACTGAGGCAGGGGCGGAGCCGGCTCCCCGGGTGGCCGATGCTGACCCCAAAGGTCCGAGTGTCCCAGCCAGAGAGTCAGCGAGCGGGGTCCCAGCCACGGGGATGGGAAAGAAAGCTCCACATGGACAGGGCCCAGAGCCGCGGCTCAAGCAGCGGGGCCAAAGACTGCTTCAGCCCCACGTGTCCCGAAAACTTTTCAAGAAGAGAATAAGGGGCTCCAGGCTTAGGGAGCCCCACGTCCCACCCCCTCCAAGAGAAACGGATCCCGTGCCGCTAACTCCTTCGGGAGCGGGCGTCCTCAACCCGCTCCACGGGAGAGAGAAACTAACACAAGACGGCTCCTCACCGGCCGACTTAAGGGGGCCCAAGCTTAACAGGCGGGTCAATGGCCACGAGGAGCCTGGGAGCCGTCGGGGAGCAAACGCGCGACCCCCTGCGGCGTGGAGGGGCAGCGGCCGGGGCAGAGTGGGAGCTTTTCCCAAACTCCACTGGGAAGTCTCAGAAATGCCAGCTGTGTAGGGTGGGGGAAGCCCTCGGCGCAGCCAGAAAAAGGGAGCAAGGCCCCGGATCCAAATGATGGCAGCTGGAGGAGGGCAGACCCTGGGAAAAGGGTCCCCAGAGGCACCTGGGAAGCTTTGGACCGCTCACCAGCTTTAGGGCTGCAGCCCATGGTGCCCGTGTACAAGACACTGGGGAGGGGGGAGAGGGAGGAGTGCAAGCCCTGGAGGATTTCCAAAGTGACCTTTCTCCTCCCTCCCCTCCTTCCTTCTTCCCTCCTCCCCTCCTTCTTTCCCTCCTCCCTCTCTCCTCTCTTTCCTTTTTCCCCTTTTTCTCCTTCCTCCTTTCCTTTTTTCCCTCCTCCCTTCCTTCCTCCCCTCCTCCCTCCTCCTTCCCTTCTCTTCCTTTCTCCTAACAGATCTCAGCAAAGCCCAAGACTCCTCCCGATACAACAGCAAAACGACCCTCAACGCATTTGATGAGCTGGACGAAGTTCCGGAGACCTCGGTGTAGTCGGCCAGGCCCGGCGGGGGAGGGGGGAGCAGGACCCAGCCCCGGGCCCCAGCCCCTCCCCCTCTGCTGCCCAGCCCATTTCTTTGCCCCCCACTTACACTTAGCGGTCAAGCTGTGATACCCCCCCCTTCCCCCTCCCGATGAGTCGCAGGGGCTGCCGGCCTGGGGGGGGCTCTGGTCCGCTGGGGGAGACGGGCAGGAAGGGGCAGGGGGGCAGGAGCTGCTCTGTCATTGAACGTGGCCCTCAGGGACTCCCGAAGCTCCTTTGCAGGGGGGCCCTACCTGAGAACACAACTGCTTTTCTTCCCTCATTTGAGGCCAGAGGAGGAAGAGAACAAGCATTCATTAAGTGCCTGCTGTATACCAGTGCTTATGAAGGGCCCCCCCAGGTGGTCCTGGGCAGACTTTCTGGGGGAGGGGCGGCCTGCCCCCTCCCCCACCCGCTCTGTGTCTTTGTGTTTCTCTTTAGTCCCCTTGACTGCGCCCCTCGCGCTGCTGGGAGCGGGGGCAGGGAGGGTGGGAGACCTTGTACTGTGAACCGGCCTCTGGGAGGAAAAAGCCCAGTGTTCCCCGGGGGGCCCCAGGAGGCCCTTTACTTGAATCATAGCTCAGGTTTATAATAAATATTTATTTTCTCTGGGATGCTCTGCTCTCGTTTTTTCCTCAGCCCAGGGAGCAGAGGCCCCGTGGGAGGGGAGGCGTGAGGGAGCAGAGGGGGTGGGGGGCCTGGAGCAGGGGGGGCGGAGCCCAAGCTCTGCTAGGACCCTGGCCCAGGCCCCCCCCCCCGCAGGTCAGGCCGGTGCAGGGCACGACAGAGCCCGACAGGCCGGCCCGAGCCCACGGCCTCCTGGTCAGCCACGGCCCTTCCGACCTCAGCCCCCTCCCCTTCGCCTCCCCTGGCTCTGGAGCAGTCCCCGTGCCCCCCTTCCTGCACTCCCACTGGGCCCTGATTTTGGCCGTTCAGACAGCGCGCCCATTCTCGGGCCAGGCACGGTGGGAGGGGCTCAGCCCCAGCTCTGACCAGCAGCCCTCCCGGCCCCAGCGGGGCCCCCCGGGCAGACAGGCCGAGGCCACCGGCCAGTCGCCCCTTTACCTATTTTTCTGGCATGAGTCTGTCGGATGGAGGCCCCCCAAAAGGCAGCGTCTGGGAGGGCTGAGGGGGCTCCCTCGGTGGGACAGGGAGCACAGGAGCAGAGAGGATCATTTTATTAGCGCCCCGTCCCCCCCCAGACCCCGCGTCCGCAGGCAGCGCCAGGCCGGCCCCAGCGCAGAGCGGGAGGCCGAGAGCTCCAGTCGCCCCAGCAAACACTGGCTCCCGGGGCGAGGGCCCCCCAAGGCCAGGCCGGGACTCGCCCCGGGGCCTGGAGGCCGCCTAGGGCTCGGGGCAGTTGAGGCTCCTGGCGGTCAGCGTCACCTTGCGGGTCTTGGCAAAGGCTTCTCCCTTCTCATAGTAGGCGGCCTCGTTCACAAACACGGGGTACACCGGGCCGGGCCCCTCAAAAGGAATGGTCTCCCCGTCCAGCGTGAGGAACACGGGGTCCCCGGGGTTCAGCGGCTTCCAGTCCTGGTCCTTCCCACAAAGGAGGCGGGGGGCACAATTAGGCTCCGTGCAGCGACCCTCCCAGGCCCTCTGCCAGATTCACCCGGACAAGGAAAGCTGGGACCCCCGGAGGGGCCCCCCCCGGCCTGTCTCGGACACCGCCCACCAGCTGCTCTCAGCTGGGCCCATTTTTCAGAGGGAGAGGGTCCCGAGGGCGAGGAAGTGGTTTGCAGCGGACAGACTGGGTAATGATTTGAGGGACAGGTATCTTAGCCCCCTGGGCCTCGGCTTCCTCATCTGTAAGGGGGGGGAGCAATGGCAGTTGGAGCGCAGCCCGAGACCACCCGGGGGCGAGAGCCAGGGCGGTTTCCTGTGGCTTCTCGGCGCCGCGCCTTCGGCCGGGGGACCCGCTGCGGGAGCACGGCCCGGGCTCAGGGGCCCCTTGGAGCCATTGGCTTTCGGGGCCAGGGGCCGAAGTGAGAGCTCAGAGGGAGGTCGTGGCTGAGGGCGCCCGGAAGCGGGCCAGGTCTCTGCCGACCTCCTGTCTGGCTCCGGCCACGGCCACTCGAGCCCCGCCCGGCAACGGGCTCCCCGAGTGCCTGCTGAGGGCTGGGGGCGTCCTCATCTTCTCTGAAGCCTCCTGAAGCGACCGGGAGCGTCCCTGGCTTGGCCTGGAGACCGGCCCGACACCCACGGCCCCGACACCGACCGGCCCGACACCCACGGCCCCGACACCCACCGGCCCAACCACCAGCCTCGCCTGCTCCTTCAGGCCCGCCCCTCCTGCCGCGGGGGGAGCCCCCAGGCGAGCTTTACCTGCAGGCTGGGGTGGATCATGGCCGCGATCTCCCCATCCTTCTTCCGGGGGAAGTCGACTTTCTCTGTGACCTGGTAAACCTCCAGCGAACAGGGAGGGAATTCTCTTCCTAGGAAGAAACAAATGTGGCGCCCGGGGCCTTCTCGGGGCCTGTTTGGGGCCTTCTCGGGGCCTGTTTAGGGCCTGTTTGGGGCCTTCTCGGGGCCTTCCCGGGGCCTTCTCGGGGCCTTCCCGGGGCCTTCTCGGGGCCTGCTTGGGAGGGGCCTTCAGGGCCCCTTGGGAAGGCCCGATTCTGGCCCGGGGGTCCCTCCCCGCACCCTGGCAGCTCCCAGGGGAGCCCACCTCCCTCACACCCCCACTGGACCCGACTTACCCTCATTGAAATGCTGGATGAAATCCAGGGCGTGTCCGACCACTCTCCTCATCTGGTCCAGAATGTCGGCTCTGAGCACCCCGTGAGGCTGGGGGCCGACCTCGATGCCTGGGGGAGAAGGCCGGAGGGGACCTGTGACGGGGACCCCCCCACGGGGACCCCGGGCTCGAGGGGGCTGAGATGGCGACCACGCCTGAGCGGCCGACGGAGCGCCGTGTCTGCGCCTGACCCAGGAGCCGCGTCCTCGCGCCCGCGGCGTGGCCTGGCCCTGCGGTCTGTGCACAGGGTGCCCCCCCATCCTTCCCCCCCCGGAGCGCCGGCGGGACTCACCCACGGGGTGCTTTGCCACGGAGCGCGTGGTGCCGTACTTGAGAGTGGGGTGGTCGAGGAGGTACACGGAGCAGGGCAGGGGGGCCAGGCGGCTCTGCAAGGGAGGCGAGGACAAGGGGAGGTGAGAAGGGGAGGCGCCGGCACCTGGGACCGAGGCCGCAAGGCCAGCCGGGCCACGACCCACCCAGCCACAGCCCCCAGAGCCCGATTCCCGGGTCCCAGCCCGGGGCCCAACCACGAACCGGGCAGAGAGCTGGGAAGCCGGGCCCGAAAGGGGCCGGGCCGGCCACACGAGCCCCAGAAGGCCCTTGTCCCGGGCTCCCCGGCCCTGTCCCAGGCTCCCCATCCCGGGCTCCCCATCCCAGGCTCCCCATCCCGGGCTCCCCATCCCGGGCTCCCCATCCCAGGCTCCCCAGCCCATCCCAGGGCTCGAGCTCAGACGCTGCTGGGGAAGAGGCCAGAGGCTGCCTCAGGACCGGGGGGCCTTCCCCTCAGCCTTCCCTCCAGGGGTCAGAGCTTCCTGCACCCATGTCCCGGGGCTTGGCCCGAGGCTCTACAGCCTCTTCAGCGGTCACTGGTTCCCCTGAAGCTCCGCTGTCTAGAACAGAACTCCTGTCCTTCCCCCAAGCTTCCCTCATCCTCCCTTCCCTTCCCTGAGGAGGCCGTCCCTCCGCCCCCTGGACTGGGCTCACCCCAGCTCCCTTCTCACCCTCAGATCCAATATGGTCCCGAGGCTGGCCCGCCGGGCTCCCTCCTCCCAGCCGGCGGCGGCCCCTCCTCCCTGAAGCCCTGCAGCGGCTGCCGGGGGTCTGCCTGCCCCGGGCCCCCCCTGCGGTCCCCCCTCCTGCAGCCACTTCCGAAAGGCCTCCTGGCACCCCTGAAGTGTACAGACCCTAGTGCTTTCCTATCACCCCCAGGAACAAGCACAAAACCCTTCCTTTTGCCTCCTTTTGCCTCCTTCTGCCGTCTTATCCCCCTCCCCTACAGGGAGCCTGACCCCGGCCCCCCAGCTCTGGCATTTCCTCTGGCCGGCCATCCTCCAGGGAGCACTCTGCGCCCTCCACCGGGCTCCCGGGCTACAACCGGCTTCTGCGGGGTCTTCCCAGCCCCACGTTGGCAAGTCTGGCCACGCCTGAAGGGGGCACTGAGGGGCCATCTCAGCCTCCAGGGCACCCCGGGCGCCCAAGTAAGGGGGGCCCAGATTCCAAAGTAAGGGGGGCCCAGATTCCAATGTAAGGGGGGCCCAGGGACCCAAGTAAGGGGGGCCCAGATTCCAAAGTAAGGGGGGCCCAGATTCCAATGTAAGGGGGGCCCAGGGACCCAAGTAAGGGGGGCCCAGATTCCAATGTAAGGGGGGCCCAGGGACCCAAGTAAGGGGGGCCCAGATTCCAATGTAAGGGGGGCCCAGGGACCCAAGTAAGGGGGGCCCAGATTCAATGTAAGGGGGGCCAGGGACCCAAGTAAGGGGGGCCCAGATTCCAAAGTAAGGGGGGCCCAGATTCCAATGTAAGGGGGGCCAGGGACCCAAGTAAGGGGGGCCCAGATTCCAATGTAAGGGGGGCCCAGGGACCCAAGTAAGGGGGGCCCAGATTCCAATGTAAGGGGGGCCCAGGGACCCAAGTAAGGGGGGCCAGATTCCAATGTAAGGGGGGCCCAGGGACCCAAGTAAGGGGGGCCAGATTCCAATGTAAGGGGGCCTGAGGGCCTTTTGTACCTGCAGACTTTTGATCCCCACCCCACCCCAGAGGAGGTCTCACAGCCCAGTTACTGAGTCCAGGCAGAAGCTCTGAGGCACATTCCCCAGCAGAAGGACTTGGCCGGGCTCCGCTGACCCTCGGCTCCTTTTCGGGGAGCCCGCCATAATGGCGTCTTTCTCCCGTTCTAGTTCCTGCTTGCCACGCAGGAGAGCCAAGGCCGGGGGACCCCGGAGTCCTTTCAGGCTTAGCCTCCGGTCCCCGCTTGCCGGGCCTTGGTGGCTCTTGTGCGGTTTAATGCACTTTAGTCATTCGGGGGCCATCTGAGGCGCTCGCGAGCTCGGGGGTCTCCCGTGCCCCCAACAGCGCCGCCGCTGCCCAGGACACCGGGAGCCCGACAGCCCCCGAGCTACCTTCACGTAGTGGAACATCTGTATCAGCAGGTCGTCGCCGGCCGCCTCCAGGATCAGCGCGCAGCCCATGTTGGCCGTGGTGTTGTGCAGGTCCAGGATCACGTCGTAGGCGTCCGCGCCGCCCTTGGGCCCGAACAGGCGCTGGATCTCCTGGGCCCGGCGGACTTCGTAGGGAGAGTCCTCGGTCACTTCCTGGCTGGAAGCGGAGACAAGGCCGAGCTGACCCGGAAATCGAGGCCTCCCGCCCGGGACTTGCCCCGCCTCTCAGTGGCCGGGGGTGGGGGGACCCAGAGGGTGGGTTCTGGATCAGAGGCCCAAGCGGAGGGGGGCGTCCCTGGGGGTCCTCGTGGCATGGAGCGAACGGAGGCATTCCCCTCCCCCTAGAACCTGGACCCTGCCGTTGGCTTGGCAGTCAAGGCCCTGAGCCCCCAGACCAGAGAATGTGTGGTGGCAAAATCCATCATTTCAAACCCTTCTCTCTCCTTCCTAGAAGCTCCCCCCTCCCTGCTCGTAAGAGAATTCCAACACACACACACAGACTCACACTCACACACATATCCATACACACACACACACTCACACACACATCCACACTCACACACACACACAGACTCACACTCACACACACAGACTCACACTCACACTCACACACACACTCACACACACACATCCACACTCACTCACAGACTCACACTCACTCACACAGACTCACACACACACTCACACACACAGACTCACACACACATCCACACACACACACAGACTCACACTCACACAGACTCACACTCACACACACACACACACATCCACACTCACTCACAGACTCACACTCACACACACACACAGACTCACACTCACACACACAGACTCACACTCACACTCACACACACACACACATCCACACTCACTCACAGACTCACACTCACACACACACACAGACTCACACACACACTCACACACACACATCCACACTCACTCACAGACTCACACTCACACACACACACAGACACACTCACACAGACTCACACTCACACACTCACATCCACACTCACACACACACAGACACACTCACACACACACACAGACTCACACTCGCACAGACTCACACACAGACTCACACTCACACACAGACTCACACACACACACAGACTCACACTCACACACATACAGACTCACACTCACACACACACAGACACACTCACACACACAGACTCACACTCACACACAGACTCACACTCACACACACACACAGACTCACACACACACACACACTCACACACTAGTTCACTGCTTTTTCACACCTGCTGACTGGTACCACAAACAGCACACCGGCTCTAGAGCAGAGGCCCCGCCCCCTCAGGAAGAGCCCAGCTCGGGCTCTCGCAGGAGAAGAGAGACAGGAGGAGGGAGCAGCAGCAGCGGACGGGCGGGGCTCCGGCATCAGCAGCCTCCGGCCCCAGAGTGAAGAGCGCGCCCCCAGCATCCCCCCCGGAGCCCCCGGGAGCCCCCGACCCGTCAGACCCCGCTCCGGGTGCTGTGCAGGGAGCGCTGGGAAACCAGAGGCAGCCCCGGCAGTGCCCCGGATCCGCCCCGCAGAAGGGAAGCTTTTGGTGCGCCAGGAGCCCGAGGGGCGCACGGGAGGCGGGGCTCCATGCCCAGGGCACCCGCTCCCGGGGCCGAAGGCGGCTACTTCTCCACTTTGGCCGAAGTGCCCCCCCCCTTCCAGGGGTCCAAGCTCAGGGCGCCTGCTCAGGGAAGGGAACTACCTCCTGCCCCGGGAGCCGGCAGCGCCGAACCCTTATCTTCTCCATTCCTCCTGGTCCAATGCTCCCTCTGCTGCCCTGTCTTTCCTTGCGGGGCAATGCAACGAGCATTTATTAAGCTCCTACTGTATCTAAGGACCTCTCTTGGACCCTGGATATACAAAGATGGGACATTTTACTGGGAGGAGGAGCTTGAGGGTTAACTTGCAATGAAGAGCTCCTTTCTGTCTCTGTGTGTCTCCCTACGACTGCCTCTGCCTCCCTCCCTCTCTCTCTGTCTCTATCTCTGCATGTCTCTGTCTCTGTCTGTCTCTCTCTCTGTCTCTGTCTCTCTGTTTCTGTCTCTGTCTTTTTGTCTCTCTCTGTCTCTCTCTCCTTTCTCTCTCTGTCTCTGTCTCTCTGTTTCTCTCTGTCTCTTTCTTTTTGTCTGTCTGTCTGTCTGTCTCTCTCTCTCTTCCTCCCTCTCCCCCCGTCTCTCTCTCTCTCTCTCTGTCTCTCTCTCTCTCCATCTCTCTCCCCCCCTCTCTCTTTCTCTCTCCGTCTCTGTCTTTCTCTGTCTCTCTCTCTCTTCTCTCTCTCTCTCTCTCTCTCCCCCCCTTTCTCTTTCTCTCTCCATCTCTCTCTCTCTCTCCTTTCTCTCTCTCTCTCTCCATCTCTGTCTCTCTCTGTCTCTTTGTCTCTCTCTCCTTTCTCTCTCTTTCCCTATCTCTTTGTCTCTCTCTCCTTTCTCTCTCTCTCTCTCTCTCCATCTCTGTCTCTCTCGCTCTCTCTCCATCTCTGTCTCTGTCTCTTTGTCTCTCTCTCTCTCCTTTCTCTTTCTGTCTCTCTCTGTCTCTGTCTCTCTCTCCTTTCTCTTTCTCTGTCTCTGTCTCTCTCTCTCTCTCTCTGTCTTTTTGTCTATCTCTGTCTCTGTGTCTGTCTCTGCATGTCTCTGTCTCTCTGTGTGTCTCTGTGTCTCTCTCCCTCTCTACATCCCTATACATTCCTGCACAAGAGGGGAATTTTTATACCAAAGAGGGGGTGTCCTCCAGCGCTTCAGGAGGGGGGGTGGGGAGACAGAGCCGGACTCCAGGGGTCCTTGCCCAGGATGGGGACCGACAGCCTGATGCCCACACAAGCACGTCCTGACTGAGGCGACTGGGCGAAGGAGAAGTGCCCAGCACCAGCACCTGAGGCAATTCCGGGCACTGGAGGGGAGGCGGGTCCCTTAAACAGGGTCAGAGGTGGATGAGGCAGGTGGCCGGCCCATGGGAGCCCAGCCCCCCTCCCCCTGACTGTAGACTCTGCCACGGAGCCCGCGGAGGTACCCACCCTGCCTCCCCATACAAAAAGCCACAGTTTCCACAAACAAACAAACAAGCCAGGATTAAGCAGAGAACTAAGGCAGGGCCGGCCAGAGGTGGCGGGCGCAGGGGGCAGATGCAGCCGGACCTTGTGGCCAGAGTGGGAACCTGGGCGGTCTGGTCGGGGCATTTGTCACAAAAGTTTTGTTTATTTGGGATTTGGGAGGCAGAGGGAGGTGGAGATTGGGACAGAAAAAGAGGCCGATGGCACAGGGTGGCAAGAGGCACAAGGAGGCACATGGAGGCTGGTGGCACAGGGAGGCACTGGGAGGCACAGGGAGGCACAGGGAGGCACAGGGAGGCTGGTGGCACAGGGAGGCACAGGGAGGCTGGTGGCACAGGGAGGCACAGAGAGGCACTGGGAGGGCAGTGGCCCTGGGAAGCTGGTGTCACTGTGGGGTCTGTGGCACTGGGCATCTGGGCCCCATCGGTAACCTCTGAAGGCAAACTGGCTCCCCCGGCTTCCAGCCAGCACTTTCCAAAGTTCACACTGGGAAGCCGGGAAGTCTTTCGGGTGGCGCCGGGTCAAAGCTCGGTAAGGAGCCGAGGGGCCCCGGGGGCTCCTCCCCAGCCCCCCACACCCCTTACCTCAGGTGGGCGGAGTCGAAGGCCCGGTTCAGGTCGCAGTCGATGTACCTGCAGCCCCCGCGCACGGCCCGCGGGTTGGCTAGAAAGGGCGTCACCTGCAGCCCGGCCCGCTGCACCTCGGCCCCGTGTTCTTCCCAGTGCTTCACCAGGAGCACCCCCGAGAGCTCGTTTCCGTGGGTGCCGCCGAAGATGGCCACCCTCCGCAGGGGGCTCCGGGCTCCCAGCAGCGCCGCCATCCCGCCAGCTGTGCCGAGGGGAGAGCCCCGGTCAGCGCCAGAGGCCCCGGGCGCGGGATGGCCGGACAAAGTTCCTCCGGCTGCCGCCGCCCCCTCCCCCGCCCTCCTCCCTCACTTACCATATTTGGAGCTCAGAGCAAATGTCAACTCAAGACGCTGCCTCTGGCGGGACTTAGGACTCCCTCAGAAGGTCAGCAGCCTAAGTGCAGCCGGCAGGGCCGCCCAGGCCGGGGGAGGGGCGGGCGGGGGGCGGGGCGGCTCCCCCCAGCTGGGGGTCGTGACGCCCCGAGGAGCTGCCAATGGGCCTGGGCTGTCACAGGTGTGGCTCGCGGACTGGGAATGAGATAAATTGGAGGCGGAGGGAAGAGGAGGGAGGTCAGAGAACACAGCGACCTGCGGCGGCGGGGAGAGGGGGGTGGGGGGGGAGAGAATCAGAGAACACAGCGGCCCGGGGCGGGGGGGGGGGGGGGGGATCAGAGAATTCGGTGCTCTCTTGGTCTCCTTGCCTCAGCATCATCCTCTCACATGAAGGGATCCATGCTATGGGTCTGAGTTGGGTCCCCAGCAGCCACTGGCAGGAGGCTCCCCATTACCCAGGGTCTCCCTTCCTCCTCCCCCTCCCCTCTGAGGGCCGGGGCATCCTGCACCTTCTGCCGGTAACCTCGATGTAGAACGTGGCTATTTCACAGGAAAGGCCCGGACAGATGCCGCCCACTGGCTCCTTCACTGATTGGACAAGGACTCTGGGCTGGGGTTCAAAGGAGATTTTTGTGGGTTCGTGGGTTGGATTCAAATTCACTTCCTGGGAACCCTTTCCCCTCCCAGGTGCCCTTCCGACAAAACAGGGGCACTGGGAGCGGTGCAGCCACGCCCCCCAGCCATGCCCTGGCTCTTCGGCCCCAAAGCCGGTTTCTGGGTGGCTTTAAATGGTCAAACTGAGACCCCCGAGTATCCCCGGGAAACCTTGTCCGCTCCCTGGGCTCTTCCTCTTGTTCTGGGGGAGCTTCCGCCCCGGAGATCCTGCGGCCCCCCCAGGGCCACCTACAGCAGCCCCCGTGGGGCACGGGGGACACCGAGGGGGCCGCACAGGAAGACCTTTCCCATTCCTGCGGGAAGACAGACATCCAGAGCGGGGGAGGGGCCGGTCTCCCTGCGCCCTCCTGGGCAGCCCATCCGCTTTCTGCGCCCTGCAGGCTCCGCTGGCGGGAGGGACCCGGGCTGGGGACGCCCTAGTCTCCAGAGGGGGTCTCGGAGAAGAACTTGGGCTGTGCCGGGAAGCGTTCTTAGGGCGCCCCGTGTTTTTACATCACGCTAAGTTCTGGGCGCGTCCTTCCCAACCCGGCCCAAACTGGAGCCATAATGAAGTGCCTCCTGAGTGCCCCGAGCGCTGGGGGGCCACAAACGGGGCCCTATAAACCAGCCGTAGCTGTACGGGAGAAACGGGAAATCTGGGGTTGGAGTTGGGACTTGGGGCAGGCTGGGGAGGGAGCTCCCGAGCTGGGGAGCAGCCAGAGAGAGCGCAGGACACCGAGGATCCAGGCAGAGAGGAGGGGGCAGCTGGCAGGCCGGGGGCGCTCCTGGAGGGGGCCTTGGTGGAGTCACTTAAAGCCAGACCTAAGCCCGGGGGTCCCTCCTGGCCATTTCTCAGGGGCCCCTCCCGGTCATCTCTTCCTGGAGTTCCTCCGGACCATCCTGGGGTCCCTCCTGATGATCCTACCTCCGGGGTCCTAATAAATGTCTCAGGGCCCCCCATCTATCTCCGGGGTCCCTCCCGGTCATCTCTTCGCTGGCCCGCGGGCGTCCTCCAGGCTCTTTCCCTGCACTCTCCCTTCCTGCGCTGGCCCTGGAGAGCCAACTGGCCCGCCGGCTCCAGCCTCCTGGTCTGTGCCCAGCCTGTCCCCAGGGCCTAGCCGGCCGTCCTCACCAAGGCCGCCCCAGGTGTCCGGAGTGGTGGCGCCCTCTGCTGACCAGTTACCTTGGCGTAACCTAGCACCTCCCCTTTTCGGTTGGAGGCGGGCTCTCTCTTCTGGGCGGGCTTTTTAGTAACCGGGGGGCGGGAGCAGGGCGGGGACGAGGCAGGGCCTCTTGAGTGACAGGTGGGGCTTGGCTTTGGAGAGGCGGGAAGGAGGCGGGGCATGCAGCCATTGCGCAGGCGCAGTGGCGACGACTGCTTGCTCCCATTCAGTCGCGCTTGTCAGTCCCTCAATCTGTCAGTCAGGAAGGGCGCGTGTCCCGAGGAGGCTGGTAGTGCAGCCGAGGGCCGGAAGAGCGCGCCCGCTGCCATGAAGAAGAGCGTGCCGGGCGGCTATGCCCGCCTGACCGCAGGTACGGCGCACGGACTCCTGTCCGCCTCGCCCCACTCCTCCTCAGGGGGCCGGAGGCCTGGAGGTCCCGCCCCGGGGCTGGCTCCGGCCGGAGAAGGTGTTCTGCGCATGCGCTCCTTCGGGTTCGAGGAGCCCAGGGAGGAGCCCAGGGAGGGTCGGGGTGGGCCTCCCTCTGGCCCGTGGCTTCTCTTCGTGCCCCCCCTCCCGGCTCCACTCCCTTCCCTCAGACTCGCTATCTCGGACCTCCATCGGCCCCGGCCCTGAGCACGGAGCTTGGGGGTCCGGTCACGTGCCCTAGTTCCGTGCCCTGGCCTCGTGCGCTATCTCAAGGCCAGAAAGCCGCGTCCCCCCAGAGCAGAGCCGCCGGGTGGGGGTGGGAACCCCCCAGGGTGGTCCGGGATGATGTCACCCTTAATGGCAGCAGGAACAAGGATTGTCTAGGATGACGTCACCCGCTGCCCCCAAAGCCGACTCCCGCCACCCACCCAGATTCGCCCGGGGGGGGCCACAACTTCGGCTCCGCGGGGATGACGGCGCCCCGCCCCCGGTGACGCGCCTGGTTTATCTTGTCCCGGAGAAGGCCTGGCGGGGCATTGGGTGCCAGTGACCGGTTGGCGCCTTTGTTTCTTTGAGGCTCGTGGAGCCAGGAGGCTCGGGGGCTGCGGGGATGTCGCGTCTCCTTTGCTGCTTCTGCTCCCCCGGGTCACCCCCGGGGCTCTATCGGGGCCTTCTTGTGGTTCACAGCCGGCCTTTGTCACTGCCGGGGGACATGGGAATCCCCACGGACCCAAACTGATCCCTTCCAGTCCTCCCCCCCCACACACTAATTTTCCTGTTACTGTCTGGCTCATTCCTGGCCCCTTTCCCTCCGAGAAATTTTAGACGACCTCCATTTGGGGCACATAAAATAGGCAACCAAATCAAACAGTTCCTGCTCTAAATCAAAGAAATGTATTTTAAAACAAGTCTTTGGTATACACATAATTTTACCACTTTATACAGAAAAGCAAATTTGCATATTAATGAGATGGATTGCTTGTTTTTATAGAAAAAATTACATCGTAGAGAAAATTTGGTACCTTTTAAAGTCAAATTTTCAAGTTAGGAGACCCCTTGGGGCAGCTGGGGCTCAACCATCTTCCCAGTCCCCCAGGCTGTAAACATAGGAGCCATCATCTTTGCCCTTTGTGACCCCTCCCAATACTGCCCTTCTGGGACCCTCTGCCTCACACCTGAACTAGGGCAACGGTGATGGGGGAGGGGTTGGGATGGGGTCCGCCTGCCTGCCTGCCCCCAGTCTCTCTTCACTCTCCTAGTTTTCCTGAATGGCAGTTCACAGGTAACACACAGGTCCCCACTCCCTGGGGAACCCATCACCTCCAAGATGGACCATAAAAGGCCCTGTTTAGAGTTCACAGCCCTTGGTAAGCTAGGCAAGCTCCCACCCCCACCCCATCTTTCTGGTCTTACAGCTTCCTCCCGTGTAATCTGCAGTCCAGTAACACCGGCCTCATGGTTGCTCCATCCCCTGACCCAGGTTTTTTCTCGTCCGTGTCCCCTGAAATGCTCCCTCTGCTCGCTTCTGCCTCCTATCTTTAATGACTGGTGCTTCCAGCTAAAATCCCACGTTCTTCAAGCCTTTCCAAGCCCCCAGTGCCTTCCCCTCTGTTATTTCCAACTTGTCCTTTCTGTTTGTTCCAATGTAATTGTTTGCTTCTTGCTCCCGTGAGCCTGGAATTGAAAGCGAGGCTGGTTTCTGCTTTCCTCTCTGTCTTCAGCCTTCACTTAGCCCAGGGCCGGCACGTGGTAGGTGCTTCTCAGAGCGCTGAGAAGGGGACATGTGCTCGAGGTGGAGAGGGAGGCGGGAGATGGGCAATAATTCCTCTAAAACAGGAATAAAACTGGTTTTTCAGAGAGAGTGATGCTATTTACAACTTAAGCTCATGAGCGTGACCCATGTTCACAGCTACAGTCGGACACCCAGACATGTACGGCCACGAGGAGACATGGCTTGTTGATCAGCTATTTGACTGGTGTTCTCTCCCCGTAGGCTGTTTGCCTGTACCTCTGTTCAATCAGAGAAAGAGGGTCCGGCAGCCTTTCACATCCAGCCCAGGCTCGGCATCTGAGGCTCAGGATTTTCCTCCTCTGCCATCAGGTAGGGAAAGTGGGTGAATCTGAAAGGTGTGGAGTCAAGAACTCTCCATCCAGCTTTGTTTTCATGTGTCCTGCTTTTCTTCCTTCCCCTGCCCGTTTGTTCTTCTCACTCCTCACACGCTGCGATTGCATCTTCTTTCTTAACATTCCAGACGACCAGTCTGAGTCACCTTGTTTCCAGGGGCTTCTGGAGACTTGGATTGGTTTGTTTTAATTAGACCATAACTTCCCTATGTGAAGATCACTTGTTTTTTATAAAGCACGGATATTGGAACTTTTTTTCCTTCTCAATATTATTGTATTTTTCCAAATCCAGGTAAAGATAGGGTTTTTTATCTTTATAGCAATCTTTTATTTTTGGTGTTTTAAAATAATAGCTTTTTACTTTCAAAATCCATGCAAAGATAGTTTTCAACATTCAGCCTTGCAAAACCTTGTTCCAAATTTTTCTCCCTCCCTTCCCCCCACCCCCTCCCCTAGACAGCAAGTGATCCACTATATGTTAAACATGTGCGATCCTTCTGTACCTATTTGCACAAATATCATGCTGCACAAGAAAAATCAGATCAAAAAGGGAAAAAATCAGAAAGAAAAGAAAAGCAAGCAAACAACAAAAAGGTGAAAATACTATGCTGTGATCCACATTTATCCCCCATATCACCTTTCTGGGTGCAGATGGCTCTGTCCATCCCAAGTCTATTGGAATCGCCTCATTGTTGAAAAGAGCCACGTCCATCAGAATTGATCAACACAAATCTTGTCATTGTGTGTACAGTGTTCTCTTGGTTTTACTCACTTCACTTGGCATCGATCCATAAGTCTCTCCAAGTGTAAAGATAGTTTTCAACATTTTTGTAAAACGTTGTGATCCAAATTTCTCTTCCTCCCTCCCTTATCTCCCTCCTACCCAAGATGCAGTCTGATATAGGTTAAGTATGTGCAATCCTTTTAAACATATTTTCATATTTGTCATGTTATGTCATGTCATGTTATGCAAGAAAAATCAGACCAAAAGAGAAAAAACACAGAAAAAACAAACAAATGGTGAAAATACTGTGCTTCAATTCACACTCAGTTCCCATGGTCCCCTTTCTGGATGCAGACGGCTCTCTCCATCACAAGTCTATTAGAATCTGAATCACCTCATTGTAGAGAAGAGCCACGTACATCACAGTTGATTATCACATAATCTTGTTGCCAAGTACAGTGATCTCCGGGTTCTACTCACTTCACTCAGCATCAGTTCCTGTAAGTCCCTCCAGGGCTCTCTGAAAACATCCTGCTGATCATTTCTTATAGAACAATAATAATCCATAATGTTCATATATCGTAACTTATTCCACCATTCCCCAATTGATGGGCGTCCACTCATTTTCCAATGTTTTGCTACTACAAAAAGAGCTGTTATAACATTTTTGCTCAGGAGCGTCCTTCCCCCTCTTTCATAATCCCTTTGGGATACAGATCCAGTACTTTCTCTGTCTTTCCTTCTTTTTTTGTTGTTATTTGAGTCTTTTTGCACAGAATGGCTAATTTGAAAACATTTTACATAATTGTATATGTATAAACCTATGTCAAATTGCTTCCCCTCAGAGAGGAAGGAGATAAGGAGGGATAGAATTTGGAAGTCAAAACTTAAACACGCCAAGAAATGTAATTGGAGGAAAAGCAGAAATTTAAAAAAAAATTCTTGTTGACTGACTTAAAAAAAATGGCAGTAAGAGACCCAGGGATGAAGGGCTCTGCCTCCAGTTGGTCAGTCATAGCCTGTGGCAGCCACGAATGCATTTAGGTCAGACCAGAGAAGGGAGGATTGACCAGGAAAGCAGAGGAGTCAAATCCCTAGGGATTGCATTGACCAGGAAACATCGGTTTGGGAGGGTGAGAGCTCGGGAAAGCTGGGAAACGAGGAGTTTCGGAGCTCTGGTTCATGGAGAGGGAGCACTTGTCAGGGGTCCAGAAATCCGAGAGGACCGGACCTGTGCACCACGGTAACGTTGGCAACCCATCTACCTGCTTCTCATCCTCCGCAGTTGTTGTCTGGGGCCTCCTGGAGCTCCCCGCGGGGGGCCCGCCCCGTGCTCAAATGAGGGATTCCCTTTGGAAACCTTGTTGTGCCAGGAGAGCGCAGGGCGCTCCATCTGTTCCTGGGGCCTGGCCCACCACGGTTTCCATCTGTGCAGCTCTGTGCTGGGGAGCTTACGCCATGTGGTTGGAATCTGCCCCGGCCGAGCGCTGCCCTTCGTTCTCCTTCTCTGGGAATGGTGTCGTCTAAAGCAGAGCCAAAGAGGAGCACAGGAAGAGTCTTGCAGCAGTGGCTCCTGGAGGAGCCTGGAGCTGTTGGAAAAGCTGCCCTGGGCCCCAAGTCGGGGCAGCCTGTCCTGCTCTAGCTTCCTTCCTGCTAAAGAGATAGGCAGCTAATAATGATGTGTTGGAGAGGATGCTGGGAAAACTGGGACACTGATTCATTGTTGGTGGAATGGTGAACACATCCAGCCCTTCGGGAGGGCAATTTGGAACTGTGCTCAAAAAGTTATCAAACTGGGCATCCCCTTTGTCCCTGCAGTGCTTCTATCAGGCTTATATCCCAAAGAGATCCTAAAGGAGGAAAAGGGGCCCACATGAGCCAAAATGTTTGTGGCAAGAAACTGAAAACGGAGGGGGAATAGCTGAATAAACTGTACTATGTGAATGTTATGGAATATTATTGTTCTGTAAGAAATGACCAGCAGGAGGATTTCAGAGAGGCCGGAGAGACCGACAGGAACTGCTGCTCAGTGAAATGAGCAGGACCAGGAGATCATTGTCCACAGTAACAGCCAGATTATACATTGATCCATTCTGATGGATGGGGCTTTTCAATAATGAGGTGATTCAGGCCGATTCCAAGAAACTTGGGATGGAAAGTGCATCAGCATTCAGAGAGGGCACTGTGGGGACAGCATAGTCTCTGTCACCTTTCGTCATCGTGTTTCTTTTCTTTCTCGTGATTTTTCTCTTTTGATCTGGTTTTTTTCACAGCATGACAAATATGCAAATACATTTAACCTGTATCAGACTGCTTGCCCTCTTGGGGAGGGAGGAAGAAAAAATGTGCAACAAGATTATGCAAAGGTTAATGCCGAAAACTATCTTTGCATGTGTTTGGGGAAAATAAAATACTATTTTAAAGACAGAGAGAAAGGCACGTACAGGCCTGCTCAGTGGGCTGCTTGTCCGTCTCAGGCCAGGGTCTGCCCGGGAGACATTTTCCTTCGTTGGGGAAGATTGGCTCTCGGCAGTCTCGCCGCTGAGGCTCCGCGGCGTGCCTGGCTTGATTCTGTCAGTTTGATGGCTCACTTTCTCGCGGCAGTCTCTTTCCTATTTGGGCCCTATGCTGGCTATCCATCACAACGGGGCAAACTCCTCAGGCTAGCACTTCTATTTTAAGCTTCGCTCATCAGAGGGTGTCAGAAAGGGGGCCGACCCTTCAGTTTGTTCTGTCCTCCCTTGTCCAAAGGTCACGGCCCTTGGAGTAGGAAGCAGAAGGGAAGGAGGCATTGAGTTTTGATGAGCCCCACTGGCTCCATCTGGGAACTCGGGAGCCAGCCCAGGTCCCTTTCCTTTCAATTATGGGTCTAGTCCATTGTCAGTCTTGTGAGAGAACTGCTCGATTATGAGAATCGGAAGATTTTATTGCATTGTTTGAACCTTGCCCCCATAAGGCTGGGAAGCTGGGCCCCCTCTACCTGCTGTTAGAGATCTTAACCAGGGACCTACTCAAGCAGTCGGATCTGAAAACCGATGCAAGGAATTTTCTGCCCAGTATATATATGAGGCAGTTTACATGTCTTGTCTGAAAAGCGGCCCCAGGTGGGGAGTGGGACACCTCCTTTTCTGGTTGTAAGAATTGCACCTGTTTGCCCCCCACCCTCCTCCTCACAGAGCTCCTTATCTTTCCTCTGGTTGGAAATCAGATTATCTAATTTCAAATCCTGGTTAATTGTTTTCTTTTAATTAATTGATTTTATTTGATTAGTTATTTTAATACATAAAAATCTGTCTCATTGTGTATTCAGGGCCCTTGGACTGCCCAAGGAGGCCATTGGCCTGGGTCCGCTTCGCTAATAAATCACGTCGCTTGAATTGTTTCCTCCATTATTATTAATTATCAACCACGGGGGTCCTATTAAGCCACCCCCTTTGCAGGGCTTATTGACTGAGGGATTGTGAGCAGGTCCCTACAATCCCCACCCTCGGTTTCCTCCTCTGTACAGTGAAGGGCCTGACTTCCCAATTCTAAAGCTTTTGTTTTGCTGAAGAGTAAAACCCACGCTGTTCTTTTCGATAGAAGCAGGGAAAGGGGAAGCAAACTTCCCAGACGTCCCAGGTCAACCGTTTGGATCCTAATGGGAGTGAACAATAAGACATAGTATTAGTCCGTGCACTGCGTCTGCCCCTTCTGAGCGTCCCCTTTTGTCTCCCTGGTCTTTAGATTTCGTCTGGGAGATGATGAAACCCGAGGTGCCGCCATTACCGAAGATGGGGAATGCTGGGTAACTGACTTTGGGTGTTTACTGAGAGCTGCAGTTTCTCTTGTAGCCAGATCTTTATCATTCAGAAATGTTTCTTTGAAAGGCAACCTGCCCTCCCGCCTGGAAAGCAAGGGAATGGGTTTAATCCCCGCCCAGCGGATGAGACAAGAAGTCATAACTGGAGCAATTGGGGGTGAGTACGATTGTGTCGCCGGCTGTGGAACTGCCCAAAGCCCTCAAACCTGCAGAGCCTCGGTCTCCTCATCTGAAAAACGGGCATAATCATAGGCCAGCTTTGAGGGAAATGCTTCATCACATAAAGCACATTCATGAGAATTGTTTAACCATCATTCATTATGTCTCCGCTGTGTGCGGGGTGCAAAGTGCTGGAGACACAGAGGCGAAGATCCCCCTGCCCAGGAGAAGGAGCCCTGGCTGCCAGGAAAACGGGCGATGGGCGAGGGAGGCGAGCCGGCCGGGGCGTGCCCTGCGATGTTCAGGGCACAGCTGGGACAGCGATGGGAGGCGATAAGGAAGGGCAAAGTGGCTGGCGGGCAGCCGAGAGAGGCCGCCAGGACCCGCTGCAGGGGACAGTTGGTCCGAGCTGGGAACAGCTTGCTGCGGGCCTCCGGGTGAAGGGGGGGAGAGGGAGCAGAGGAGGTGATGGGGGAAGAGGGGGGACCGCAGGGAGGTCTCTGCTGCTAGGCACCTGTGTGCCCAATCAGCGTGAAGTCTGGGAGGGTCAGTGCCAGGGTCAGGCCAGTAAGAAAGGGCCCCTAGTCCAGCAGGCTTCCGGCAAGGTCAGACTAGAACTCGCAAAGGTCACGGCTGGAAGTCTCTCTGCCTGGGCAGAACCAATAATAATGGATCCCAGAGGAGCGACGAAAAGAGCCAGGGAGAAGGGGAGAAGGCCCGAGCCTGGGGGGAGCGGGTCCGAGAAGCCGGGGGAGCCGTGGGACCGTGCGGGTGGCCAGAAGGGCCCCAAGGAGCGCAGGGAGAAGAGTGGGTTTGGGGGCCCGTGGCGGGGCATTGTACAGAAGCAGGCAGCGATGGTGATGTCAGTTGGGGGCCCCCAGGAATCGTTAGGGTATTCCCCCTTTCTGGTTTGCTTGGGGTTTGGGGAATCCCTGCTGTAGAAAAGGTTTTCTGGTAGAAAAGATGTAAAAGGCCAGCTTGAGGAGATGAAGGGTGGAGGCTTTGAAAGCTTGGGCCATAAGCCCCTTTGGCGTCGGCCCCCAGACTGGTGCCAGGGATGCCACACAAAGGAGGCGGTCTCCTTTCCGCATGTGGACAGCGCTGATATAAAGTTAATTAATGCAAATGAGTACAAAGGAGATTTTGTGAGGGAAGGCCCTGGGGATGGGGGTGGGGTGGGCCCGAGCTCTATCTCCAGGAGACAGGGGTCTCCTCAGAGCACGCCCACAGCATGGGGGGCTGCTAGTGCCAAGGCCTGGCGGCGGGAGACGAAGTGTGGTGTGCGAGGAACAGAGAGGCCGGCCAGATGTCCGGGGAGGCTGGAAAGGGCCTCGGGCCTGGGGGGAGTCTAAAAACAGCAAAAACCCGCCCCAAACAAAACTGAGGCGTCTGTACTGGGTCTTGGTGAGGGCGGGAGGCGGCTGGGACGGGTTGGGTGAGGGCAGCAGAGAAGAAGCCGGTAGGAGGGAGACAGGAAGGCGAGAGGGGCCTGGGGTAGGGCCCCTTCCTCCGGGGGCCGTGGAGGCTCCCTTCCCAAGGGGCAGGCCGGGGCGGGCGTCCAGGAGTGCTTGTGCCACCAGCAGCCACCGAGTCTTGCCAAAGGCCTTTCCCCTCAAGGACCCAGGTAGTGTGTTTGCTGCTGACCCCCCTGCCTCCCTCTCGGACAGCTGAAGCAGCCTCCGGGGCTCGAGGCCCAAGAGAGGGATGTGCCCGGGCCATGGGCACGGCCCCCAAACAGGCCCCTGCCGGGCAGCCAGGTCAACTCGATCAGACAAACTAAGCATTTCTTAATCTTCGCAGCCCCTTTGCTGGGGGCTGGAGTGCGGTCTCCCAAATGTTGCTTTAGGGTTTGGTCCATTTTCTCGAAAATGTGCCAAAAGCGACGGACAAGCTGCTCGGTCGGGGTAAGTGGGTCGGTCAGCCTGCAGAACGGCCACATTTTGTTGTTGCGACTGCCCCTTTCTGGCCCTGGACGGGTCCCTGGGCCATCTCCTCCCTCCAGAGAGCACCAGGCCCCGCCTCCACTCCCTGCCTTTGGAAGCCCCAAGGTCGCTCAGGCTCCTGGGCGCTCGGGGTCACAAGCCAGGAGGGGCGTCCTCTTGCCCGGCTCAGCAGAGCCCCACGGGGCGCCCCATTTCCTGCTCAGTGACCAGTGGGGGGGACCCTGTGCCTCGCCCAAGCGTCGTGCTGCCACGTGTGCTTGCCTTTGGCCCCACATAGGGACCCAGGCCCCTGCACAAAGGCCACAGAAGCGTGTCCCCCTTGCTCCCAGGCCTTCTTGGTCTAGGCTCCGGATGACCCCAGGAAGTTGACTCTGGGCCGCAATGGATTTTCCTGGATGCTCTGCTGGCCAGAGCCAGTCCTGAGGGAGGCGGGGCTGGTGTGGGAGGCAGGCTGGTGTGGGAGGCGGGCTTTGTGGGAGGTGGGGCTGGTGTGGGAGGCAGGCTGGTGTGGGAGGCGGGGCTGGTGTGGGAGGCAGGGCTGGTGTGGGAGGCGGGCTTTGTGGGAGGCAGGCTTTGTGGGAGGCGGGCTGGCGTGGGAGGCAGGGCTGGTGTGGGAGGCGGGACTGGTGTGGGAGGCGGGGCTGGTGTGGGAGGCAGGCTTCGTGGGAGGCGGGGCTGGTGTGGGAGGCAGGCTTCGTGGGAGGCGGGGCTGGTGTGGGAGGCAGCCTGGTGTGGGAGGCGGGGCTGGTGTGGGAGGCGGGCTTTGTGGGAGGCAGGCTTTGTGGGAGGCGGGCTGGTGTGGGAGGCGGGGCTGGTGTGGGAGGCAGCCTGGTGTGGGAGGCGGGCTTTGTGGGAGGCAGCCCGGTGTTGCTCTTTATCCATGGGCACCATGCTCTGTATGCCCCGAGGCCCACCTAGAGGCTTGGGGGGAGGGCTGAGAGGCTCTGGGAAATGGAGATCTTAGAAACGGCCCAAATTGTCTCGTGACGTTACAGCTTCGGAGAGGATGGTCCGAAGGCTTGGGACAGAAGTGAGTTTGCACCAAGAAAAAGCTCGGGCGCAGCGGCCGGGCCCGGTCCTGGCCTCGGGCCTTCGGAAACAAATCAGAACTGGAGAGCGTCAAGCTGGGCGCCAGCGGAGGTCTGCAGAGCCCCGTGCCCTCCGAGGATGGCGGGGGCCCAGGGGGGCGGTGGCCTGCAGGCGCCCCAAAGCAACCCCCAGCCGAGTCACCTTAAGAGAAAGGCCTTTGGCAGAGGTCCGGAGGAAAAGGCCATCAAGGTAAGCCAGGCCTTGCCTCCCCTGCGCTCCCAAGCCCGGGCCGGCCCAGAGCGAGCCCCACTGAGCCGGCCCCACAGCTGACGGCCTGGGGGCGTTTCAGCAAGCTAGAGATAAAGAGGTCGGTGCCCTCGGGACCGGCTCCGGGGGTTTGGTGCCCACGGGCACAGAGACCGGCTCCTGGGGGACCCTCTGCAGCCGCATCCTCGTCCTGCGAAGAAGGCGAGAAAGCGGGTGCCGGCCGCTTTGAGGAGGGGCAGGGGAAGGGAGGGAGAGGTTTTGTGGAGGTGAAATACCATCAAAAGTGAAAAAACTTAAAATGGGGGAGCCTCAGAGCCAGACTGTCCCTGGCTGGGGGCCGATCGCCCCTCACGGGTCGTTGCTGGTCATTCATTCTCGGCCTTGGGACCTCCGCTTCTCCCTGACCTACTGACCCGGCGACCCTCCGAGCCGGCTCTTTCTCGGCCCCAGGTCTGGCGGGGAGGGCGGGGGGCCTGACCTCGGGAGGGGGGTCTCTGGGCACGGGGGCGCCCCGCCCTTTTACAAGCCGGGAAGGCCCTTTTCTCCCCACTGTTAGGAAGTGCCGGCGTGCCGGCTCAGGCCCAAGGAAGATGGCCCTTCCCTGAGAATTCTGCCGGCGGCCATCGAGAGCATGAAGCACTGGAGGGAGCGCCTGCCCCACTGCCCGCTGCTCTTCGAAGTCTTAGGTGGGCGCGGGGGGAGCGAGGGGAGGGGGGCCGGGAAAAGGCGGGAACAGCCGCACGGCTCCCGGGGGCCTCCCAGCCAACGGGGCCTGGGCCAAGCCCCAACGGCCTTGGGAAGCCCCGGGAGACTGAGTTTGTGGGTCCCAGGCGCGGGCAGGGCCCCTGACCGGCCGTTCTCAGGGGCAGCCTCGACCCGGTCTCGCTCCTGCTGCCAAACCCCAAAGTGCCTGGGAGTCAGGTTCTAGAAGGCTCCTCTCCAGGACCTGCTGGGGTGGGGGGTGGGGGGCGGTTCTGCGGCCCTCGTCCACCTGCACCCCCCCAAGGGAGCAGCAGGGGGCAGTGTTCGATCAGGATGATGGGGGCTTCCTTCCCAAGGCTTCTCTGGGCAAGAAAAGCTCCAGGAAATCACCCCCACCCCCTGGCTCTGGGGCTCCCAGGAAACCCAGGGAGCCTCGCCTGTCCGGCCTCTGCTCCCCCTCTTGGCTTCTCGCCGGTCTCTGGCAGATTCTGGAGGACGGCTCCTGGGCCTGCCCCCACCATGTGCTCTTCTCAATTGGCCCCTGAGGCAAAGTGGCCGGAGCAACAGGAGGCCCGGGCTCCGTGGGGGGGAGGGAAAGGGGGAGCGCTCCCTGAGGGGCCCAGATTCTGTGGGGGGGGCTCCCTGAGGGGCCTGGACTCTGTGGGGGGGCGCTCCCTGAGGGGCCTGGACTCTGGGGGGGGGCGATCCCTGAGGGGCCTGGACTCTGGGGGGGGGGGCTCCGGGAGGGGCCCGGACTCCGTGGGGGGCGCTCCCTGAGGGGCCCAGACTCCGTTGGGGGGGGGGGCTCCGGGAGGGGCCCGGTCTTGTGGGTTCAGGCCCCTGCGGGGGTGAGGGGGGAGCTCCCTTCTATGCCCCAGCCCTGCCCCTGAGCCCTTCTCCAGCGTGGGGCCCCCGTAGGTGGGCCCTCCCCTTGGGGCCGGAGCCCGCCGGTCACGGTGGGTGTTCTCCCCGGGGCAGCCGTTCTGGACTCCGCTGTGACTCCGGGCGCGCAGGGCGCCAAGACCTTCCTGCTGAGAGACGGGAGGAGCACCGTGCCCTGTGTGTTTTATGAAATCGTGAGTGTGGGGTGCCCAGGAGCTCCCCTTTCTCTGTGACCCGGAGTTCTTTGCAAATGAGCCCCCCAAACCAAAGGTCCCCCTTGCCAATTCTTATTAAGGGAATCAATAAGCTTAGAGTCGGGAAGAGCCTGTTTAAAAATCCCTATTTTGTGCACCTAAGAACCGTCATTAGACCACACTATTGAGGCATGGAGTGGGGGGGGGGGGAGACCCTGTGGCCCGGGAGGCCCCAGGGCTGTGATCTGGGGGGGCAGGATAGGGGTCAGAGCATCTTTTTATTGTGCAGATGGGTGGGGTGGGGGGGGCAGGGGGAGCCAGGAGGGCCTCGGGGGGACTCCGGAGGAGACCAAGCGCCAGGTGACCCAGGGCGGGATGAGGGTGGGGGCCCACAGTGGGGCCCCAGGAGACAGGAGCCTCCTCCCCCCCCCAGCCCCTGGGGCCCCGTTTGTCTTCCTTGCTCAGACCCCATCTCCTTGTAGAACAGGACCCGGAGTGGGGCCAGCCCTCCCGACAGACTGACTGGTGCAAAGTTCGGAGGGGTTGGGGCAGCAGGGGGCGTCCCCATAGTCCCAAGCCTGGCCAAGATGTGTGGGTCAAGTGCAGTGATTGATCATCTGGGCCGGCGCTGACCTAGAGCAGAGGGAGCCGGGCCTAGTTGGATGAGATGAATAAGGAGTGACCCCTGGGCCTCAGCTTACCCATCCATGAAATGGCCTCTAGGCCAGCCGCGTGAGGAGAACACCGCCCCCCCCCCCCCCTCGCCGTGGTCTGACTGGTTTCCATGTCACTTCAGGACCGGGAGCTTCCCAGACTGATCAGGGGGCGCGTCCATCGCTGTGTGGGGAGCTTCGACCAAAAGCGGGGCCTCCTCCGCTGTGTGTCCGTGCGGCCGGCCTCCGCTTCCGAGCAGGAGACCTTCCCCGAGCTGGTCAGGAGCGCAGACGCCAAGCTGGCCCGCGACGCCCGCGAAATGTGAGCCGCCGGCCCGGAGGAGGCGGGTACGAGGTGTTGGGGGGGGGGGGTTCTGCCCGTGGTCTTCTCCGGCCAATAAAGTGAGTTTAACGGCAGCATCTGTGTGGTGTCCTTGGGGCCGTCACCCCTCCCCCCTCCCATCCTGCCTCTACTAAGAGTTAACCCAATGTCCCTGAGTCCTGTTGGAGCCGGTAACGGCCCAGGAGAAGGCCTGGGCCTGGAGGCCCAAGGGCGGCCCAAGAGCCTCGGTCCGGGACCCGGAGCCTCCCCTGGGCCAGAGAGTGGGGCGAGGAGCTGCTGGAGCTGGGCCCTCCTCCCGTCCATCATGGCCTGGGGAATGCCCGCTGTCCTGCCCGAGCATCAGGCGGCTGCTACAGCGCCACAGGGAGGCCTGAGACTTGTGGGCTGGGACACTGGCCATTCCCGTGACCTCTGTTGGCCTTAGTTTCCTGGACTGTAAAATGGGCTCGTAATAGTACCTCCCCCCAGGGCCAGGGTGAGGCTCCCCCTGCACAACACTGCAAAGTGCTCGGCGAGCCCCGAGAGTTATCGCTTCCGCCTCCGAAGGGAGACTCCGGCACAAAGTCCTGCAGGGAGAAAGGAGAGGGAGCGACGCCGCCCGCCCACCCGGCCCCACAGGCGCAGAGAACGGTCCTGGCCCGCACCGCCACGGAGTCACTCTTGGAACAACTTTTAATCTGGAACAAACAACCCTTGAACCTGAACCCGGACCAGTAAATTCCATGTTCAAAAGAAATGAAAAAAAAACAGTCGACACATCCAAGGGCCGGGGACGATTTATGGGAAAGCGGTTTATGGGCGTGAGTGCGCGTGGCGAGCAGTTACGGAAGAGTTTCCTGGAAAGATCTGGCGAGCTGAAGGGCAGCACCAGCCTTGCTAATGCAAAAACACTGCAAAGCGGCAACATCCAAGCCGACATTTGGGAAAGGGGGGTCTCGGGGGAGGGCGGGAGAAGGGACCCTCCGGAGAAGTGCCCCTGTGGCTCCCGCGGAATCCGCGAAGTTTGCGCGCCGGAAGGGCGCCTGCGTGGGGATTTGGGTCAGCCCGCTGCCCACTTGGGGCTAATGATTCGCCTTTCTCGGCCGGACGTGAGGGAAAGCAGCGTAAAGGCCGGACTGCCCGCCACGGGGAGGAAGCAGGCGGGATGCTGGGACGTGGGTCTCTCTCCGCCCTTCTCGGTGGCCAGGTCGGTTTTGTGAGTTTTGAAAACAGGAATGAATGGTTCTGCTAGAAAGGCACGAGCCGGTTAGGGGACCCAAGTCCGTTCCTACCTCGCCGTCCAGAGCAGAGACGGGTCCTCACAGCGCTCCAGCTCTGCTTTTCTGGGCTCCCACGTGGCTTGGGAAACCCGAGTTCTCTCCGAGACAAGCCCCGGGGGAAACACGCTGCCGCCATCACACCCCCCTTCCTCTTGCCTCTTTCCTTAGGCTCTTTCCCATGCCATTTGGCAACTCTGGAAACGAGCCCCCCCCCCATGTGCCTGGCCCTGAAGGAAGGTGGGACCCGAGCACCTGTGTGTGCGGGATTGTGGGGGTGTGCTACAAGAGTGTGCGGGATTGTGGGGGGTGCGTCCAGTGTGTGCATCCTGGGCTCCCCCTTTCACCCCCAACTTCCCTTCACTCCTCTTGAGTGAACATATGAACAATATGCCCCTGGTGTTCATGAGAACACGTGGAAACGGTTCTGAGAGAACGCCAGCTTTCCGTCCGAAGGGCTCAGGAAGCTCTAAGGGCAAAAGCGCTCCGGCCCCGGCCCCTTGTTCCCCAGAGGGGATCTTCTCCATTAGCGCCCCCCCCCCATCCTCCCCACCATTTCCTAGTTTCCTTCAAGTGTGTTTTTCATGAGAAATAAGGAACAAATAACCCGTTCAGGGCTTAGAGAAACTGTTCGCCACGGTGACGGATCTGACAGATCCAATCACGGGCAACGTGCACCATCGAGAAAGCACATTGGACGAGATTTCTGGTCACCGTGAGCACGAACCCTCCGTCCTTCCGCTTGTCAACGAGGAGGGCTTGTCCGGGGGACCAAAAACCTGGTTTTTCCCAATGAGATGTGGCAATGGAGTAAGCTTGGAACCCAATTCCTCTGGTGGTTAAGGCAAATGGTGTGTGTGTGTGTGTGTGTGTGTGTGTGTGTGTGTGTGCATTGGACTCTCCTGCAGCAGAAAAACCAACGTGATTCCGTACAAAGACCAGACCCCCTCCCCCCCCCCCCCAGTGCTTAAGATTTCTTGAGATTGGATAATGTAGCTATCCCACGCACTCGCGCTCACGCACTCGCGCTCACACACGCTCACACGCACTCACACTCGGCGGTCAGCACAGGTGTGCAGAAGCCAGTGCTTTAACACTAGCAGGAAGACGTTGGATTTGTAGAAAAGCTCCCCCGGCGCTTGCGAACGGCAGCCCTGCTGGTCCCGCTACCTGCCAGGCTGATTCCAAGCAAATCTAAATGTCGCCAGCCAAGTCTGGCCGTTCCCTCTTGTTCTTAATGCCCGTGTTGAACCTAGGGGTGTTCCTCGCAAAGTCTTTGTAAGGAAAATTTCAAATGAACCGATTGGAAAACATCACAACACAATGGGAAGAAGCTTGATTATGAAGTCAGCAGCCCTGGGCTTTGCCTTCTTGGGCCGGGCCCTTGCCCTCACCGAGGACGCTGGTTCCTCCTCCGGGAGATGACCGGCTGGCCTCCAGGCTCTAAGGCCCGGGAAAGAAAGAGCCGTAGTCCGTATTCTTCAGACTCCACGGGCCGTGCGATACCGAGGGTGCCTTTTTCTGGGCGACGCTGGTGCCCTTTCAGCTACCGGCAGAATTTATTCTCGGACAGGACGGGCCCCCTGATGGTGGTTGTCACTGGGTCTGTGGAAGAATTTAATACCTAATCACCCACGAAAAGGAATCATTTTTTAAAAGATCGACTGTGTTTGTGACATGAAGGAAACTGGGAGGTAGACGGCGCTCTCGGGCGTGGGCCTGCCCAACCTGGAGGCTGGCAGCTGCCCGGCGAGGGCAGAAGCTCCTCGGATTCTTGTGGATTCCGTGGCGACCCCAGACGGAGGCACTCGTGCTGATGGAAGACGATCGGGGCGGTCTGGGCCGCCGGGAAATGCGCCTGGCTTCCGCCACGGCCGTTTGTTGCTTTAGCGTTATGACAAAAAGACAAAAAAAGATAGTCCTCTACTTCCTGCCCGTCTGCGTTCGATGAGATGTCTTCTGCTGGAACGAAGGCTACAAAATGGCGGGCATCGGGGTGGACAAGATGTGCTCTTTGGGTGCGTATTTTGCAAAGAAGGGCAAGAATCCCGCCAGCATGACCCCCACGATGGCCAGCGTGTAGCCCCAGCCGATCTGGCAGCTCCCGGCGTGGTAGACGCCGGCGTTCTCACACGAGTCCTTCGCGGACGCCGAGCCGAGGCCCAGCGGGTAGACCAGGAGCCCCGCGGCCATGATGAACACTGCAAGGAAAGAGAGAGGAGCCTGTCACTGGGCAGGAGGCCCACGGCACACAGGGTGGGCAGGGGACGCCGAGTGAAGAGTCCTTCGGGAAATGCTAGAGCCCTGCCCGGCGGGCGGAGGAGGGGACTCCCATCCCCGACCCTCCCCGTGGGGACTGACTCGCACAAACCAGAGTCGCCAAAGATGGCCAGAAAGTGCAACGACTTAAAGGGGAGAAGGGGGCACAGGGAAAGGGCTGGGGAGAGCCGGGATAAAAGCCACCCGAGCAGCGCATGGGAACGGGAATGCGTGGTTCGGTCACGGCGCCCTCCACGTTAGAAAAGCCGTCAAGAAGGAACTAAAGCCGTCTCTAGTCACAGGAACCGATGCTCTCAATCACTGCGGATCAGAGAGACGCAGACTAAGGCAAGGGGGAGGTACCACCGCGCTCTGCTCGGACTGGCTGGGATGACAGGAAGGTGATGGTGAATATCGGAGGGGACGCTGTCAGCGGAGCCCCGGGCTGGTCCACTTCTGGAGACAATTTGGAACGAAGCCCAAAGGGCCGTCAAACTGTGCACACCCTTTGACCCATCAGTGTCTCTACTGAGCTTGTGTCCCAAAGATCTTAAAGGAGGGAAAGGGACCCACATGTGCACAAACGTTTGTGGGGGCAAGAAGCCGGAAACTGAGGGGACGCCCATCAGTGGGGAATGGCTGAGTGAATGGATGGATTACTACTGTTCTTCGGGAAACGATCAGGAGGATTCCGGAGAGGCCTGGAGTCTCTCCCAGGAACTGAGGCGGAGGGAAGGGGGCAGAACCAGGATCACTGCACCCGGCAACAACAAGACCATACGATGATCGATTCTGCCGGCCGTGGCTCTTCCACAATGAGGCGATTCAGGCTGATGTGAGAGAGCCATCCACGCCCAGAGAGGACCATGGGCACCGAGGGCGGACCAGAGCACAGCACGTTCGCCTCTTGTCGTTCCACGTGCTCGCATTTTGTTTTCTTTCTGACTTCCCCTTTTGATCGGATTTTCCTTGTGCAGCATGATATTTGTGGGAATATGTAGAGAGGGGTTGCACGTGGTTAACATGCATTGCTGTCTGGGGGAAGGAGAAAAAAACTGGGACACAAGGTTGTGCAAGGGTGAGTATTCAAACTATCTTTGCCCGTATCTAGAAAACAAAAAGCTATTTTTAAATGACTTAAAAATAAATTAAAAAAAGAACTGTAGCTACAGAACAACTGCTCCCCACTTCCACTCCCACCTCAAAGCAATTCCCAGCGCTCATGGGAAGGAGCAGATAGAAACTTAGGGAGCTTCTTGTCCAGGAGGCCTAAGGATGCCGGCCGGCTAGCTCCCTCGGCTCCCTGGCCTTGCCGCTTAGCTCTGCTCTGGACTGCCAGGGGTGCCAACTCTTCCCTGCGGCCAGAGAAGCTGCTTCCTACCCCGAACCACTCCCAGGGTCTATTTCTGTCTCCCCACCCCAAACACTTCCTGTCCTTCCACAACAAGCTTTGGGGATTCAGTTTTTTCCAGGCCCTGCCCTTCAGGGGCAACGGGGTCCAAGCTCCTTTTTTCTTTCCCTCCCTCCTTCCCTGGTTGCTTCTCTCCTCCCTTCCCTCCCTGCTCTTCTCTTCCTCCTTCCCATCTCCTTTGTCCCCTCCCCCTTTCCATTCAGAACTCCTTCACTCTTACTGGATAGAGCCCCAGCACGATTTGCATTCATTAGCATATAAATAACTGGCGGCCTTTGTTAGCAGCCCCAGTTAGAGACAGTATCAATTAGCTGGGGGGGGGGGGGGGGAGGGAGGGGGGCGCGGAGGAGGGGGGGAGCCAGATTTCTGCTCTCTCTCCTTCCCTCTACCTTGCCACGGTCTGGGATCTAAAAATGCTGGGAACTGGAGAGACGGGATGGGCCTGGGGGTGAATCAGACTGGGCAGCCCGACAAGGGCAGGAGGCCCGGGGACGCTGTCACAGGAAGCCAAACTGGACCAACCGATCCGCTCGACTTTCCCTTCCTTCCTTCCCCTCTTCCCTCATTCCTCCCCTTTCTCTTTGCTTCCTTTTTCTTTTTATTTACAAAGCATGTGCAGGGTAATTTTTGCAACATCGACCCTTGCGTAGCCTTTTGTTCCAAATTTTCCCCTCCTACCCCCGCTTCCCCCAGCTGACAGATAGTCCAATACATGTTAAATCCGATATATGTATACAGTTACAATTCCCTTGCTGCACAAGAAAAATCAGACCAAGAACTTCCTTCCTTTTTCTTTCCCTCTCTCCTTCTCTCATTGCTTCTTTTCCTCCCTCCTTCCCCCTCCTCTCTTCCTTTTTTCCCTCTTTCCCTTTCCCCCCCTTCTTTCTGGTCCTTCCTCCCTTCCTCCCCTCCTCCCCCCCTTCCTCCTCTCCTCCTCCCTCCCCTCCTTCCCTCCTTCCTAATAATGAGGTCCCGAATGGTGGGTTTTGGACAGAAGCTAAAGAATCGCTCCCCGAGGCAGGCAGGGAGAAGGCTCCCACGGAGCTCCGTTGAGCTCCAAGGTCCCTTGGGGGGAGTGGTCTCTGGGGAGTGGTCCAGTCTAAAATCCAAGATAGCCGCCAAACTCCTGAGACCCCCCCCCCAATAGGTCCCCAGCAGCCTCTCCTTGCCATGTCCTGTCAGGAATCCCAGTCCCGTCCCTGAAGTTAAATTTTCCCTATAAAATCTACTTAGGGGCCAGGCTCTGGCGCTAACTCCACTAGGCTTCCCAGCCCCACTTCTCCTTGCAGCTAAGTCACTCCCCCTTCAGGACTGAGCCTGCCGGCTAAGGGCGCAGCCTCACCGGGGGCTCCCTTTCCATCGAGTACTTCTGTCTTCCACACTATTTTATATTCACCTTCTGGGGTGTCTGCTGTACCCCCTCATTGTACCCGTACCCTCTCCCCTAAATCAATCTTCCTTTGCCAAAGGGCCGGGGCGAACCCTTCACGTGACCAAACCCCGACTTTTGGTGCCCGCCCCCGCCTGGCGTCCCCGGCCCTTCCTCCGGCCCCTCCTTCCTTTCCTCTCTCCGGATCTGAGGCAGGCAGGGTGACTGGGTGCGGTTGGCAGAGAAGGGCTGAAGGAGTCGCCCCCTGAGGCCGGCAGGGCACCCGGGATCCAAGCCAAGCCAGGCCCTGGGAGCTAGCTCCCCTCCCCCTTGGCCAGGGCTCAGGCCCCGGGCCCAGTTCCGTCTGCACCACCTCTTCCTCCCGGGACCCCCCCCCTTCCCCCGCGCCAGGGCCAGCGCTCCCCTCGCCCCCCACGCCACCGCATTCTCTCCTTTTAGCTCTTTTGGGGAGCTAATGCCCTCCAGAGGCTCAGCCACCGCCGAGGGCTCCCTGCAACCTCTCGGGGGCTCCCTTTCTCACGGTTAATTGTGTTCCACCAAAGAACCTTTTCCTCCTGGCCACGCGCCCCCCTGCCCTCCCTGCTGTCTGCGGACCCCTCCTCGGCTGTAACCCCTTCTCCTGAGCGAACCCACCCCCTGCAAAGAGAAAGGCTCCGGCGAACCCGTCCCCGGCGAACCCCGACCTTTGTGCCGAGCCCCAAGCACACCCTCGGAAGCAGCAGCCGCGGGACTCGGCGCGGGGAGTCTCCTTGGGGTCGGGGGCATACAGCAGGTGCTTAATTAAAGCTCACTGCCCTCGTTCTGAGGAGGTCGCTGCTGGGATCCCCACTTCTTTTTCTTGCTTTTTACTCTGCCTTTAATCTAAGGCTCTAGGATTTTGCCGGGAACCAGTCAAACTCTCCGACCTGTAGTTCCCGCTCTGGCTCCCTCTCCCCCACCCCCCATCAGGCTGGCTTCCTCCTCCTCAGGACAGTCCCGCCCCCTCCCTCCCGGGAAAGGAGGGAACCGACTCCTGGACGCGTCCCTTCCCTCCGTGGGGGGCTGGGGGGCAGGGACCTCCTGCGGCCGGGGGGCGCCCCGGGGGCACACAGCAGGGATAGGGCGAGCCCATAACCCCCTGGGTCCAGGTGGGGCGGGAGAGGCCGAGGCAGGGGCCCAGGTGGCCGGGGTCGGGAGAGGAGGCCGGGGCTTCCTCCACGGGGGCTTACCTGCCGCCATCTGCACGTATCCGGCCAGGGAGCAGACTCGCCTCTCTAGGGGCCCGCCGGGGAGGAAGACGGAGGAGACGGCCAGCAGGGCGCTGAGGGCCAGCAGCGCGCAGCCTCCCGAGCACAGGACGGTGCTGGTCTGTGGGACAGAGAGAGGCAGCTGAGGCACGGGCCCCGGAAGCAGCAACGGGGAGGGGCGCGGGTGGGAGAAACGGGCCGGCGGGAGACGGAGGCCGCCGGGGTCTGTGGGAGACGGAGGCCGCCCCGGTCAGCGGGAGATGGAGGCCACCCCGGTCAGGGGGAGACGGAGGCCGCCCCGGTCAGGGGGAGACGGAGGCCGCCCCGGTCGGTGGGAGACGGAGGCCGCCGGGGTCGGTGGGAGACGGAGGCCGCCGGGGTCTGTGGGAGATGGAGGCCGCCGGGGTCTGTGGGAGACGGAGGCTGCCCCGGTCAGTGGGAGACGGAGGCCGCCGGGGTCAGTGGGAGACGGAGGCTGCCCCGGTCAGTGGGAGACGGAGGCCGCCGGGGTCAGTGGGAGACGGAGGCTGCCCCGGTTGAGACGGAGGCCACCGGGGTCAGCGGGAGACGGAGGCCGCTGGGGTCAGTGGGAGACGGAGGCCGCCGGGGTCAGTGGGAGACGGAGGCCGCCCCGGTCAGCGGGAGACGGAGGCCGCCCTGGTCAGTAGGACCAGGTCAGTAGGTGTGAGAAATGGGCCGCCCTGACTCTGAGATCTATGTGTCCAGCCCTGACCTCTATCTCTCCCCTCAGCCAGCGCCCACTGGGTCCCGACCGGCCTGCAGACCCTCCAAGCGTCCCTGTAAACGCAGCCCCCCCCCCCGACTCTCCTATTGCGCGTCTCAGACTCACCCCTGCCCGGGGACTGGGTCGGAGGCGCCCCGGCCGCCCCCCACCCACGTTGGGCCGTGTCCCTCCCCTCCCCCGCTCCGAGTTCTCCCCCTGCTTCGGAAAGCCCTGGCCAGCCTCCCTCGGCCCTCGGCCCCTCTGAGCGCCTCAGGTTATCCCGGCTGCAGCCGCGGGTCCGTTCCTGTTCTCAGATGGGCCTGGGAGCCCAAGGAGAGCAGGGCAGCTCCGGCCTTTCTTGGCTCCGCTGCCCGCCTGACCCACTGAGCGCCCTCGGGGCTGGCCGGAGGGAGACCCCAAGTAAGGAGGGGGCAGGGTGCTGGAAGCCCGCCAACTCCCCGCCCCGGCGCCCCCCAGAGTGACCGGAGCAGACCCACCTGTCCCCACTGCCTCCTCTCCCGGAGACCCCCGCTCCCACTCCCGCTCCCGCTCCCCCAGCCAGGCAGCCACTTCTACATCTTACTTTAGAGTCAATAGGGTTACCATGGGAACGAGCCAATAAAACCTCCTCCCGGCTCCTCGCCACCCCCAGCCTGGTGATAAATCAGAGCCGGAGGATGAATAGGCTTCTCACCGCCCGGCACCGGCCTGGCTCAGCGGGGGAGGGCGGCGGGCCGGCACCTTCCCCTGCCCCCTCACTTCCGCCTCCGGCACCAACCACTGAGCGCCACTGCCGGCGCACCCCACAAAGGGAGCCTGGTCTTCCGGGGGCCTCGGATCGGGGAGCAGGAGACTCCCCGCGGTCCTGCGCAGAGCGGGTCATCAGCCAGAACCCGTCGCCCCGGGGGCCCCGCCCTCACCCCCCCCAAAGCGGGCTCCCAGGGAACGGCCCCCACCGGCTCACGCAGGGCGGCACAGGCCGAGAACTGGGGCCTCCAGCCCTTTACCCACATGTTCCTCTGCCCCCAGCCAGCGGCCCACTGCTCCCCCTCAGCCCGCCTTCCACCCCCACCCCCGTCGCTCTCTTCCCCGCCATCTGTCTAATGGTCCGACTTCTCGTGGGTCACCTGATCACCAGCCACCTGTCCCCCAGCGCGCCTCCCGGACCCTGGCCCGTCTCCCCGCTGGCAGAGCTGACAAGCTCCCTCCCTCTGGGAGCAGCAACGGCTCCCCTGAAGCCAGCCCGCCAGGAGGGCATCCAAGGGCCGCTGAGCGCCTCCTGCCCGGGGTCCCCGGCCCTGCCTGTGGGCACCTCCTGCCCAGGGGTCTCCTCCTGCCCACGGGTGCCTCCTGCCCATGGACGCCTCCTGCCCAGGGTCCCCTCCTGCCTGGGGGTCCCCTCCTGCCCGGGAGTCTCCTCCTGCCCGGGAGTCTCCTCCTGCCCGGGGTCCCCTCCTGCCCACGGGCGCCTCCTGCCCACGGGCGCCTCCTGCCCACGGGCGCCTCCTGCCCACGGGCGCCTCCTGTACTGCTGGAAAAGGGAGAGGAGTGCCCGGTGCTCAGCGGCCCAGAGAGGAGGAAGCCGAGCACAGTGAGAGCTGCCCCAGCCTCGAGTCGCTCTAGGAGCTCATGGGCCCCTGACCTCACAGTGTGGGAGGGGCCGTGCCCAAAGAAAGCCCTGCCCGCTGCCACCTGTGCCCCCTCGTGTCCCCCTGAGGCCTCTGTGGTCTGCAACAGAGCTGGGCTAGGTGGGGGGGCCCTTCTAGCAATGCCCTGCCAGGGTGCCGGCTACCTGGTGACCCCCCCCACCCCACATGGCCTCAGTGGTCTTCCCTGTAAAAGGGGATTGTTCCCCCCCCAGGCTTCCCCGAGACCCCAAGGAGTTCCCTGGCATCTGTTAAATGAACCAAGAGGCAGAAGGGGAGAACGGCCACAGCACTGGCTGAGCAGCTGGTTCCTGAAAGGGGGGGACAGACCCCGCCCTCCGCACTAAGTGCCCGCCTGGGGGGGGGCAGACCCCGCCCTCCGCACTAAGTGCCCGGGCCTGGGGGGGGGCAGACCCCGCCCTCCGCACTAAGTGCCCGCCTGGGGGGGGTAGACCCCGCCCTCCTCACTAAGTGCCCGCCTGGGGGGGGCAGACCCCGCCCTCCGCACTAAGTGCCCGGGCCTGGGGGGGGGGGGACAGACCCCGCCCTCCGCACTAAGTGCCCGGGCCTGGGGGGGGCAGACCCCGCCCTCCGCACTAAGCGCCCGCCTGGGGGGGCAGACCCCGCCCTCCGCACTAAGTGCCCGCCTGGGGGGGCAGACCCCGCCCTCCGCACTAAGTGCCCGCCTGGGGGGGACAGACCCCGCCCTCCGCACTAAGTGCCCGGGCCTGGGGGGGGGGCAGACCCCGCCCTCCGCACTAAGTGCCCAGGAAGGAGCAGATGGCTCAGAGCAGGGCAAGAGCTTCTCCTGGGGCTGCTCCAAGTTTCCTGGTGTTTACCAAGGGCCCCTCCCTTACCCTCCCACTGGAGGCCTCCGGACTTCTCCCAACAGGATGTGACTCTTGGAAAGGCTGTGAGGAGCTGGGGGGGCTGGGGGCCCAAAGTCCTGAGGGAGGGGGGGCCTCTGGCCCTATGGGAGCAGAGAAACCTCCCCAGGGCCCGGAGGCTCCGCCCCCTCCCGGCCTCCCCTCCTGGGAGCCCGAGCGAATCTGTCCCCAGCACAGCGGCTGTGTGACCCTGGGCAAGGCGCTGACCCGCGAGCCTCAGTTTTCCCATCTGTGAAATGAGCCGGAGCAGGGAATGGCCAACCAAGAAAACCCCAAACGGGGTCAGACAAAACCGTGACAGAACGGAGGGGGCCGGGGTGGGCTGGGGGTTCCCTAAGCGGAGCCCGGGGGAGGAAGCCGGGAAGAAACTGGCAGGGGTGGGCGGGATGCAGGAGAGGGGAGGAGACCAACAGGGCTTCCCCCCAAGCCGCCCCTCCGGGAGGGAAGGAGCCTCTGGCTGAGGAGGCCGGGCGCGGAATGAGGCTCGGGGCCCAGCGGGAAGCCAGGCCGCCCCTGCCCTGGGATGCGCCCCAGGGTGGGGGGAGGGCGGAAGCCCGGCTTCAGAGCCTGCCCCCAGACCGCTCCTTTCTCGGAGGGGCGGCCCCGGGTGTGCAGGGGAAGGGGCTGAGAGCCCAGAGAGGGAAGTACTTGGCGGGGTCTGCCGTCGGAGTCGCCCCCTCCCCGGGCACAGGACAGTGAGGTCCGGCTGGCTGCAGCTCCGGAGCTGGGGGAGCCCAGGTTTCCCGAGCCAGGCTGGGCCACTGAGCTGCAGCCCCGGAGGCCGGGGGAGGGACCCACGGTCAGGGTCGCCCTGCACTTCTGCCCTCCTGGCGGTGCCCCCAAGCCCGCAGGGGGCGCCCGGCCCAGAGACCCCGGGGAGGGGCCCGAACGTGCCTGCGGCGCGGCCCCCTCCCCGGCTCCCTGTGGGCGGGCACGTGCCGCCTGAGCAGCAGGACCCGCGGTGTCCTGTTTCTGCAGCAAAAATACTCCGGCTCCCCGGCTATTTTTAGAGCTGGGAAGGAACCTGAAGGGAAAGCAGAGCTCCGAGCTTCGAGCTTCGGTGGGACTCCTTTCTGGGGAAGAGGGAGGGGCCGGGGCGAGGGTGGGGCCGGGGAGAGGGCGGGGCCAGGGAGAGGGCCTGGAGGGAGGGGCCGGGGCGAGGGCCCGGAGGGGAGGGAGGGGCTGGGGTAGGGAGGGCGGGGCCAGGGAGAGGGCACTCGGTCCCTGCCCTCAAGGAGCTGCCACACAGATGCTGGTGGAGGATCCATAGGGGAGGGAGGGGCCGGAGAGAGGGCCCAGAGGGGAGGGAGGGCGGGGCCAGGGAGAGGGCCCGGAGGGAAGGGAGGGCCCGGAGGGAGGGGCCGGGGTGGGCTGGGGGTTCCCTAAGCGGAGCCCGGGGGAGGAAGCCGGGAAGAAACTGGCAGGGGTGGGCGGGATGCAGGAGAGGGGAGGAGACCAACAGGGCTTCCCCCCAAGCCGCCCCTCCGGGAGGGAAGGAGCCTCTGGCTGAGGAGGCCGGGCGCGGAATGAGGCTCGGGGCCCAGCGGGAAGCCAGGCCGCCCCTGCCCTGGGATGCGCCCCAGGGTGGGGGGAGGGCGGAAGCCCGGCTTCAGAGCCTGCCCCCAGACAGCTCCTTTCTCGGAGGGGCGGCCCCGGGTGTGCAGGGGAAGGGGCTGAGAGCCCAGAGAGGGAAGTACTTGGCGGGGTCTGCCGTCGGAGTCGCCCCCTCCCCGGGCACAGGACAGTGAGGTCCGGCTGGCTGCAGCTCCGGAGCTGGGGGAGCCCAGGTTTCCCGAGCCAGGCTGGGCCACTGAGCTGCAGCCCCGGAGGCCGGGGGAGGGACCCACGGTCAGGGTCGCCCTGCACTTCTGCCCTCCTGGCGGTGCCCCCAAGCCCGCAGGGGGCGCCCGGCCCAGAGACCCCGGGGAGGGGCCCGAACGTGCCTGCGGCGCGGCCCCCTCCCCGGCTCCCTGTGGGCGGGCACGTGCCGCCTGAGCAGCAGGGCCCGCGGTGTCCTGTTTCTGCAGCAAAAATACTCCGGCTCCCCGGCTATTTTTAGAGCTGGGAAGGAACCTGAAGGGAAAGCAGAGCTCCGAGCTTCGAGCTTCGGTGGGACTCCTTTCTGGGGAAGAGGGAGGGGCCGGGGCGAGGGTGGGGCCGGGGAGAGGGCGGGGCCAGGGAGAGGGCCTGGAGGGAGGGCGGGGCGAGGGCCCGGAGGGGAGGGAGGGGCTGGGATAGGGAGGGCGGGGCCAGGGAGAGGGCACTCGGTCCCTGCCCTCAAGGAGCTGCCACACAGATGCTGGTGGAGGATCCATAGGGGAGGGAGGGGCCGGAGAGAGGGCCCAGAGGGGAGGGAGGGCGGGGCCAGGGAGAGGGCCCGGAGGGAAGGGAGGGCCCGGAGGGAGGGCCCGGAGGGGAGGGCGGGGCCGGGGAGAGGGCACTCAGTCCCTGCCCTCAAGGAGCTGCCACACAGATGCTGGTGGAGGGCCCGGAGGGAGGGGCCGGGCTGGGGTGGGGAGGGCGGGGCCAGGGAGAGGGCACTCGGTCCCTGCCCTCAAGGAGCTGCCACACAGATGCTGGTGGAGGATCCATAGGGGAGGGAGGGGCCGGAGAGAGGGCCCAGAGGGGAGGGAGGGCGGGGCCAGGGAGAGGGCCCGGAGGGAAGGGAGGGCCCGGAGGGAGGGGCCGGGGTGGGGGAGGGAGGGCCCGGAGGGGAGGGTGGGGCCAGGGAGAGGGCCTGAGGGGAGGGCGGAGCCAGGGAGAGGGCCTGGAGGGAGGGGCCGGGGCGAGGGCCGGAGGGGAGGGAGGGGCTGGGGTAGGGAGGGCGGGGCCAGGGAGAGGGCACTCGTCCCTGCCCTCAAGGAGCTGCCACACAGATGCTGGTGGAGGATCCATAGGGGAGGGAGGGGCCGGAGAGAGGGCCCAGAGGGGAGGGCGGGGCCGGGGAGAGGGCACTCAGTCCCTACCCTCAAGGAGCTGCCACACAGATGCTGGTGGAGGGCCGGAGGGAGGGCGGGGCCGGGGAGAGGGCGGGGCCAGGGAGAGGGCCCAGAGGGGAGGGAGGGGCCGGGAGAGGGCCCAGAGGGGAGGGAGGGGCCGGGAGAGGGCCCAGAGGGGAGGGCGGGGCCGGGAGAGGGCCCAGAGGGGAGGGCGGGGCCAGGGAGAGGGCACTCAGTCCCTGCCCTCAAGGAGCTGCCACACAGATGCTGGTGGAGGAACCGGAGGCTTGAAAGGACAGCGAGACCGCCCGGGGTGGGGGAGGGAGCGGGCGCAGAGGGGCCGAATTCGAGCCGAGAATGTGGGGCCGGAGCGAGGCGGGCAGCGGGAGGCAGGGAGGGGGCCAGGCCCTGGGACCTTCCACGCCAGAAGTCCGAACTTGCCTCGAGGCAGAGGATCCAGCCCAGGTTTTAGAGCAGAAGAGGGAGAGACCCCGCCCAAGGAGGACCACACTGATGGCTCCTCAGGGAATGAGGGGAGTCCATGTGGGGAAAGGGGGAGAGATCCAAGGGGAGGAGACAGCCCAAGCCCCGGCTGCGGGGCCTTGGGTCTCCATCAGTCCCAGGAGCTGGGGGTGGGAGGAAGAGGGAAGGGAAACCCCTGAGTGTCTGGGGGTATGGAGCGGGGGTGTGGGGGCCCGGAGCCCCCTCTGCAGCCTCAGGACCACATCGGAAACCTGGGAAAGGAGGCTGCCGAGGAGGGGGAGGAGGGGCTGGGAGGGGGCAGGGACCGGGAAGCCTTCGGGTGCCCCTGGAGGCGAGGCAGAGGAAGGCCGGGGGAGGGGGGGCAGCCTGGGGGGGGCACCCCTTGGCCCAGCTGTGCCAAGGGGCCGGGATGGGGCAGGGGCAGGAAGGGAAGGCACCAGGCCAGAGGATAACTCCAGGAGAGGAAGTGGGGGGGGGCAGCTGGGCAGGGCGGGGACTCAGTGCAGGCCCAGGGCTCTGGAGAACAGGGACCCAAGGGCCCGGAGCCCCACTCGCATGTGACCCAGAACCTCCTCTCCCGCACCCCGAGGGGCCGCCTGGAGCCTCTATCCCGGCAGCACTGGCCCTGGTGAACAGCTCCCCCGCTTCCCCAGAACTGCCTCAGTCCTGCTCCCCTCCCCGGCGCCCCCCCCCAGCAGAAAAAGGGGGCTCTTCAAACAATGGGCTCCGGGAGTTCTGGAGCCCAGCCCAGCTCTGGTGTCCTCCATCCCCCTTAAGATTATCTGGCTAGACCCAGAGCTTCCCCAGGGAACGTCTGTCCCCCGTCTCTCCCCCCAGGCTCTTCCCCTTCCCCTCCCTGCAGGGGACCATTTCTTCCCATTCCACTGCTGAAGACTCTCCCCCAGCCCCCATTCAGGAAAAGTATCCTTAGTGGTCAGGCTCCTGGGGGGAGAGCTGGCTCCTGGGGGGGCAGGCTCTTGGGGGGAGGGGGCAGGCTGGGGGGGGGAGGCTCCTGGGGGAGGGGGCAGGCTCCTGTGGGGGGGAGCTGGCTCCTGGGGGGGCAGGCTCTTGGGGGGAGGGGGCAGGCTGGGGGGGAGGCTCCTGTGGGGGGGAGCTGGCTCCTGGTGGGGCAGGCTCTTGGGGGAAGCAGGTTCCTGGGGGGAGGGGGCAGGCTCCTGGGGGAGGGGGCAGGCTTCCCGTGGTAGCCAACAGGCTCACAGCCCAGGGGAAGAGCTCAAGGTGCAAACTCGGCCTGAATGTCCCACTCCCACCCAGCACCGGGGCACCCGCACTCCGCTCCCCTGAGGCTCAGCCCTGCCCCGAAAGGAAGCCTCCCTTAGCCCAAGGAGCCCGGGCTTTGCCTCAACTCCCCTAATGGCACAGACCCTGCGCCGGCCCTGGTCTCTCCCGCATAGGAGCCTCTTTTTTGGCCAGCATCGCCCCTCCCCTCAAAGGAAAAGACCTGTCCCCGCGGGCGGCAGAGAGGGGAAACTGAGGCAGGCCAGGGCACGAGCTATCTCCAGGAGGCAGCGGCCACGGGAGGGGGGAGGGGGCCCCCAGCTCTCCCGGCTCCGTGGGTGCTCCCGCTTCCCTGGGGGGGCCGCTCCGTGCCCGCCGGAGAGCCCAGCACCCCCAGCGCCCCACGAGCTGAACCGGGATGCGCATGTGTGAGTACGCGCACGTGTGTGTGCGCTGTGGGATCGCGGGGGAGGGGAGGGGAGCGGCTCCGTGGGCCGGCGCTGCGGGCGCTGTCAGGGGGCGCCGGGCCAGGGCGGAGGCCCCCCGGCCTGAACACGGCGCGGCTTACCTGCCAGGCGCCGGCCGGGATGTCGCCGAAGCTCCGCAGGCCCCCGAGGGCGAAGGGGGCGCAGGGCCGCGGGGCGGGGGCCAGGCAGGGGCCCAGCAGGCCCAGGGGCGGCGGGGGGGCCGCCAGGGAGCCGCGGGGAGCGGGCGGCACGATCCACGCCGGCGACAGCAGGCCCAGGGCGCACAGAGCCGCGAGGCCGCAAGACAGCAGCGCCCAGAAGCCCCCCACGCCCACGCCGCGCGGCATGGTGGGCTCGGGCCCCGCCGCCCCCGCCCCGCCCCCCGCCGGGCCCCCGCCCCGGCCCCGGCCTCAGACGCTCGGACCGACCGGCGGGCGGACGGATGCGGGGCGGCGGCGGCGGTGGCGGCGGCGGGAGCTGCGGTCCCAGCGATGCTGGCGGCTGTGGCGGCGGCGGCGGCGGCTGCGGCGGCCGCCCGCGCGCGCGTGGAGGGGCGGGGGCCCGCGGGGCGGGGCTGCTGAGGCCGCCCCCGGACCCGCCTCCGCGAGGGGAGGGGGCCCCGGAGCTCCGGCTGAGGGCTGCCAGGAGCCCGGGCTCCGGCCGTCGGCCATGCAACCCCCACACACACACCCTCCCCACCCCCCAGCCCCAGAAGGGGTCGGGGGGTCTCATTCACGCGGCGCAGGCAAGCCAAGGGGCCTGGATGGGGGTCAATGGGGAGAAACCCCCTCCGGTCCCCGCCATGGATCCTCTCTGCCGCCGTCTCTGCGCCCGGCTCCCGGTTCGAGCTTCGCACGCAGAGGGGCAGCTTTGGCCCCACCAGGGGGCGATGCGGTCCGCGGGCCAGGGAGCCTCCGCACTGGCAGGGTGGCCCTGGAAGCTTGGCAACTGTGGGGGGGGCGGGGGCGGCTTTTTTTTTGAAATTCCAGTGGTCACAGAGACCTCCTACGGAGGCTGCGGAGCCAGGAGTCGGAGGCCGGCGGCCCTGGACGGCAGAGAACTTGGGAGGGGAGTAGGTGTAGAAACCCGGGAAAGGTCAAGGGGGCCGGGTTGGAAGGGCCTCGAACGCCCAGCGGAGCAGTTCACATTCATCCCCAAAGCCGCCGCAGGTTCTAGAAGAAGCCTCTGGTGGCCGAGACTCGGAGCGGGCGGACCCTGCCCCCTCCCCCCCCCAGCAGTCCCGGAGGGGGTGGGACTTGGTCTCCCTGTGGAGGCGGGAAGGAGGTGACCCCTAGGGGTGCTGAGGGAGGCCTTGGGGAGAGCTCGAGAGCCAGGACCGGAGGAGGGCCCTGGAACGGGACAGGGGACGCTTGGGCTCCCTGAGGACATCCACGCGTCCTGGGGAGGCTGGAAGGTCGGGGAGGGAGGAGGGCAGGAGTGGAGAACCAGCAGCACCGGCTCGCCGGCCGCCGAGACCTCCAGGAGAAGCCGGTCCGGGGCGGAGCCGCGGCTGTTGTCAGCTGAAGACCCCAAGGAAAAGGCAGCGACAAACGGGGGGCAGGAGAGTGGCCTGGAAGTCTGGGGGAGGGAAGTCTGCAGGGGCTTGCGGGGGACAAACAAAAGGGGCAGCGAACTGGCAGGGGGGGGTGGAGCTGGCAAGGGGCCGGGGCAGGAAGCTGGGGGGGCAGGGAGCTGGCCGGGGGAAGGGGGACATGGAGCTGGCCAGGGGCAGGGAGCTGGGGGGGACATGGAGCGGCCAGGGGCAGGGAGGTCCCCTTTGCCCCAAGGGTCGGCATTTAGCACAATTGAAACGGTTCCTTTCCTTCCTGTGGGCCCAATGACAGGCCCGTTCTGTGACAGCTTTAGTTTTTCTTGCTTTGTCAATGGAGGGAAGGGAAAGAGAAGACAGGATTCAGAGCTAGAAAGGAGATGGATTTTTTCTTGTCTGCAAAAGCATCTTCAGTAACTTTGGAGAGAACATTGGAATGATGGGATTAGCCCAGAATGCAGCGGGTCTGAAGCCAAGGCTTCCATCAACTGGAAACCATTTTCTCCAGGAATTTAGCATTTGCCTTTTGGGCCTTTCTAAGGAGATGCCCTGGAGTCTGAAAGGGAACTAGGCAGGGGTGCTACTGCTGGGCTTGTATCCCAGAGAGATCTTACAGAAGGGAAAGGGACCCACATGTGCACAAATGTCTGTGGCGGCCAGGGACTAGGAACTGAGGGGATGCCCATCAGTGGGAGAAATTATGTGAATAAGTTGTGGGAGATGAAAGTTATAGAATATTATTGTTCTGTAAGAAATGACCAGCAGGAGGATTTCAGAGAGACCTGGAGAGACTGACAGGAACTGATGCTGAGGGAAACGAGCAGGGCCAGGAGATCATTATTTACTTCAACAACAATATTGTATGATGATCAATTCTGCCGGATCTGGCCATCCCCAGCAATGAGATGAACCAAATCAGTTCCAATAGAGCAGTAATGGACTGAACCAGCCACGCCCAGGGAAGGAACTCTGGGAGACGACTATGAAGCACTACATAGAATCCCCAGTCCCTCTATTTTTGCCCACCTGCATTTTTGATTTCCTTCACAGGCTAATTGGACACTATTTCAAAGTCTGATTCTTTTTGTACAGCAAAATAACTACGGACATGCATACATATATTGTATTTAACTTACACTTTAACATGTTTCACATGCATTGGTCAACCACGGGGGGAGGGGATGGGGGAAGGAGGGAAAAAATGGAACAAAAGTTTTGGCAACTGTCAATGCTGAAAAATTACCCATGCATAGAACTTGTAAATAAAAAGCTATAATAATAATTTTTTTAAAAGCCAGACAATTGCCACTGTTCCCTCTATAGTTCCTGTGTCCAACTGCTTCTCCCCCTGCCCCATCTACTGCTAACCCTAGCTCTTTCCCCTTGGTGCTTTCAGTGGCCTCCTAATGGGGCTCTCATCACTCTTGTCCATTCTACACACCGTTGTCAAAGTAATTTTCCTTAAGCACAGGCCATTTCCTTCACCTGCTCAACCAACTTCAGTGGCTTCTAAGATCGCTCTAATTGACTTTCAAGGTCCTACACAACCTGACCCCAACTTCCATGTGCAGGTTCGGTGGGCCCGGCTCCCGCTTCCCCCCCACACACACTACAATGCAACTAAACTGTTCTCTCTTTCTCAAATACGACTCACCATCTGCCCAACATTGTACGTGTTCTATGTGAACTTGCTGTCTCCTTATTAAAAAGAAAGCTCATTGGGGGAGGAATCATTTTATTCTTTAAATTTCTCTCTCTGTAGCCCAGTACATGGCCCGGCCTAGAGGAGATACTTAAGGAATCCTTGGTCATTGCAAGTGGCCAGGTATCCTCCACTAGATTCCATGAGACACTCCAAGGGATGTATGTTCTGCACGGTAAAGATCACGTGACCAAAAAATAGGAAAGAAACTCTATATCTGACTCAGAGCTATAGGTAACAGATGGATCCTGAACCAAACAGGCGCGAGACACAATTACAAAAGAGAAAATAAGTGAGTTTGATGGCATGAGATCTAAAACGTATCGCACAAACACAACGAGTAAAGATGAAGGGGAAAAATCTTTGTACCAAATTTCTCTTTGGTGACCAAGACACAGAAACAACTGACATATATGCGTGCATTATATATGTATGTATTCCCTATTCCCCACTTGAGGGAGGTCAAAGGGTACAATGCTGCAAAGAATTGTCAAGGATTCACCATCAAGAGAAATCTCCAGATTTCTCTTACAGAAAATGTTCAAGATGATCAAAGGGGAGAATAATCAATATCAGAGGGATTGTGGGGAGACAGGCACTCTAGTCATCGTTGGTGAATATATGAAGTGGGACAGTCTTTCCAGGAAGCAATATGGACTCACGCGAATTAAATGGAAAAAATGAGTCTAAAATGAGTCTACTCTTTGACCCAGAGGTTCCACTACTAGGCATTTATCTCAAGGAGGTCGGTGATCAGAAAAAAGTCCCCAAGCACATCAAAATATGAATAGCGGCACTTTTTATGATAACAAGTGCCTAGAGACAAAGGAAATGTCCATTGATTATGATGCATGAACGTGCTGGTATTTTACTCTGCTGTAAGAAATGATGGACATAGTACTCTGCAAAACTGTAATGTCCATGTTTTTTCCAACATATTGATCAATTATTCTGATTTCCCACCTTTTTGTCTTTACAGCATACTTGTTATAGGAGTTTTTGCAAAGGTCAATGTTGAAAAATTACCCGTGCATATGTTTTGTATATAAAAAGCTATAATAAAAAAATAATAATACTTGTTATATGAGATGGATTTCTGGAAGGGGAAGAAGAGAAAAACAGAGAAACTAAGATAATATTTTTAAAAGACATCAATTGAAAACTTATTTTCAAAAAAGAAATGGATTATTGGGCCACGTGATCAACAAGAGAGTGAACTAACTATTTTCTCTGATGCTCATGACCTGGAGCCTTTCCAAAGTAGGAATCATGCACTGAAGATAAGGTAACTGCAGCTCTCTGTGATCCAGGACATCCAGAAGCCAAAAGAAGGTGGAGAAAAAAATTCAAGCCCTATTTCTGAACTCGCTGGCCCCCTGCTCCCTCACCAGGCCAGCAGCCGGGAAGACATTAGCAGACCCAAACGCACCAGCTTACAACACAACCCAAGCCACCCCCAGATTCCCCTCTCTTTTCAATGCCATGAAACCCCCAATTCCAGACTGCAGAAGGTTGCTCTAGATCCCTTTGGGACTAAAAGCCTGCTAATATGTGAGATAGAAAGCCCACTCCTGAGCAGACACTCCCTAAGCATGGCGCTGCTCTGCATCGCTCCGAATTGCTGCTTCTGGGTTTGACAATTGCCAACAGGACTGGTTCAAGGTCCTACAAGCCCCTACCAACAACTCATCTGTCCTCTGAGCTGTCAGGCCCAGGCTGGAAGACTAAGGAACACAGGGACCTGGCAGAACAGCAGGACCTGACAGTGTGTGTGAGTGTGAGTGTGAGTGTGAGTGAGAGTATGTGTAAGTGTGTGTATGTGTGAGTATGAGTGTGTGTGTGTGTGTGTGTGTGTGTGTGTATGTGAGTGTGTGTGAAGGACCCTGTGCTTTTCTATCCTCGACTCCCTGAAACATCCAGCTGGGGCTAGCTCTGACCACCCAAAAATCACTTGGGACAGACCTTGTGAACCATAAATTGCCCAATATGACAGGACAGAATGCTGAGATAAGTCAGAAAGCAATTAGGGGAAAATCAGACAGGGGAAAGGCTGAAATTATCTTAGATCTCAGGAAAAACAAAACTGAAATGTCTTGGACAGAAGCAGATAAATCAACAGGAAACACTAACAACAGAAGGAAATGTGGCCTCCAGATCTGAGTTCAGGCAGCTCTGAACAAAAACTGGAAAACAAAAGAAAACGATCCAGCACTTGACTTGCCAAAGGATCCTATGGAATGTGAGCTGACCATGGAAACACAACATGCTGACCCTGAGCAGTTCAAGAGAAATGAGAATGAGACGAGCGGGAGTTACTGGCAGCCCGACAAAAATAATGAGCAGAAAAGGAAAACTGGAATCTGTGATGGCAAGTCTCACCAAGGAAACAAAAGAGAGAATAATAGATCAGGAGTGCAAGAGCACAGGCGTGAAAAACAAAGAGAAGGAAAAAAAAACACAAGGACATCTAAAAAAAATCTGTTTACTCTAAAACACGCAGCAATGAAAGACAGGACATGCAGAGGCAACCTAAGGGATATGGGTCTCCCACGAGAACATGACAGGACAAAAAACCTTCACATCATAATCCAGGAAATAATAGGAAGTAACCGCCCAGAACTTCTGAACAGAGAAAATGAAATATCCATCAAAACAGTTCAAAAATCACTTCTAAAGAGGGGGGAAACCCAATAACACAAGACTGAGAACTCCTGCACACATAGCTATTCAATTTAACAATTCAATTGGGAAACAAGTTATGCGAGTGATTAGGAGAAAGGCCTTCACTGTTGAGAAAAGGGCATTTGAATAATACAAGATTATTCTGCATTCATCAGGAAATGCTGGCGGGGTTGGAATAATACTTTCTGAAGAGCAGTGGAACTCAAGGGATGCCCTGTTGGGCAAATCTGAGCCTGACTACACATCAAAGAAGATGGAACATTCAATTATAAAGAGGCATTTGAAATATTTTTAGAAAGCAAACCAGAAGTGGAAAGATTATTTGCCTTTAAAACACCTAAACAATAGAAGTACAGAAATGAACAAGTACAGCAGGTAAGGATAGTCACAGTATAACAGAGAATAACAGAAAATTCTTTTTAAATGAACACACGGAGACAGGGGTGCTACAAACCCTAAACCGGCTTATTCTCAGGAATTGCTAAAATGAGAATCACAATCAGGTCAGTCTCCCAGACTGTCTAATTAACATTTTTAAAGACAGGTGGATTCCACCTGGCTCCTCCATGATTTCTCCCTGACTCTTCCTTGGTTCCTCCCCTTACTCCCTAGATCTTGCCTCTGCTCCCCTGAGATTTAAAAATTGTCTTCCCCCAGAAGCAAATCACTTATTCATTTTTGACTGCGTTGTATTTGCTTAAGCCCATGAAGCTATTTCATGGAATAAACAGCAAAATCTTTTACCTGACTTGGTTTCTTCAGGTTGACTGAACCATAACTGAATCTCTATGATACTATTTTTATAATATTCTCTTACAATTATGTTCTCCCAAATCGATTTCCTATTAATGCTTCTGTTGCCCTTTTACCACTCCAGGAGTAAAGGCAGAAGTCCAATGGAAAGAACTGGGAAGAGGTGGGCATTATGGACAGAACTGGGAGATACCTTATTTACAGGTAAGTCAACATTTTTTTTGATGGGATTTAATTACAAAATAAGAGTATGTGGAGGGAAGATGAATGTGTGCGGTATCTGGGTCAAATCAATACAGTGGGGGGAAGGTGACCTCTGTGATCTCAGAAAGAGAACACATGAAATCAGTGAGAAGGGGGAGGGGGGGACTGAATAGGGAAGGGGGAAGAAAGAAGCCTGGCTTTGGTGCTGGGAGGAGGTTGTACTGATGGATGTTCCTATAAGTGAAAAGACAATCTGGGAAGGCTTTGGGTTGTGTAAGATCTGGGGGAATTTGGGAAATTCAGGAGGTGGGGAGCTAGAATCCCTGGGGACAACTTGCACCTGAAGAAATGAAAAGGCATGGGCCTGTGGGAGAAATTTTGAGGCTGACGGGGACAAAAAGGTCATCAAAAGAGTTTATAAATCAGTAGTGGGCTGGATAATCAGGAACATGGAGGAGGAGAGGCCCTATTGATGTGATTGAGGTTCAGAAGCACCAAATGATGTGATCGAGAAGAGCAATTTCCAGTTCCAAATCATGTGTTTAGTGTTTAACATTAAATGACGAGATTGTAGGCACCAAATGTTGGAGTTCATTCGTGTGAAGAATCCACAAAGACCATTGTGGATTTATTTATGAGAAAAGTTTACAGATGAAATGAAGAAATAGGACAGTTTGTGAAAAATAGATCGATATTTGTTGTCCACAGTTATGAAAATTAAATTAGAAAACTGAAATCCACAAGAACATCAAGGAATAATCAAGGGTAGAAGTTATCTCCTGGGGGGCAGGGGCTGACTTTTGTGATCAGGGATGGTAGTGTGAGATTTGAAAAGAATCTTTTGGCCTTTGCCCTTAGCTCTCCTCTGCTGCCTTCCCGTTCTAGAATGGAGGCTCCTAGGGAGCAGGGACTGGCTATATAATGAGGGGTGGAGATTCATTCCTTCTGATTATCCAATTAATGGGGAATGGGGAGGGACTTGTGTTTTAGGATAGAAATACAATGCTACCTTGGGAGTCCTAAAGCTCTGTCTATTCACCTAGACACCCAATCTTGTAAGAATGTGAAATAAATCTTTCCTGCATTGATCTGTGAGTCAGTGGAGTTCTTGGTAAGAGCTTCTGTTTCTTAAAGTTGGAAGAGATATAGTTAGGCAGGAAAATAGTTTTAACAATTAACAATGGAAAAGGCAAGTTCCCAGTGGAACTCACTGTTTACTGAAAGAAAGGGAATATTCCATGAGGTGGGAGCGTGCCCTTAACTGACAGAGCCATAGAGGGAGTTAGCAGCCTAAAAGAGTTATTTGGCTACCAGAAGGAGAAAGACACAGCGAGGCGGCGGGCTTAATCCAAAGGGATTCAGCAAAGATGCTGTGCACTAGGGAAAGACTTGTAGGGGAAGTTTAACCTCACAGATTTGCCATAACTTGGATTTCTGACTGGACATAGCAAGGTAAGGGTCCCCACCACCTCCATCCACAGAGGGGGGGACTATAAGGTTAAACTTGTCCCATCAGTGCCCTTCCCTGCTAGCCTCAGTAATTTTATTAGTACTTAAGGCTCTCTCGGCCAACCTAGTGACCCAGGACCTCATCAGTACCCTGTTTACTGCAGAACTATGTGAGAGGTAATCATAACTTGAAAAAAATAATATCAGCGGCAGCTAGGTGGTGCAATGGACAGAGCATTGGCCTTGGAATTGGAAAGATCTTACTTCAAATCCGCCCTTGGATAACTATTTGCTCTGTGACCCTGGGCAAATTCCATAATCCCCATTACCTCCCCCCTAAATAATAATAAAATTATTTTATAATTTATAATATAAACTTAGGTCTCATAAATTTATAAGTGAATGTATGAATACATGAAAATGTATGGATGAATTAAACAATCCAATAAAACAAAAAAATGAGTAATAGATTATATAATAAAACGACCCCTACAATCTGTTGCTTACAAGAAATATTTTTTAAAAATACAAGAAATAAAATTGGTGAGATGGAGGGAAACAAACTGATGAGATGTAGCCCCTAAGGAGAAATGTAGCAATTTCTGAGAAACCTTAAGGCTACTAAGCCTTGGGGATGTCACAAACAATTCTGGCTGTCAGAGGACAATCTGTTGGTCAGTAAGCCATAGAATTCAAAGATGGGAGCTGTTCTACCTCTATTCAATACTCTTCAAGTAGCCACAGAATTCAATTATGGCTTCAATCCCACCCCTACCACTCCTTAATTGTACCTCTAAGTCTTAAAATTAGCATATCAATGACTTGAAACTGATCTTTGTTTCTCTTTCCCATAAAATTATCTTCTTGCTTCTGACTCTTTGTTAAATTCTCTTGGAGCTTAGCCCATTGTCAGCCACTTAATAAATCTTTGACTCTTGGAGATAGTTTTCAGATTCTTTTGTCATACCTACAACCCTGACCTGGAGACCCTAATTTCACTGGGGTGTCTTCCACTTCAACAAAGTGAATTCCCCAAAGCAGAAGTTGTCATGTTATCTGACAAAGCAAAAACAAACATTCAAAATATAAGAAACTGTATTGTACTGAGAGGAATCATAGACGCCCCCAATTCCTTAGCATTCAAATACATAAAAGAAACATCTGAAATAAAACGAGACAGAGATAATGGCAGGAGACTTCAATATCTTTCAGGTTTGGATAACTAACTGAAAGATTAGCAGAAAAGAAAATGGGGAACTGAACAAATTGCTGAAGAAATTAGTTAAAAGACTTATGATAGCTTCTAAATAGGATTGTAAAAGAATATTCGTATTCCTCAATACTAGCTCATCTTTTATAAACATTCATCATATATTAGAGCACAAAGATAGTGCAAACAAAAGCAATAAGGCAGACGTAGTGCCTTTACACCTCTTAATGCAATAAAATGGTCATTGATTCAGGGTACACAAACAAAAAATAAAGACTGAAATGGAGACTTAAAAATGGAACCCTAAATAATTAGTGGGTTAAAGAAATAACTATGTAAAAGAAAATGATGATGAAACAACAAACCAAAATTTCTGTGGCTAAATTAGTCCTCAGGGGAAAAATCATATCCTTACAGATATTCATAAACAAAATAGAAAAAAAGAGGATTAGTGAATTGAATATGGATTTTTTAAAGTACTAAGTTAACAAATAAATAAACCAGCACAAAAAAAAAGTCAGCACAAAAGAGGAAATATTAAAAATTAAAGAGAAAGAGAAATTGAAAGAAAAAAAAAAAACCTGACAGGATAAAAATAAAACTGATTCTCTGGGGAGGAAGGGAGGGGAAAGTTAATTTGACTAACTTTTCATTAATCTGATTAAAGAGAAGAAAGCAAAAAAAAAAAAAAATCAAGTCGATAAAATAGGAAATGAGGAAGGTGAAATCACAACAAAACCTGGACATATTCACTGGTAAATACTAATAAACAGGAATGTGTTCAAAAATACAATATATCTAATGTATCAGAAGACCAGATAATGAGCTTAAATAACCCAATCTCAGGTGAGGAAACAGACTACCAAAGGAGAGGGATAATCCTCCTGATGGAGTCACAGAAGAATGTCATGTCAAACTCATTAAGTCATCTTTCAGCTGTGTCCAACTCTCCATGACCTCATTTGGAGCCTTCTTGGCAATAACATCGGACTGGTTTGCCATTTCCTCCTACAGCTTATTTTACAGATGAAGAAATGAGGCAAACAGGGCTTAGTGACTTGGTCAGGATCACACAGCTAGGAAGTATCTGAGGACAGATTTGAATTCGGGAAGATGTCTTCCTGACTCCGGCTCAGTATCCCATTTACTATGACATCAACTCCTTCACAAATTATTCTCAAAAATTGGAAAAGAAATTTTCCTACCAGAATCTTTTCATAAAACAAATATAGTCCTAATACCTAAATCAGAGAAGGATAAAATGCAGAAAGAAAACTCTAGACTAATATCATTATTGAATATTGAAAATTTTTAAATAAAATCTTATCAAGCAGACTATAGTGATTTATCCAAGAAATCATTTATTATGATAGAGTGGGATTTAAACCAGAGATGCAGGGCTGGTTCAGCATTAGGAAAACAATAAACATAATTAATCATATTAGAAACCAAAGCATCCCAAACCACACAATCATCTTAATAGATGCATAAAAAGACAAAGAACAATTCTTTTATCCTAAAATCCCTACAAATTACAGACACAAAGATAAGATATATATATGTGAAAGAAGCATCTCTCTAAAACCTCATATACAGGCCTCATATACAATGGGGATACACTACTACTTTTTCCAACAAATTCAAGAGTGAAACAAGGATAAGCACTCTCTGTCATTATTTGATGCAATCGTGGAGATTCTGTTAATAGTAATAAAATAACAAAAAAGAATAAAGGTTGGAAAAGAAGACATAAATGTATTCTTGTTTGCTGATGATATGACTTATTTGAAAAACTCTAGGGTACATTTCAAGTAATGCCAGAGAAACTGAGGCAAGATAGAAATCACAGAGTTTTTAATATTTTATTTGGATTTCTGAGAGGGAGATAATTTCTGGGACCAAAAGGATCCATTTTTTAATCTCAGGGATGAATCAGACTTTCATCTCAAGAAATGCAGCAGAGAATGTGAGTTCCCATGAAGCATATATACACGTGGCTCTAAGTTTGGGGTAGACAAAAGTAGGGGGATTAGAGTCCAAACTCTGGTGAGCAGGAATTTCCAAGAAGGGGACCATCAATCTGGTTCGGACAGGTTGGAGGATAGGACCATAAATTCTTACAAATTGGGAGGACTTAGGAGGTATCCAACTAGAGCCAGAAAGTCTGAAAGTTAGAGATATAGAAAATGCCAATTAGGTATCTGAGCTAGGACATCTGGAGTCTTATCTTCTAGAATATCAGATCTCAGTCCTAATGAACAGAAAAGGGGGGTTGCAACCGGGGGCATTGAAGCAGAACAATTCAAGGAACTGAGACAGAACAATTAAGGAAAACTGAGGCAGGACCATTTAGGGGAATTGAGTCAGGACAATTAGGGAAACTTAGGCAGGACAATAAAAGGGAACTGTGGCACAACACGATCAAAGATACTAAATAAGGCGATCAATAACTTTAGCAAAGTTGTAGGCTACAAAATATATCCTCAAAAATCAACTGTATTTCTATATGACAATAATAAAACATAAGAAGCAATAGAAAGGAAAATCTCATTCCAAATAATTGTAAAAAAGCATAAAATGATCTTTGGGACTGACCTCTCAAAGTACACAAAAGATTGGCATAGATTTAATTACAAATTAGTCCTTAAAAAATAAAGAATACTCTAAAAAATTGGAGAGATATGTTGTGCTCAATGATATGCTCTGCTTCTATGTACAATCAGGGTCAACTTGGCAGAGTCCATAGAATGCAGGCCCTGGAGTAAGGAAGACCTGAATTCATATCTGACCTCAGATGCTTACTAGCTGTATGAACCTGAACAAGTCATTTCACCCTGTTTGCCTCAGGGGCAGAGAAGGAAATGGCAAACCACTCTAGTAACTTTGCCAAGAAATCTCCAAGTAGTATCATGGAGGGTTAAATATGACTGAAATTATTCAATAACCAACAACAATCAATATCCAATCTAATAAAAGTGGCAAAACAGCTAAATTTACACTTTCAATAGTATATCAATTTAATTACCAAGATGATACTGTACAGAGCTTATATGATAACAAAACTGATTTGGAAAAACAAAAGATGTGGACTATGAAGGAAAATGATGAAAAGAAGGAAGGATAAAAGGGAATAACATTTCCAGACTCAAAGCTATATATATATAAATATATATATCCCCCCCGCCCAAAGCTGTATTTTAAAGCAGCAGTCTTCAAAACCATCTGGTATTGGTTAAAGAGAGAGCTCTATCAGTGGAATAGTCTAGATAATGAAGAGTCAGAAACAATAGAGTTCAATTGCCTAATGTTTAATAAAGTGAAAAGTGTAAATTCCCCGGGGCAAAACTCCCTATCTGATAAAAACTGCTGGAAAAACTGGAAAGTGGTCTGGGAGAAATTATCCTTAGATCAGGACCTTACATCACAGTCCAGAATACATTCTGAATGGATGTAACCTTAATATTAAAGTTCATTATACTGAAACATTATACTGAAATCTGAGAGAAAGATCTCCTCTCACCTCTCACAGCTATGGGCAAGGATGTTTTTCTTAAGCAAACAAGACAGACAGGCAATTATAAATGATCAAATAGATATCTTTGGTTCCACATGATTGAACATGTCTGCACAGACTATATTAAGGCATCTTGGATAAAAAGGGAAATGGTTGAATGGAAAAAAGTCTTTGTATCAAATTTCTCCTATAAGGATTTTTTTTTTGGGGGGGGGAAGAGAGGGGTTATTGTTTTCTGCAAGGCAGTTGGGATTAAATAATTTGCCTAGGGTCACACGGTTGGTAAGTGTTAAGTGTCTGAGGCTGAATTTGAACTCACTCCTCCTGATTCCAGGCAGATACTCTATCCACTTCACCACCTTGCTGCCCTGATAAGGGTATATATCCAAGACACACACACACACACAGGGATATTAGCCATTCATATGTGTAACCACCAGTTACAGCAAATGGAGAAATTTTGAATTCTGTGGATAAATTCACTCACCTTGGCAGTACACTTTCCAGGGATGTACACGTTGATAACAAAATTAATACACGTATTGCCAGAACTAGTTCAGTGTTTGGGAGGCTTTAAAGTACCTTGACGTAGTGACAAGGTTATTAGAGCATAACCTTCTTCCCCCACCATGATTTTAGAGGACAACCTATTTCTCTTTCTTTTATTGAGATGGACAATAGAGGAATACTTGAACTTCTGGGAAATAACCTCCGCTTGCTGTATAACTTGGGAGATTTCATTCAGGTTTTTTTTTATGAGTATATGCCCCCTCCCTTGTAAATCTCAGCTGGAATAGAATCAGTATTGGGCACTTTGCTCCATGAGAAGAGTGCAATGGCATTCAAAACCTCTTCTCCAGTTGGAAGTTTAACTAGAAGGATTGAGTTCAACGAGATATGTGGTCAGTGGCTTCAGCATTGACTAATGATAGTCTCTTGAGAATACGATGAAAATGTTCAGCCCATTTCTCTAGGATCCTGTCCTTATCATTAATCAGTGTGACTCCATCATTGCTGAGTGGTTGAGATACACCATACATCTTTGGCTTACCAATAGCCCCCAGGGCATCATAAAAGTACTTTGGATTATTACTATCAACATAAAATTGAATTCCATCTGTCTTCTTCCATCTCTCAAGCTTCACTTGCACTCCACTTTTGTTGGAGTTAAACTTTACCTCTTTAGAGACAGATGAACTATCCTGCTAACTCTGAAGAGTTTGTGTTTTTCATTTAGCACTTTCTCAATTTCCCCTTAATTGCATCCACTCAAATCAATGTTTGTGAGTGTTCTGTGCCACATGTGTAAATATAGGGTTGTACAGCAAATCTCTGAAAGCTGCCCATTTCTTTTCTGCTCCATCTGTGCTGTCTCAGCTTTCCCTCCAAATTAATAACAAAATATTAATGCTTGGAGAAGTGATCTAATTTGCTGACATTAAGTCTTCTGATCTTGTCTTGGGCCTGCTGCTTTTATTAAACACAGTTGCTTAGCTTGGACAGGATAAGTCTATGATTAGTCCAGCACTCTGAACCACATGGTGCCTTCGTTATTCTCACATCCTATCTCCTCTCCTTACAATGACATGATTTAATAAATACCAATGTTTGCTGCAGGCGAGCAGCCATGAAGTTTTATTGCATTTAGGTAAACAGAAGACTGTTGGTGATGAGGTCATGAGAAGCACACGTCTTCAGTAGTAAGTGACCCTTCCTGCTGCTGTTTCCAACTCCCAGCCATGTCTGATAGCCTGTGCCTGGATCACACAGGTGCTAGTCACCCAGAATGACAAGCTTGTCCTTTTTCAGCACATTGATGTTGAGGGTCTCCAGGTTTTCATATTTTTGTTGTTGTTGTTGTTTCACCAGAGTTCATCATAGTGGGAGCATAGACTTTAATGATGATGGTGTTTTCCTGCAAGTAGCAATTGCATTGTCATGAATATGGGGTTGGGTCTTACAAAGCAATGGGTAAGGAAAAAAGTTCCCTATATACTCCAAAATATTTATAGTAGCTCTTTGTGTAATAGCTAAGAATGGGAAACAAAAACCTTTTTGTAGTGACAAGTAACTGGAAACTGAGTGACTGCCCATCAGTTGAAGAATGGCAGAAAGAGTTATGGGATATGAATGCTAGGGAATATTATTGTTCTATAAGAAACAATCAGCAGGATGGTTTCAGAGACGCCTCGAGAGACTTCCATGAACCGATGCTGAGTGAAACGAGCAGGACCAGGAGATTGATCCACTCTGATGGACGTGGCTGTTTTCAACAGCGAGGTGACTCAGGCCAGTTCCAATGATCTTGTGATGGAGAGAGCCCTCTGCACGCAGAGAGAGACAGTGGGGACTAAGTGTGGATCACAATATAGTATTTTCACTTTTTTGTTTTTGTTTGCTGACATTTTGTTTTCTAATTTTTCCCCTTTTGATTTGATTTTTTCTTGTGCATGCTGTGCAGCATGGTAATTGTGGAAATATGTATAGAAGAATTGCACATGATCAACATATAATGAATTACTTGCCATCTAGGGGAGTTTTTTGAGGGGAAGGGAGGAAAATTTGGAACACAAGGTTTTGCAAGGGTGAATGTTGAAAATTATCTATGAATATATTCTTAAAATAAAAAGCTTTATTTAAAAAACCCCAACTATTCCTGAGGCATGATTTGGGGAATGGAATGGAGTGGAGTTTTAAGGAATACTAAATCTAAGAGCAACATGTAACCAGTACGTTCTGTACAATGTGACATCGGTCAACTTTTTTTCAACACTGTTGAAAAATTGTATACATTGTGTATATGATGTAAGTAAACCATATTATAACAGCAAAAAAAAATCTGGAAATCTGTGTATTGTACCCCTTTTGCAAGGAGTAAGAGTAAGGATTTTTTTCTATATCTTTTTTGAAAGCCATTCTTATTCTTTATAATTTTGCAACATTTACTTGGGATATTCTTGTGGCTGCTCTTGCCATTTACATTATTGTCATCATAATACATAGTTGTTGTTGTCTTTTTTTTTGTGATACTGCATCAGTTCATGTAGATTATTTCATAAGTTATCACACTCCATCATTAAAAAAAGTAGATGTCCATCAGTTCAGGAATGACTAAACAAAGTGTGATATGTGAATATGATGAGACATGAGAATGTAGCAATTCCTGAGAAATGCTGGGAGGGCCACAAACAAGGCTGGCTGTCAGACATCAATCTGTTGGACTGTAAGCCGTAGAATTCAGTGATGGGAGCTGCTCCTCAGTCGTACCTCTGGGCCAAGGATTTAGCTTATCAATGACTTCTTTCCTATAAACTCGTCTTGTTTCTGGCCCTTTGCCAAATTCCCTTGAAAATTAGTCTGCTGTCAAGGGCTTAATATCTTCTTACTTCTGGCTCTTCGCTAATTCCCTTGTAACTTTAACCCACTTCAATTGGCATTATATTATAATAGCTCTTTGGCCCTTAACTTGGAGACTGAGTGTGTGAATTCTTTCACCCAATTCACAACAGTGACTTGGTGACTTCTCAACATGGGGCCCCAAATTTTATGAGTCCCACACTCTGCAAATTTTCCTTGACTGGGGATGCCTAGACTTGGAATTGCCTTTCTCAGCAAAGTTCCTTCTCAACCAAAGAACCTTTGCCACCATTTCACCGCCCTCCTTCCTCCCTTCCCCATCCCGGACACCAGCAGAGGTGAGGCACTATAGGACTAGGAATTCGAAGGCTTGTGGCAAAGATGGGAGAAGTCACCTCCATTCTAACCTACTGGAGAGGAAGGGAAGTAGCTTTCTTTTTGTGGTGGTTGTTAGCAGACTTCCAGGATGGACTTTCAGGATGCATATGCCCTTTTTAATGTCAGCTATTTCCCAGATTAAGGAAAATCTTGGGTCCTTACTCTGAGGTCTCCACTAATATATTGAAGGTTTTAAAGCTATTCCCCTGTTGTGGTTCAAAGGAGACCTCAAAAGTTTGGGATTCAGACTGGTGTCACGAGGTATCTCAAAAGAATTTGCCAGATTGAACCCATCTCCAAGTCAAGGGGAAAAGTTGACTAGCATTGTAACACCTTCAATAAATCTTTGCCCCTTAACTTGGAGACTGAATGTGCCAATTCTTTCGCCAAATCCACGACATTGACTTGGGGACCCTAATTTTATTGGGGTGTCTTCTGGCTCAAAAAAAGTAACAGAACATTACTATACTGCAAGAAATGAAGTACATGATAAGTACAGAGAAACAAGGAAAAAGCTACATGAATTGAGGAGAAATGAAGTAAGCATACTGGGGTTCAAAGGAGACCCCCAAAATGTTGGGATTCCAGACCACTGTTGCAAGGTGTCTCAAAATAATTTGCTGGCTTGGACCCATCTTCAAGTCAAGGAGTGAGGTTTATTATAATTGTAATGCCAGTTGAAGAGGGCTAACTTCCAAAGAAATTTAGCCAAGAGCCAGAAGCAAGAGAAACAAAATCTAGGTTCAAGTGATGCTAATTTTCTGGCTTAGAGGCACACTTGAGGAGTGGTAGGGGTGGGGTTGCACTCATTACTGAATTCTATGGCTTCTTGAAAGGGACTGATAGAGGTGGAGCAGCTCCCATTGTTGAGGTCTACCCCCTCCTGACTAACTATTGTTTGTGGCACTCCCAAGTCTGGGTGGCCTTAGGGCTCCTCCCCTTGTGCCTAGGAGCTGCATCTCATCAAGCAGTCAAAAAACAATCTATACAGTAACTAAAGCAAGGTAAAGGAAAAGAAACATGGCACACCAACAAATCAAAGGTACCCGGAGCTGAACTCTAGAGTTCAAGAAGCAATTAGTTGGATGAAGAGCTAGGAGACACTCCCAGCCCACCCTTTGCTGAGGAGGAGGCACACAAGGGCCACCCAATCTTCCATGCTTTTGGGCTTGTTCCCTGGAGCAATCCGTTGTGATGGGTTTTATTTTCCTTTCTAAAAATACTATCGTTACAAGGACTGGCTCACTGTCTACAGAGCCTCCCAGCTTGGACTCCCCGTGGTAGACTGGCCCTCCAGAGGCCAGCACTTTGTAGATGCTCACCGAGTCCAGCCACCAGTCTCTCCTCACGGGGCCAGAGATCCAGGGTCGGGAGATACCACAGATACCATTTAGTCCAAAGCCCCCAATTTGCAGAAGAGAAAGCAAAGGCCTGGAAGCGAGAAGGCCCTGTTCAAAGTCACAGAACTCCAACTCGCTATTGCAAACCTAGACTGAAAAGCAGGCAGAACTCCTTGAGTTCACTCCCCTAGAATACACAGCCAGAATCCCCACCCCCACCTCTACTCCCTAAAATGAATCAAGAAGTTCCAGAACCTCAGAGGTGAAAAAGGCCTCAGTGACTGGTCTGTGTGCTTGGTAGAGAAGACCAGTGAGCCCCAGTGAGGGCACAGAGTCCAATCAAGGATGTAGGAAATCTTTCTTCCCTATTGTTAAGAATGAAAAGATTGGAGAAACAGGGTTTCTGGCGAATTAACAATCACCTTATTAATTAGGTTAGCTAATAATCAATAAACTGATGGTAAATGGTTTCTCTTGGCAACCAAAGAGTAACGATATGGAGAACCTGAAAGCTTTAATAATCTCTGAAAGGAATTCCCTTGACAGCTGAAAATCAATCTCGCTCGATGGACGTTTAATGAGATTGGCTAGAAGCCACTGAAGGATGTGGTTTGAACATAAGACTCAGGCCCCCACAGCAATTTCATCTCCAAGCAGATCGCGATTGGCTTTCTCCCCCATGAGCTGGGCTGCCCCAAGCTCTAATGGAGGCTCATTTCCTTCAAGTCAAGAACTCGCCTAGACTGGACCTGCATCTGTCCTGGGGCGCTAGGACGGCCTCACTAACCGGCCACACCCCTGAGAGATGTAGTGCTGGCAAACGAGAGCAGCGCTTCCTGCTCCCCTCCCCCCATCTCACTGTGGTTCTGGGGCTACCGGAGAGGACGTCGGAATTAACCCCTGGCTGTCCCCAGGGGAGGCCTGGCCTTCAGCACCACGGACAGCGGGACCATAAGCACCACGGACAGGGCAGCCGCGGCTCTCCCAGGAGGATCCCGGCAGCGCCAAGTTCCCGAGACGCTAACAGAGGCTGCTCCCCGGGAGGACTGCGGGCTGGGCCCAGGGCACCGGACGGTCTTGGTGACCACCGGCCGAGACCCCCGCTTTCCTCTTCCAAAGGAGGGACGGAGTGAGGGGGAGACCCCCTCGGAGTCGGAACGACCAGAGCCCGTGGCCGGCGGGGCGCCGGAAGGAGATGCAATGACCAGAGCCGCCTTCCCCAGCCTGGCCACGAGCCTCCTCCGCAGCAGGGGGGGCGGGAGGGGGGGGGTCTCGGGCTCTGGCCCTTCTCAAAGGATCCCCCTGTGGGGGGGGGGCCCAGGCCCCTGCACTCGCGTCTTGCCTCGGTCTCCTCCACTGTAAGGGATCCCAGCACCCGCGTCCCCAGAAGGGCTCTCTGCCAAGTCCTCAGCTCTTATCCTTATTCCCGGCAGGGCGCGCTCCCTCCGCTGGTGCAGATCGCTTCTCTCTGGGACTCGCCCAGGGGCGCTCCCGTCCCCATCTTATGGAAGGAGACACTGAGGCTTGAACCCGGATTCTTGCCTCTGAACCCTTCCCGCGAGCCCCCAGTGCTCCTCCCCACCCGAGTCCCAGGCCGGAAGAAGAGCAGGGCAAGAAGAAAAAAAGTGAAAGACCCCGCCCATCTCGGCCGCACAGGCGCGGAACCGGCTCCGCCCCGTTCTTAACGCGCGGCCGCAGTTCGGCCCCGGCCTTCCATTTTTAGCGCGCAGGCGCAACGGTGCCGTGGCCCGGAAGCAGTGTGGCGAAGCCGGCTCTGCGGAAGCACGTGGGACATTTGGGAGCGCGGCGCAGCATGGCGGGGACTCGGAGCTCGCGGAGCACGCGGGGCACGCGGGGCACGCGGGGATCGCGGGCAGTAGTGGAGGCTGAGCTGGAGCCCGCCGAGGTGGCGGAGGAGACGACGGAGGAGGAGGAGGAGGAGGAGGCGGCGGCGGCGAGGGCGGGCGAGCCCGGGGAGGCCGCGGGGACGGAGGAGCGGGCCGCCTCCTCGGCGCCGGCGCCGCTGCTGCAGCAGAGCCGGGAATTCCTGGACCTCTTCTGGGGCATCGCCAAGCCGGACCAGGACGCGCGACTGGCGGCCACGGCGGCGCTGGTGACGCGGCTGCGGGAGCGCCCTCAGGTGCGTGGGGGAGGGGGGCTTTCCTCGTCCCACGTGCGCGGTGGGGGTCCTTCCCCCGGGGGGAGGGCTGGGTGCGCGGCATCGCGGAGCCCCTCACCCCTTCCTCTTCCCGCAGGAGGCCGAGCTCCAGTACGCGCTGAAGCGGCTCATTGAGGGCCTGGGAGCCACCCGGGAGGCCGCCAGGCCGGGCTTCAGCCTGGCCCTGAGCCAGGTGAGGAGGGAGCCGAGCTGTCAGTGGTCTGAGCCAGGAGGGGGGAGGGGAGCAGAGGAGGGCCGCTGGGCACGGGGTCCGGGGGGGGGGGCAGAGGAGGGCCGCTGGGCATGGGGTCGGGGGGGGGAGGGCAGAGGAGGGCCGCTGGGCACGGGGTCCGGGGGGGGGGGCAGAGGAGGGCCGCTGGGCACGGGGTCCGGGGGGGGGGGCAGAGGAGGGCCGCTGGGCATGGGGTGGGGGGGGGCAGAGGAGGGCCGCTGGGCACGGGGTCGGGGGGGGGGGCAGAGGAGGGCCGCTGGGCACGGGGTCCGGGGGGGGGGGGCAGAGGAGGGCCGCTGGGCACGGGGTCCGGGGGGGGGGGGCAGAGGAGGGCCGCTGGGCACGGGGTGGGGGGGGGGCCCTGCTGAGGCTGGTGGTCTCGCCTCTGCCCCAGGTGCTGCAGGGCTTGGAGGACGTCCCTTTGCAGAGAGTCTTGGAGCAAATCAAAGAGAAGCATGACCTGCAGAAGAAGGTGAGCACAGGCCCCCCCGGGGGCCTCAGCCCTGGAGCAGAACTGGGGCTGCCCCCGCCTGGAGGGGCTTTGGGCAAGGGCCAGGGAGGGCCTCCTAGTCATGGGGGGGGGGGGGCTCATTAGCCCTTACAGCTCTTGCTCCATCTTAGAGATGTGGAAACTGAGGCTCCTGGGTGGGTGGGGTTGGTGCCCGAAGCAGGCTGGGGAGTTTCTCGGGAGAGCCGGGGGTCAGGGAGGCTCGTGACCAGTCGAATGCCTTTTCAGAAGCTCTTACGGAGCGCCGCCTTCGGGAACTTCTTTGGGGTCTTAGCCTTGTTTCAGTCCGGCCGCCTGGTAAAGGTAAGTCTGGGCTCCTCCGAGGGGCTCCCCCTTGGTTCTCCAGCAGGGAAGCAGCGCGGTGGGTTATGGGGGCCTCTTCCTGCTGACTCCCCGTTACGGGCTGTGGGCTTCAGGGAAAGCCCTGCCCTTTCTCTCACTGCCCCCCCCCCCCCCCCCCCAGGACCCCAAGGCGCTCGTGGCCTCCGTCCAGCTGCTGCAGAGCCTGGCTCAGCACCGGAACCACCTGCAGGACCTGCCCCGCCGCACGCTGGTGGACATCCTCTCGGAGGTAGGCCCCGGGGGAGCGCTGGGGGGCAGCCCGGGACTCGGGGCGGGGGCTCAGGAGGTGCCGGCCCCCGGGAGCAGCCCCTTCCCGCCGCTCCTCTCCCCACGCAGATCCCAGAGCCTGTGTTCGAGGAGGTCCTGCTGGGCGTCCTCCAGGCCGACTTGGCCGCGGCCTTCAGCACCCCCGAACAGCTCCAGCTCCTCCTGGTGGGGCTCCAGAAGTTCCCCGGGGTCCTGCAGCCCAAGAAGCTGAAGAAGCTGCTGGGCTCGGCTACTGTGGTCACCAAGGAGACCGTGCCCAGGTGTGGAGCATTCACCGTGCTGGCCTGTGTCTGGGGGGCCTGCGGGGGGGAGGGAGGGAAGGGGCCACGGCGGCCGGGGGAGGGGGGGGGGGAAGGGGCCACGGCGGCCGGGGAGAGGGGGGGGAAGGGGCCACGGCGGCCGGGGGGAGGAGGGGAAGGGGCCACGGCGGCCGGGGGGAATGTGGTAATGGGGGACCCAGGGCGGGTGTTTTCTGGCTTCCTCGCCGTGGGAGACGCCCGGGCCTTACGCTGCCGGCCGCAGTGTTACGGACTTGAGGGAGTGCAGGAAGAACAGCTGCGTCCGGCCCTGCTGGGCTCTGAGGGGTTCTCCTGCCCCGGGGTCTCGGGTTCCCCCCGTGCAGAACCCTGGCACTGGCCACGCGGGGCCTTTGTCGGGGTCCGATGATGGCTTGGCCCAGGACCGGGACCCCCACCCGGGCTCGTTCTCATTGACGCGCTTTTCCAGGCTGGTGGAAGTCCTGCAGGCGGCGGCGAAGTCTGTGAAGAAGGAGAAGGTGCTGCCCCCCGTGGGGCTGGACCTCGTGCGCGTGGCCCTGCAGGAGGGCGCTTTTGAGCTCTTCTGGAAGGGCGTGGTGGAGAAGGGGCTCCTCGAGGAGCACTCTGGGCCTGGCAGGTACAGCCGGGGCCGTGGGGGTGGGGCTTGGGGGCCGAGCGAGCCTGGCTGGGCTTGGGGGGCCCCGGGCACTCAGCGGCGCCTTGTCCCTGCGCAGTTACACGGCCTTCCGCCTGCTGGGCAGCGCCCTGCCCCTGCTGTCTCTGGAGCAGCTCCAGGTGGTCCTCCGGGGAGAGGTGATGCGTCGCTACGGCGACCACGTGCTCTCGGCCCAGGTAGGCGCGGCTCGGGCGCGGGGGGCGCGGGGGCCCCGAGAGTGAGGGCGGGCCCTCGTTGACGGGCTTCTCCCCGCAGCTTCCCTCGAGGTTCAAGTTTGCGCCAGAGATGGAGAAGTACGTGGGCTCCTTCCTGGAGGGCTGCCCGGACCCCGAGAAGCAGCTGGCCGTGCTCGTGGCCTTCTCGTCCCTCACCAACCAGGGCTACCCCGTGGTGCCCAGCCTGTGGCCCGTGGTGAGGCACCTGCAGCCCGAGGCCCTGGAGCGCTACTGCAGGTGGCTGCGGGACATGTTCCTCCGGCCTGACCTCGGCCGCTGCCTCGAATTCAGCACCAGCCGGCAGAAGAAAACCGCGGCCGAGGACGGCAGCAGGCACGCGGCCACGTGAGTGCCGGGCCTGGGCCCCGACCCCGTCCGGCCGCCCCCGGGCACTACCCCCGCATTGGGGAGCCCGGGCCGCCGCCCACCGTCTGTCTCCCCCCGCAGGCCCGAGAAGTCCGTGTTTCGCTTCCGCAAGTGGCTCATTCAGAGACTGAGCAGCATCGTGGAGAACGCCCAGGTGGCAAAGGACGAGGCCTTCGTCATGGGCATAGCCAGGTAGGGGGCTTTGGGCCGGACTCCGGCCCCCTCCTCTCGCTGCTCCCTGAGGTCACGGGACCGCCCTTCGTGGTAGCTGAAGCCCGACCTTTGGGGGCAAACAGAGGGTCTCGGGCAAAACGCGCTCAGGGAGGAACCGGGTTTGTGAAGCCGCGTTCCGGAGCAGCCCCAAGGCCCGGTTTTAATCCAGGACCCTGTGGCCTTCCCCTCTCTGAGGTGGGGATGGTCCGGGAACCCCCGAGTGGGCGCTCTCTGTGGCGGGTTAGTGCCCCTCATGACCTGGCAAGGTCGGGGCTGCCCTCGGGGTTTCTGGCTCAGAGGCTCTCCCCTCCCCCCCTTGGCCGAGGGTAGTGACGTCCCGGCACGAGGGGGGAGCCCTCGAGTACTCGCCGTGCAGCCCGGGAGGTGGGCACGGGGGCGAGGGCTTCCGTGGGCAGGGCCAAGCTTCTGCGTTCGGGCTCTGCCCTCCCTGGGCCGGGCAGCAGGGGGCTTGACTACCAGTCTGGGAGGGGGGCCCGGGTGGGCCAGAGCGGGGTGTGCCCTGTGACCTCGTTTCCTGCTTCTCCAGGTTCTGCTTCTTCCATTCGTTCTTCGAGACAAAGAAACCTTCTAAGGACATCCCCGAGTCGGAGCAGCAGGTCTTGGTTCCCCTGGACAGCGAGACCAGAGAGACTGCCGGCAACACCTTCTTCAGGTGGGCCCTGGGGGGGTCCCGGGGGGGGGGGGGGCAGCCACCGGGGCCAGCCTCGAAGCGTTGCCCTCTGGGAGCCGGCCCTTCCCGGCGGGGTCCTGCTTGGCCGCCCGACCCGGCCCGGGCTTTCCCGGGGGCCCTCCCCCTTTTCCTAAGGACACGGGAGGCTCCCTGGGGCCTCCCCTGGGCGGGCGGCTCTGCCCGCGGGCGTCCGGCTGACCCGGCTCTGCCCCGCCAGTCTGCTGCAGACGCTGAACTCCCTGCCCTTGCTGGGGGAAGCCCCCAAGACGGTGCCCGGCCCCCCGCGAGGGAAGGCGAGCCACGGCGTGACGGCCGACGGCCGGCTCTGGGCCCAGCACCTGGTGCAGTACGCGGCCCTGCTGCTGTCCCACGGCAAGCACGTGCGGCCCGTCCGGCCCTTCGCGGCCGAGGAGAAGGCGGCCTGGGAGAGGTGAGCCCGTCCTGCGGGAGGGGGGAGGGGGCGGTGGGGGTGGGGGGCGCCGCTGACCGCCCCCTCCCCTCAGGATGCTGCAGTCCGTGGACCGCTTGCAGCAGCGCGCCAAGGACGCCCGCCTGGCCGAGACCACGGCCTTCCAGCAGCTGCTGCTCCTGGTGGGCCTCCACCTCTTCAAGGTGTGTGGGGGGGCGGGGCAGAGGGCACCGGGTCTCCCCGACTCACCCCGTCCTGGGCGGGAGGAAAGCGCCCCAGACCCCCCCAGGACCCCCCTGTGCTCCCCCCAGGCTCCTGGCGAGTGCGTGGACGTGCTGAACGACCTGCAGAACTGCATCGAGAAAGCCCTGGACAAGAAGGTCAAGAAGGCGCCCGCAGGTGGGCCCCGAGCGAGGGGGGCCGGGTCCCAGAGGAGCCCTGGGGGGGAGGGGAGCGGGCAGCGGGACCCCCAGTGCATGGGGGAGGCCCAGCGCCCCCTCGACCCTGGACCGCCTCCCCTGGCAGGAGCCGAGGAGCCGCAGTGGGTGGAGGTGATGGTGGAGATCCTGCTGTCTCTGCTGGCGCAGCCCAGCCGCCTCCTGCGTCAGGTCTGCCGCAGCGTCTTCGCCCGCGTCTGCCCGCACCTCAACCGGCGCGCCCTGCAGCTGATCCTGGACGTGAGTGCGCCAGGCCGGGGGGGTGGGGGGGGGCGGTGCCCTGCCCACGGAGTCACCCCTTCCCCCATTGGGTCTGCAGGTGCTGGACCCCGATCAGGAGGAGGACGGGGCCGTGGTGGTCACCGAGGAGCCTGGCAGGAAGAAGGGGGCGGCCACCGAGGTGGGGGAGGCTGGGGGGGAGGGGGGAGGGAGGCCAGGGGGGAGGGAGGCGGGGGGGAGGGAGGGACTGGGGGGGAGGGAGATCTGGGGCGCAGGAGGGAAGCTGGGGGCGGTGGGGGGTCCGGGGGGCGTGGGTGGGGGGCCCAGGAGGGAGGGAGGCCAGGGGAGCGCGGGAGGGAGGCTGGGAGGGAGGGAGGCCCGGCCTTTCCCCCAGTTGGAGGGGGAGGGCAGGGTCTGCGCTGATCCCGCTCTGTGTGGCAGGACTCGAGCGAGGAGTCGGGCAGTGAGGAGGACAGCGAGGGCAGTGAGGAGGACTCCCTGGACGAGGGCAGCGACGGGGAGGTGGACAGCGGCTTCCGGCAGCGGCTCATGTCCGTGCTTCAGGCCGGGAAGGCGCTGGTGAGCAGGGTGGGCAGGGGCGGGGGGGCCGGGGCTGGGAGGGCCCGTGGGGTGGGGGCAGCACCCAGCCTCGGCTCCTCCCCCAGGACACCGAGGGCCAGAGCAGCGAGGAGGAGCTGGACGACGACGCCATGCTGGCCCTGGACGCGCGCCTGGCCAGTCTCTTTGCGGAGCAGAAGCTGCGCGCTCAGGCCCGGAGGCGGGAGAAGGACCAGGCGCGCAAGGAGAAGAGCCTGCGCTGCGACTTCAAGATCAAGGTGGGGGGCGTCGGGGACCTGGGGGGGCTGGGAGGGCTCCATCCCGGGGAGGGCAGCGTGCCACCGGCTGTGTCTTGCAGGTCCTGGACCTGGTGGAGGGCTTCCTGACCAAGCAGCCGGAGAACCCGCTGGTTCTGGAGCTGGTGGAGCCCCTGCTGGCCGTCATCGAGCGCAGCATGAGCCGCGACTCCGCCAAGCAGGAGCAGGACTTCCTGCGCAAGACGGCCGACATCTTCACGTGAGCGGGGCCCCGGGCTGGGGGGGTCCCTGGCACCGGCGGCACTCGCGTCCCCGGGTGACCCTCGGCTCCCCCGCAGGAACCAGCTGTGCCGCGCCAGGCAGTACTGCCGCAGCGTGGCCGACCGGGCCGAGGAGCTCCACGTGGCGCTGGAGAGGCTGGTGGAGCGGGCCGGACGCCAGGCCGACTCCGCCGTGGCCCTGTACCACTTCAGGTGAGGGGGCGCGGCTCCCGGGGGTGGGGGGTCCGTGCCCGCTCCGCCCGGAGTCGGGGACCCCAGCTGTCGCTCCCTCCCCGCAGTGCCTCCCTGTACCTGCTCCGCGTCCTGAAGGGCAACGCGCCCAAGCCGCCGGCTCCCCTGTCCCCGAAGAAGCAGCGCAAGGTCGGCGCCCCCATGCAGGCGCAGGTGGGTCCCCCCGCTGCCCTCTCCTGGGGCCCCGGGGAGCTCCCCGGGGGTCTGGGCCCCCCCCCCTCACTCTCCTCCGCCCCCACAGGGCTCCAGCTGCCTGGACCTGGCCCGGGTGACGCGGCTCTACGCCGAGGCGCTGACCGGCTTCCTGTCCAAACGCAACAGCCCTTTCACGGCCGCCATGTTTGTGGATCTCTTCACCCGGCACCCCGTGAGTGTGGGCGCAGGGGGATTCGGGGCCTGCCGGGCTCCCTGGGGTGGGGCTGGGGGTCCTGGCCCAGGCAGGGCTGCTCAAGGTGGGGCGGCGCTTCTGCCCGCAGGTGATCTGTCAGCAGCTGATGCCCGTCGTCCTCCCGTTCGTCACAACCGGAGCCCGGCCCTATCACCAGGCAAGTGGGGGGGGGCCGGGGGGCTCTGCTTGTGAGCGGCTGTGCCCATCGAGGAAGGGACCCGTGGCTCCACATCGAGGGGCTCGTAGCCAGGGCTGCGGGCACCAGATGGGCAGGACATTCGGGCCCGGCTGGGAGACAGACCCCGGGGCGGGAGGGAGCACTCGGGACGGGGGGGCCATCACGGCTCTTTGAACCCCCTTTCAGGCTCAGGCTTGCTTGTTGCTGCTGAAGGCCCTGCAGATGCGGGAGCTGAAGCAGGCCCTGGAGGGCCCGGCCTGGCAGGAGCTGATTGGGGACAGCCTCAGGCAGACCACCGAGGTGAGTGAGCCTGCCCGGGGCCCCCCGGGTCATAGCGTGTTCCCCTCTGTGGCCCCCACCGGCACTCTTAGCTCCCCAGGAGGCCGTGTGACCCCTTCATGGCCCCTGGAGACCCCATGTGCTTCTCCGTGTCCCCCCAGAGTCTGAGAGCCGTGGGCAAGGCTGTGAACAAGAGCGCCCACCTCAAAATGTTCAAGGCCCTGGAGCTTCTGGTCTTTCTCATCAAGACTGTGAAGGAGGAGGTGAGGAAGCCTCTCGAGTGGGGTTTGGGGGCATTCTGGGGCTCCCTTCTCTGAGATGGGGAGGGCCCCCCATTGTGCCTGTTCTGCCTGGGGGAAGGGGCTCCCCACTCTGCCCCCGCCGGGCAGCCACGGCCCATTCCTCGCCTCCACAGGAGCTGCCCACAAGCCTGGAAGCCCCCCTGGCCATGCTGCAGACCCTGCGGCAGAGCGACCACCTGGGCACCACGGGCCGCCTCTCGGACCTCACCTGGCAGGCCCTGAAGCTGCTGGGTGTCCCGTGAGTAGCTGGGGTTTGGGGTGGGGGGCGGGGCTCCCTTCCGGCTCTGTGGGCCCTGACCCAGCTTGTCCGCAGGCGCCCCAAGGAGGAGAAGGTCAAGGTCGCTGAGAACAAAGGCGCCCCCGAGGAGCCGCGGAGTCGCAAGCGCAAGAAGGGCTTCCTCCCGGACACCAAGAAGCGCAGCAAGAGGCGGCTGGGGGAACTGGCGGCCCCCGCGGATGGCGAGGACCCCGGTGACGCCGCGCAGGGCGCCAAGAGGAAGCGGAAGAGGAAGAAGAGGGCCAAGCAGCAGCAGCCGCCCCCGGGGCCCGGGGTGAACGGCACCAAGCAGGGCTCCCGGCCCCCCTCGGAGACCCCTCCCCCACGCGCCAGCCAGACCAAGGACCCTGAACCCAAGGCTGTGGTGAACGGGGACGCCCAGAGCCCGATGCCCGGCTCCGCGGGGCCCAAGAGGAAGCTCCGGGGCGAGAAGAGGAAAAACGGGCTGGAAGCGGCTCCCGCGGCCACCCCCCTGCAGAAAAAGGCCAGACTGCCCCCCCCAGGGACCCCGAGCGGCCCCAAGGCCCGGCGCAAGAAGCTGGGGCCCGAGGGTGGCGGCAAGTGAGCAGAAGGGGCAGCGGGCTCTTGGGGCCCTCCAGAGACAGTCTATTTTTGCACTCAGATCCAATAAAACCAGCACCCTCCTGCCCCCGACTCCGGCTTCACGGGCACAGCGGGAAGGGGGCGTTGGGGTTCCGGGCCACTGGTTTGGGAAGGGAGGAGGGGTGGCCCCTCCCCGCCCGAACTGCAGCTAGGTTCTGGCACGCTGGGGGAGGGGGGGGTTTGTGGCGCTCTCCCCCCACCCCGTTCCCCAAGGAAGCCACGCTGACCCGAACCTGGCCTTAAATACGTTTATTAGCGGACGTGACGTGGCGCCCACGCGGCCCCGGCCCGGCTGCTCTGCAAAATCAAAGAGCCTGAGAGAGGCGGGAGCCGGGACGCCGGCTCTTGTACGACAAGAAAGCTTGGTCCTGGGGGCGGGGCGGCCCTCGGCTGGCCCCGCCCCCACTGGCTCCGCCCTCCCCGCGGGCTTGTCTGGCAGGAGCTAGAGTGGGCATCTCCGGTCTGGGGTCCTGGGGGAGGGCGGGGCGTGCTCCCAGAAGTCCCGGGCTTGTCAGGCTCAGGGTAACTTGTCTCTGCTTATCCCCCCAAAACCGGTGGGGGGGGCCTCCTGCCCGGGGAGGATGGGGTGCCCGCACACGTGATCACGCCCCCTCCAGGGAAGGAACGAGCTCCGTGTCCGGCCGGTTCACTGTCTTTGGTTCTACCGACATCCGGGGAACTAATGAGCAGGGGCTGGGTCTGAGGGTAGCCCCCCTTTCTGACTGGCCTCGATTTGGTTTGGGGAGCCTCCCCCACTGCACTGCGGCCGGGGTCTCTAGGATTGTGCAGTTTGCCGCTGGGAGGGGGGGGGTCACAAACTTGACAGCCTGATGGTCCCCGCTCAGCTTTGTGCCCCCCCCTCCCCCCCGGAAAGCAGAGCTGGTTTGCAGGATGGGCCCCGGGCACTGAGCCCTGCCTGTGCTTCCCCCTGGGGGCGCTCCAGGAGCCCCAGGTACTCTTGATTTAAATCCCCTGGAAAGCCTGTCGAAGGACTGGGCTGGGGGGGGGGGGGGGGGAGAGAGGCGGCGCCCACACCTGGAGCCCGGACTGGCTTCTGAGGCTCAGAGAGCGGGTCGCCCGAACCAGCCGGCGGAGCCACCCCTCAGGAGCCCAAAGCCGGGGCTGGCCCCAGGACAAGCTGGGGCGCCAGAGACTTCTTGCCAGCCCCCTCCCCCACCAGGAGTGGAGAGGGGGCACCTGATCTACTTCCCAGAAGGGCAAGTGGGTAGTGGGCCAAGGACGGCCCCGCTGGGGAGGAGGGGAGCGGCGGCCTACTTTGTAAGCAGGAGGCCTGGATTCCAGGCTCCGAACCAGCTCTAGCAGTTGTGGGACCTGGGACAAGGCGGCTCCCCAAAACTGGGACGGGAGGGGCCCCGGGAGGGCCATGGGATCCAGGCTGAGATGCTGAGCCATGAAACGGTGGGGGATGGGCCGACCTCTGGAGAAGGGCCCCTCTACCTTCCCAGCCTCCATCAGGGTTAAAGCCCCGCCCCCTCGGTCAGCAGTGTCTCCCGCCAGGCAAAGGCCCGGAAGGGGGGGCTTCCTCTGAAAGCTCCATGTCTGAAGCCCCGAGCCCCCTCGGCCTCGTCCCGTCCCTCGCGCGGCTCCTCCTCCGGGCTGCCCCCCTGCTGTGCGGGGTAGATCCTGGCCCCTGCCCTCCACGGCCCGGGGTTCAGACTCTTGCTCCCAGGACACCTGGAGAGAGGAAAGGGAGGAGGTGGGGGGGGGAAGAGCCCGCGGACCTGGGAAATGGCCTGAGAACGCCCAAGGCTTTGCCCTGAGCTCGGCTGGGGGACCTAAGGGAGAAGCCAGAGGCGGCAGGCTGGGGGGCCGGCAAGGAGGGCCCAGGGCTGGGCCAGGGAGGCTCTCGCTGCTTTTCCCCAAGCGCCTGGGCCCCTGTCCCCTGAGGGGCCCCAAGTCCTGCAGGAACGGGGCGGCCTCCACCCGGGGCCAGGGCTCATCCCTGCCTCAGTGCTCCCTGCACAGCCCCTCCCAACAGCCCAGGGAAACCCGCTCCTGTTACAGTGCCCGGTGGCGCCCCCAGCGGGCCTGGCTCCCCCCACTTACCCCTTCAGACCTTCACAGCAGCTGGGGGCATCATCAGCTGGTTGACCCTGGGGAGAAGGAGGGGGCGTCAGGGGCCCGAGCTCCGTTCCTGCCCTGGCACTGAGCCGCCCTCGGCCCCAAGGCCTGAGCCTGGGGCCCAGAGCTGCCCAGCAGCTGGGGGGGCAGGGACACCCTTTGGGGACCCACCTGGTGTCTCTGGCCTGGGGGGCTCAGCAGTGTGGGAGCAAGGGGGGAGCTCACTGAGGGGGGCCTGGGGAGGGCCCGAAGGCTCACCGCAGGAGGGGGGGAGGGTATGTCAGAATCCTCTCCAACCCCCAGGAAAAGGGAGCAAGGGGGATAGGGGAGCGGGCAGGGACCAGCAGCCCCAGCCTTCCTGATCCCCCCCACGGGGCCATGAAACGGGCTCATCCACTCCCCACAAGTCTGGGGGCTGTCGTCCCCATTCTGAAGATGGAGAGACTGAGGCCGCCCCGCCACCGCGTCCTCCACGTGCAGAGATCCTCCTCCCCCCTCCTGCTGTCCAGCATGCCGGCCGCAGCCCCGCCCCTGCTCCGTCCTGCCAAGCCCCCCCCCCCCCCCAGCTGCTCTAACCAGCCCGTGCCAGGGCAGCCGGCGGCGGGGGCCAGGGGGCCCGGGCAGGGTCCGGGCCAGCGGTCCCAAGGCGGAGCCTAGGAGAGCCAAGCAGCCCTCGGAGAAGCGAAGCTGCCCGTTACCTGGACACCGCCCCCGGCGGCAGCAGGGGCCCCGGCCCCCACTCAGCTCGCTAACGCCCGAGGGCCCCTGCGGGGGAGAGCACGGCATGAGGGGGCCCTCCCCGCCCCCGGCGCTCCCTCCAACCCCGGTCAATCCCCCGGCAGCCCCTACACCCCCAGGCCCTCCCCCAGCCAACCCCGGTTCAGGTTCTTGCTCTTCTGGGGACACCAGAGACAGCGCTGGACCTCGTGTGGGAAGCGCCCTCGGACCCTGCCGGCCAGCCCCCCCCCAGGCGGCTCCCCGTTCCCAAAGGCCCCCCTAAAGGCGGCTGTCCCCTGCCCCGCCCTCTTTTGCCCCTCCAGGGCTCCCCTTTCCAACCTCCCCCAGGAAACCATCAGCCCTGGCCCCCAGGTGCCCGGGTCATCACAGACAGCCTGTCCTCGTGCCCCCCCCTCCCCCCGCGATGTGCCTTCGGGCGTGCTCAGGGCCAGGCCCCGGGGGCTTCTGGGAAGAGCTGCTGGCCAGAGCTCGGGGCCCTAGGGAGCTGTCCTCTTCCGGGTTCCTCCTGGGCCCGCCCCCCGGGACGCCCAACGTCCCCCTCACGAGGCCCGCATCCATGTGGGGTTCTGACCTCAGAGCCTCGGGCTCCCCGCCTCCTCCCCCCCTTTCTCCCCCCTCGCGCCCTCCCCTACCCCCCAGCCACTCACTGTTGCTCGGCTTTGGCCCGGTCGCTGAGGAAGAAGAGGGCCGTGGCGAGGAAGAACATCCCGCCCAGGACCACCACGAAGGGACAGAGCATGAGGGCGTAGCCCAGGCTCAGGAACTCCCAGAGGGCCGATTCCCGCGTGCTCTGGCGGATCAGGTCCGAGATCTGGGGCGGGCGGAGGCGGGGTCAGGGGCGGGGCTCGCACCCCAGCCTGCAGCGCCCCCTCCCGGATCCGCCCCCCACGGGGAGAGCAGGGGCCTTCCGGGGCTCCCCCCAGAGTCCTCAGTGGGACAGCACGTTGCGCACCTGCACGCAGGTCACATGGGCACGCGCCCGTGCACACCCCCCAGGACCTGTCACTCACACCCATGCACGTCACGTGGGCACACCAGGCACACGCAGACATCACATGGGCGCGCCCATGCTCCCACAGCCCGCTCGGCACGTGCACACGCACAGATCACGTGGGCACGGCGCCCACATGCGCACACCTGCCCCTCCTCAGCACTGCCCGCCTCCTGCGCCTCCCACCTCCATGTCTGTCCCCCCCCCCTCCCGCGCGGGAGCCCTCCCCCCTAAGCCCAGCCTTGCAACGGCCCCACCTAGGGCGCCCCCTCGGCCCCAGCCCCCCCACTCCCGCGCGGAGCTCTCTCCCGGTCAGGATCCCCCGAACGAGCCCCTCTGCCCCCCTCCCGCCCGAGGGCCTTGTGCGGCGTGGGGGGGCTGCCCTCGGGTGGGCGCGGGTCGGGGAGGGGCCCAGGGAGACCCCCCAAGATGCGCCCCCGGCCCCGGGGCGGTACTCACGAAGCCAATGAGATAGGGGCTGCCCGCGTCTCCCAGGAGGTGAGAGGTGAAGCTCTGGAGAGCCACGGCCGTGGCTCGGCGAGTGGGGATGACCACGTACTGCGGGGAGGCGGGGAGGCCGCGTCAGCCGGGGCTGTGGGGACCTTGTGGCCGCCGCCCCGGGACCCCCACTTCTGTCCCCCTCGGACATCCCGGCCCCCTGCAGCGCTAGACACCTGGCTGAGGCCCGCGGGGCCGCCCCCCAGCCCCGCCCGAGGCAGAGGAAGCTGACTCAGGCCCCCAGGACCTTCTGCCGGGAAAGGGATGACCCGCTTTCCTCTTTCCATAGAAAGCCCTGCGGGGGGGCGGGGGGAGGGGAGCGACTGGTGGGGAAAGACTAGGTGGGGGGAGCGTGTTCGGGGACCTCCGGCAGGGGCGGGGCGGACTTCAAGGCCTCCTCCTCCCGCCTGAGCCCCAAGACCCCCATCTGGGAGCCCAGAAACGGCTGACTGTGCGCCAGGATGGGGCAACGGGGCTGATCCCCGCGGGGGTGGGGGGGGTGGACAGGCTGAGCTGCGCTGCCCGGCAGGAAGCTGCCCCCTCCCCAGGAATGCAGCAGCCCCCGGGGCTTCCTTCCTCCCATTGTCCCCCGCAGCCCTCCTCCCCTCCCCCACCCCATCCCCCCATCCCCCGGGCCTTCTTCGGCCACACCTACATTCCTTGGGGCCAAGCCTTGGGGGCCCCCTCCCCTACTGCGACTCTAACCCTGAATGTCCTCCAGCCACAGGACAAGGGGGGGGGGCAGAGGGCGGGGCCACGCCCCCCCCCAGGCTCGGGCCCCCGCACTGAGCCCCGGGCGCCCCCCCCCAGGCTCGGGCCCCTGCGCTGAGCCCCGCGCCCCCCCCCAAGGCTCCGGGACTGAGCCGCTTTGTCCGCGCCGGCCCAGCTGGGCCCCGGCCGGTGTCTGTTGCCACCCTCCCTGTAAACAGCCTGTGACAGAGCTGCCAACGACACAAACCCCCAGCTGGCACCGCCGGCCCCGGCCCGAGCCCGCTCTGAGGCTCCGCCGGTCATGGAGGTGATGGGGCCCCAGGACAGAGGGACGCCCGGCGGCCCGGCCTGGGACCCGCTGGCGAATCTGTCTCCCCCACCCCCTCTCCAGGCCAGTCTACACTCGCTGCCTGAGCTTTCCCAGGGTCTCCAGCTGACTTTGGAGGAAAGTTCAGGTTCCTTTAGGTGGCATTCAAGGCTCACCATAGCAGGTGCCCCACCCCCAGCCCACCCCTGGGTCCGGCAGGGTCCTGGCCAGCCCGGGCTGAGCTGGGTCACTCACCATCAGGATGTCTGCCGTGATGGCCCAGTTGGAGAAGAGCAGGGTCTCGCCAATGAAGATGCAAATCTGGGGGAGCCAGAAGGAGGAGGGGAGGGCGCCCTTAGACCGTCTGCAGGGGGGCGGGCGGGAGGGGGGAAGCACTCCCATGCAGCTTTGGGAGCAAGGCAGCCCCCCCCAGCTGCTGCAGCCAGGTCGCCCTCTGCTGCTGTTTCTGGGGGGCTGGTCCCAGGGCTTCCCAAGACCCTGCCAGCCTCCTCCCCACAGATAGATCTCCCCACCAAGGGCCCTGGGAGAAAGGTGGGCCAGGGATGCTCTAGCCAGGAACACAAGGCTCCGAAAGGCAGAGGCCCAGCCCGAGGGCCCCCAGCCCTCCACCTCCTCCCTGGAGACCCGGCGGCACCCCTCCCCCGCTCAGGAAGCTCCCCCCGAACTGACCAAGGGCCAGAGGCTGGGGAGGGGATGGTCCCCACCCGGCCAGGAATGTGCTGGCTTGAGGGAGGGACGGTTATCCCAGGCCAGGGGAGCGGGAGGGGCAGGGAGGGGCAGGGGCAGCCAAGGGACCAGGGTCCTGACCGGCTCCCCCCCTTCCCCAACGAGCCCAAGCCAAAGGTGAAGCACTGCCTGGGGTCCTCAACACTCAGCTGCTCCTGCTCTGGGAGGTTGCCCCTGAATGGGGGGAGGGGGCAAGATGGGTAACCCTGCCTTGGGCAATTAGGTGGGAATGAAGAGAGGAAGGGGGAAAGAAGGGAAGGAAGAAAGGACTGAAGGAAGGAGAGAGAGGGAGAGAAGGAAGGGAGGTGCGAGTGGCTTCCTGGGACTCCCCCAAACCAGAAGGTGTGACCATGACCACGCTTCTGAGAAAGCCTGGGGAATGGGGTTCCTGCTCCAACGTTGGGGATGGGAGGGACCTCAGACTTCTGAGATAGCCCAACCCCCCCAGAGAGGGCAAAATAAAGGGGGGGGGGACCAGACAAAGGCGCAGGGGCCCGGGCAGGGCGGTTCCCACCAGGCTGAGTAAACTGTTCCTGTCTCCACGAGGGGACAGAAGATGCCCCCTGGGCCCAGTCCAGTCAGGCCTGGCAGGAAGGCCCTGGGAGGCCACTAATTATCTGCACTGATCAAGGACAGGCCGGGAGCCGCCATGCAGGAAAAATGTCGCGCTCAACAGGGGGTCGAGGCAAGGTTCTCCTGGAGCTGCAAACGCAGCCTTCACAAGCTCAGGAGGCCTCGGGACCCGCTGGCGAAGGGACTGGGCAGCTTCCCCGGCTACTCCAGTCCCCGGCTACGGTCACTGGGAAAGCTAAGGAGGGCTAAGGCCGAATTGGGGGGGGGCGGAGTCCCAGGGAAAGGGAGCCGGTGCCAGCTCGGCCATATTTGAGGAAGGGTGATGATTTGTCAGAGGGTCTGGGGCAGAGCCAGCAAAAGGGCCTTGGATTCATGACCTGGGGCTGTTTGAAGATTGAGACAGATAAACAATCACTAAGGCCCTCAAAGTGCTAGACACTGTCCAAGGTGCTGGGAAAAAAGGAAAAGGAAGAAAGGAAGGAAGCAAAAAGAGAGGGAGGGAGGAAAGAGAAGGGAGAGAGAGGGAGAGAGGAAGGGGGAGGGAGGGAGAGAGGAAGGGAGGGAAGGAGGAGGGGGAGAGAGGAAGGCAGGGAGGGAGGAGGGGGAGAGAGGGAGGGAGGAGGGGGAGGGAAGGAGGAGGGGGAGAGAGGAAGGCAGGGAGGGAGGAGGGGGAGAGAGGGAGGGAGGAGGGGGAGGGAAGGAGGAGGGGGAGAGAGGAAGGCAGGGAGGGAGGAGGAGGAGAGAGAGGAAGGAAGGGAGGGAGGAGGGGGAGAGAGGGGGAGGGAGGGAGGAGGGGGAGAGAGGAAGGGAGAGAGGGAGGAGGGGGAGAGAGGGAGGGAGGGAGGGAGGAGGGGGAGAGAGGGAGGAGGGGGGGAGGAGGAGGAGGAGGAGGGAGGGAGGGAGGAGGGGGAGAGAGGAAGGGAGGGAGGGAGGAGGGGGAGAGAGGGAGGGAGGGAGGAGGGGGAGAGAGGAGGGAGGGAGGGAGGAGGGGGAGAGAGGAAAGGAGGGAGGGAGGAGGGGGAGAGAGGAAAGGAGGGAGGGAGGAGGGGGAGAGAGGGAGAGAGGAAGGGAGGGAGGGAGGAGGGGGAGAGAGGGAGGGAGGGAGGGAAGAAAGGAAGGAGGAGAGGAAAGAAGAAAAGAAATCATCCCACTTCCAGACTGTGCAGACACCAGTGTCCGCAGACGCACACTATCAATGTCATCGGAAGGCACTGGGGGGGGGGGGGGGGGGGAGGCACTGGCAGCTGGGCTCAAGCAGAATCTGGATGGAAGGGGGGGGGGAGCGCAGGTGTGCAGGTGGGAGGGATGCCCTGGGGGCAGCACGGGGAAGGTGGGACCCAGGCTGCAGAGAGGCTGAAGAGGTGGGCAGGGCCTGGTGAAGGGAGCTGCCCGGGAGGGCACCCAGGGCCCCAAGGGAGGTCCTTGGCCGGCAGGGGGGCCGGGAGAGGCCTGAGCCGGGGGTGGAACAGGCGCGGGCACCTCGGACTACGGGCACCTCCCTCCCTCCGCCCCCGCCTCCAGCAACGCCGCCACACCTGGCCCCCGGGAGCCCCTGTCCATGGTGCTGAGTGCGGAGGGCCTGGGTGCCCCCTCCCCCCCAGGACTCACGTAGGCGCCCAGGATGCTGGTCTTGGCCGCCACGAAGATGAGGCAGATGAAGATGGCGGAGCCCAGCATGCCCACGGCGCACACCAAGGGGTCGGCCCGCTGCGTCCTCAGGCGGCAGCACTTGGTGGCTCCGGCCCCCGTGATCACCCCCAGGAAGCCCGTGAAGCACGTGATGGCGCCGAAGATGAGGCTGCGGGAGAGAGCGAGTCCTGAGGCCACTGGGCGGAGGGGGGGAGCGGGGGGGGGGCTTCCGAGGGGTGGGGCTTCCGAGGGGGGAGGGGGAGGGCTTCCGAGGGGAGGGGGGAGGGCTTCCGAGGGGGAGGGGAGGGCTTCCAAGGCCGGCCTCCTCTCGCTTCCCAGGGCCTCACCTGTCCCGGCTCTCACAGGGCTGGTTGGTGCAGGTCTCGGTGGTCTTCTGCACCACCTGGGCCCGGTGTAAGTACAGGGGGATCCACATGCCCAGGGCTCCCGTGGCGAAGGAGACGGCCGAAGTGGCCAGCGAGGAGAAGACGTAGCTGCGACTGTGCGGAGAGGGGACTGATCACCGCCTGGCCAGGAGCCCGACTTCCAGCAGCTGTCTACACTGGGGTTCCTTTGGAACCCCCTTCGAATTCAGAGCTCCTCCTAGATCTCTCTGTGCGTTTCTGTTTCTGACTGTGTCTCTGTATCTGTGTGTGTGTGTGTCTCTCTCTCTCTGTCTCTTTCTGTCTCTCTGTCTCTGTGTCTGTCTCTGTCTCTTTCTGTCTCTCTGTCTCTGTCTCTTTCTGTCTCTCTGTCTCTGTCTGTCTCTGTCTCTGTCTCTCTGTCTCTGTCCCTCTCTGTCTCTGTCTCTCTGTCTCTGTCTCTCTCTCTCTGTCCCTCTCTGTCTCTGTCTCTCTCTCTGTCTCTGTCTCTCTCTCTCTCTCTGTCTCTGTCTCTCTCTGTCTCTGTCTCTCTGTCTCTGTCTCTCTCTGTCTCTGTCTCTTTCTGTCTCTCTCTCTCTGTCTCTGTCTCTCTCTCTCTGTCTCTCTCTCTGTCTCTGTCTCTCTCTCTCTGTCCCTCTCTGTCTCTGTCTCTTTCTGTCTCTCTCTGTCTCTGTCTCTATCTGTGAATCTCCTTCCCTCTCTCCTCCAGAGTCTCACAGCGAGTCAGTATCTGAGGCTGGATTAGAATTCAGGCCCCCCTGACCTAACCCCTGGCCGAGGCGGGGAGGGGAGGTTTGAGGTGATCCGCAGGAGGTCTGCGCCTCCAGGGATGTGGGTGGATGACAGCGGCGAGAGCCTCTGGGGGAGGCGGGGGGCCACAAGGCTGCCCGCTGGGGTCTCCTCCCCGAACAGAACTCGGCCGGTTCATGGAAGTGAAGCTTTTCTGGCTAAGTGGGCTCTGGGGCTGCTGCCTGGGACCGCGTGCCCTCCCTGGGGAAGGGGGACTTCTCTGAGGCTGTGAAGGAGGGAAGGGGCAGCGGCCAGCCAGGGGAGGGGTCGGAACCAAGGGCACCCAAAGGAACCCAAGGCGGGCGACTGGCCCACGGGGGCGCGGAGATTCTGGGCGTGCCTGCGCGCGCAGGGAAGGAGCCGGCTTACTTTCGGATCAGCGCCCTCATGTCCCGGAGCCAGGAGGTGCGGGCCTTCAGCTGCCCCCCGAGCTGCTCCGCGTGCCCCCTCCTCGCGGCCGGCACGAAGAGGAGGATGAGCGTGCCCGTGATCATGCCCATGACTGGAGACACCTGTGGGGCGGAGGCAGGAGGCTGAGGGGCCCTTCCTCCTTCCAGCTCGTGCGGGGAGGGAGGGGGCCGCGGTCCTGGGAGGGTAGAATTACAGGAAGCCCGTGTCTCGGGCCCCCTCAGAGAGGAAGCAGCAGACAAAGGGTTTTTTCCTCAAAGCAGGAAGCCCCCCGAGCCCCAGAGCTCCTTGACAGCAGCGAGGGCCCGGCAGGCTCAGTGTGGCCGGGAATGGAGAGAAGGGATGCCCCGCTGCCCGGTGTGCTTCCGGCCTCGAGCTGGGCGTCCGAGCCTAGGCCGGGAAACGGAGGCCCAGTGGGCACCGCCCAGCCGTGAGGCTCCTCTAGGACGTGGCAAGGCCGGGATTCGCGCCCAGGCCCAGTGCATCCTTCCCGGGCCAGGAGCCTCCCCAAGTCTCGGGCTCTCAGAGCCGGGGGCCAAGCCGCCAGTGCCCAGCCCCCGGGGCACCTCCCTCCTAGCTCCCTCCTCTCCAGGATGTCCTCCCCCACCCTGAGGGCGCTCCTGGGCTCCTGCGGCCTGTCTCCTCATCTGTGAAATGGGCTGAATGAGTAGGGGGTCCTGGTCACGGGGAGCAACAGGAGCGGGCGGGAAGGGCAAGGCCACCGGGGGAGGGGACGCCACTTACCCGCAGGGCCCAATGCCAGTCTCCGGCCACCTGCTTCACACTGGACCCAGTGATGTAGCCCAGGCCACTGGAAGAGGAGATTGGGGGAGCAGGGGAGGAGGGAGGGGGAGGGGGGAGACACCAGTCCACAATTAAGACCAGAGTGAGTCTCCCACCGAGCTCCCGGAGCCACCGAACACCGGCCGGACCCCACCGAGAGGGAAGGAAAATCTGGGCCTGCTTTGACCCCAAATTACGGCCCAGAGAATGAGGTGCAGGCCTTCGCTATAGAAGTGGTACCCCAGTGCTCCTGGAGCCTATTGGGGGAAGCCCCTGCTCCCTGGGAGGTACAAGCCTGTCCCGGCCCAGGCTCCTGTCCATTCTCAGCCCCCACCCCCCCCACAGCCCACGGGACCCCCTCCCCCACGGCTGGGCCTCCCTACCTTCCCAGGGGGATGGCAAAGTAGAAGATGGAGAGCATGAGGGTGCGGGTGTTCTTGTTGAAGAGGTCGCCGATGATGGTGGGCGCGATGGTGGAGTAGCTGGCTTCTCCTATCCCGACCAAGCCCCGCGAGAGCACCAGGAGCCAGAAGTACTGGGGGCAGAGGGAGGGACGGAGACTCGAGCTGGGCCCCGGCCCCCCCGTCCCTCAGGAGGAGATGCTGTGGCTTTCCCATTTCCCATGTGAGGAAACTGAGGCAGGCTGCCCTGGGTCACAGGGCCGGCCGGTGTCCGCAGCGCCCCCTCTGCCCGGGACCGAGTGGGGGGCTGGCTGCGGGGGCCCCCCTTAGACTGGGAGACAGACCGCGGCCTTCGGGGTCCCTGCCGCCCGAGCCGGGCACTCGGGGCCCGCTGCCGCGGCTCGGCCCATCCCCCCAGCCGCCTCCCGGGGAGCACCCCAACTCTGCGGGAAGGGGGGGACCTAATGAGGCCGTTGTCCTTGCACCGGAGCCAAAAGCAGGTGGGCCCTTGAGGCAGGCGAGCAGCGGGCGAGGGGGGAAGGGAGGGGGGGCCCAGAGACAGGGACAGAGAAGGGCCCTCGGGCCTCCCGCTCTGGCTCCGGTGGGCTCGGGAGTCAGCACCCCCCCCCCCGGACAGTTCCTGCCCCGGCACTGAGAGCTGGTGGGAAGGAGCCGGGCCCTGAGGAGGAGGGAGCCCGGGCGGCGCTGGGGGAGCTTTCCCAGCAGGAGGCAGTGGGGGGGGGGCAGCGCACGGCCGGCTTGGCCCGGACCCTGCAGCTTCCCTGCCAAAGTCGGGATCAGGGTTTGCCCCCGAGGGGAGCTCGGCCGGGAGGAGCCGGGATTTCGGAAAGTCCCTCTAGCAGTTGTAGGGGGCGGGAAAGACCCCGAGCCCCAAGAGCTGCTGCCACAGCCCACCCCCGACTGCCCGCGGCCCCCACTCGGCGCTCACAGCTCCCCCGGCACTGACGTCATCGTCAGCCTCCCACCCTCACGGGACGCCGCGTGTGAACCGAGCCCGGGGAAACTGGCAGGTTCTAAAAATGGGAGGCGTCGGGAGGGGGCGGGGGGCGCCCCGAGGCCTGGGACTGCTCACACCGGGGGTCCCGGCCCTGCCTCCGATGGCCTCCCCCTTTGCTCCTGGACCTCCAGCCCCCCCTCCGGACTCTCTCTGCTCAACCCCTCCAGACTAACTGTTGCCCGGGTGTGCAGGGGGAGCCCTGAGTAGCCACTTCCAGGAGGAGGGAGGGAGAGGAAGAGGAGGAAGAGGAGGAAGAAGAGGAGGAGGAAGAAGAGGGGAAGAAAAGAAGGGGAGGAGGGGAGGGAGGGGAAAGGGAGGAGGAGGGGAAGGAGGAGAGAAGGAAGGGGAGCCCTCTGTGCAGGGCCGGACCCAGGGCTCTACAGCCCCCCTGGGCTCACCATCCCAGGAGAGAGGGCCGTGTCCGGGGCTCTGGGGCCTGGGAACTGGCCCTTTCTCCCCTCTCCCCCCTGGGATTCTTCCCCCATCCCCCCTACTTCTGGTCCGTCCTCCCCTTCCTGCTGACATCGGGCCGGGGGAGGCAGCCGGGGGCAGAGGGACTGAGGAGGAATGTGGGCAGGAGTCATGGCTGCGTCCGGAGTCTGGGCTCAGGAAATCCCCGAGCCGGAGCCTGGGGCAGGAGGCCAGCCTCGGGAAGTCAGGGGCCCACTACTAGCTGGGGGCCCCCAGACCCACTTACCTGCCCCCTCTCTCCCAGCCTGGGCTCCCTCCAGGCCCTGCTCCCCAGGGGACGGGAACCCCCCTTAGCTTGGCCAGGGGAGTCCCTGGCAGGGGGCCCTGGGGCCTGGAAGCAGTCCTGTCCCCCCCGGCCCCCCCACTCCCCGGCCCCCAGCTCCACGGCCCTCCATCCCCCCAGCCCCCCAGTCCCTCATCCCCACGGCCCCCGGCCCCCAGCCCCCCAGCTCCCCCCAGCATGGGACACCCGCCCCCTCACCTGCTGGGTGATGAAGGAGCTGGAGAAGGTGACGGCCGACCAGAAGAAGATGCCGCAGCTCAGGATGACCTTCCTGTTGAAGCGGTCCCCCAGGTAGCCGAAGATGGGGGCCGCCACCATGAAGCTGCAGATGAACACTGGGGGGAGAGCGGCAGCGTCAGCGGGGGAGGACCCGGGCTCTCACTTCCCCGGCTCCGAGGCTGCAGGAAGGGCCTTGGGCCTCCAGGCCGGGCCCGGCTCAGAGGCGGCTCCGAGGGCCCGGGGGCTCCGGCCGCAGTCAGGACTGGCATGAAGGTGTGGGGAGGGGGGTACCTGAGGGCCCCCTTTTCTTACCCTCTGGATAGGGAAGAGCAGGTGGAGGAGGGGGAGGAGCAAGGGGAGGAGGGCCACAGTCCAGGGGCTCTGCCCATAGTTCGCTGCCCCCCCACGCCCCGCGGCTGCTCCGGCCACTGCCTTCCCCACCTCCTCTGGGCGTCGGAGCTGCTGAGGAGCCCGTGGGGGGTGGGTGGGCTGGGAGCGGGCCCCCTCACCGAGGCCCCCACCGCCGGGCTGAGCAGAGATGCCCACGGGCACCCAGGCGATGGCGGCCACGGCCTATCAGAGCCCTCCGCTCCCTGCCCCCTCCCCAGCTCCACCGGCCCCACCGGGGGGGAGTGACTCGCAGGGGGACCCCCGGCCCGGAGCCGGCCGGCGTGGTGGGATGGGGAGGCCGGAGCCGCGGGGGCCACAGGGTCCTAGAGCCCCGCGTTCCTGGGCAGAGGGCGTCCGGCCCGCCCTTCCCTCCCGCCTGAGGTGGCGGCCCTTTCCTGCCCCACCCAGAGGCCGAGCGTGGGGACAGCTGGGCCTCCGAACACACCCCGAGGCTGGCCCTGGGAGGGGAAAGGAGCCCCTGGCACAGCGGGCAGAGGCGGCTCAGCCCCCCCGCCCGCAGCTGCCAACTTGGGAAAGCCCTTTGATCTGGGCGTGGGCAACCTTGGCTGGCGCCCGAGCCCTTAGACCCTACCAGGCCCCCAGAGGCTTGAAGGGGATCCCCGGCCTCCCGCGGGGGCCTCCCACTGTCCTCGCCTTGGAGGCCCCCAGAGGGGCGCGCAGCCCACCTTCCTCCTTAAGGACCCCCCGCTCGGCCTCCCCTCGGCCCTCGCGCCTCCTACTCACCGCCCCCAAGGACCCATTTCTACAGGCTCAAAGCCCCCGCGGAGCCCCTTCTGATCCCCGGGAGCCGCCCCCGCCCCAAGGGCACATCTCCTGGCCCGGAGCTTGAGGGAGGCTCCTCTGCCACAGGAGCCGCGGGTGTCCTTGGGGGCTTCCTCACCGGAGCTGCCCTTGGACATCCCCTCTCCCTCAAATCCCAGGAGGCCGGGGGCAGGAGAGGAGGCCGGCCCCTGCTGCCCAGCGGTCGGCCCCCCCATGTCCCGGCCAGCTGAGCCCAAAGACCCCCACTTGTCTACAAGGTCCTCCCCTCTCCTGCCGATAAGTGTTCTGAGACTGACTCCAGAAAAAAGGATGTGGGGAAAGAGAGGCAGAGAGAGGAGGAACAGAAAGGGAGAGAGAGACAGCGAGAAGAAATGGGGGAAGACAGAGAAAAAGAAAGAAAAGGGAGGAGAGAGGGAGGGAGGGAGGGAAGGGGGGGACAGCAGAGCCCCGCAGCCTGCCAGTAGAAGTCACAGAAAGCTCCAGCCCCCCCCCCGAGGCCAGGACCCCCCCCGAGGCCAGGACCCCCCCCGAGGCCAGGACCCCCCCCCCCCGAGGCCAGGACCCCCCCCGAGGCCAGGACCCCCCCCGAGGCCAGGACCCCCCCCCCCCGAGGGCAGGACCCCCGCCTGCTTCTCTGCCCTGAGCCCGGAGCCGGGGGCCCACAGATGTTACCTAAGTGGCCGCTGCCCCACCCGGGGCCACAGGCCGAGCCCTCCCTGGGAACGGCCACACAAACACGGGCAGTCGTTGGGGGGTCGCTGTCCTCGCTGCTCCGGAAATGCCGGGGCCGCCCCCTCCCCACCTCGAGCCTCGCTCAGGGCTTCCTGAGTCCCCTCCCATCTGGCCCTGCGGCCTTGGGGGCTTTCCGGACCCCTCTCGGCGCCCGGTCTCCCCCTGCCCCGGGGCCCGGGCTTCCTCCCAGCGTGGCCAGAGGCCGGACAGTCCCACGGTCACGGCCCCAGCCCCGGGGTCAGGCGGGCCGCTCGCTCCGGAACCTGCCAGGCAGGCTGCTGGCCCGCTCCCAGCTGCGGGGGAGGGCGGCCCCGGCGCGGTTCCCACCTGAGCAGCCTCCCTCCCGGCCGCCCGCCCGACCCCAGAACAAGGGCCCGGCTCGGGGTCTTGGGGACCCTCTTGTCGGCCCCTCCCATCCAAGGGCTAGCTGGTGGCAAGCAAGCCCGGGGCCGAGCCACCCCCCCGCCCTCTGCGCCCCGGCCTGGGCCCCCCAACCCCCCGTGACCCACCCTGGGCCCCCCGACCCCCCGTGACCTGGCCTGGGCCCCCCGACCCCCCGTGCTCCGCCCTGGGCCCCCCAACCCCCCGTGACCCACCCTGGGCCCCCCGACCCCCTGTGCTCCACCCTGGGCCCCCCGACTCCCCGTGCTCCGGCCTGGGCCCCCCGACCCCCCGTGCTCTGCCCTGGGCCCCCCATGCATCTGGAAGAGGCGCCCTCCACTGGGAAGAGCAGCCCCGCCGAGTGCCCCCAGCCAGCTCGTGACCAGCGAAGGGCCCGCCTGGGAGCAGAGGCCGGGGTGCCCCGGGCAGGGGCCCCGATTGCCGCCCCCCGGTCTATGAGAAGCAGCCGCCAGGGTGAGCCGTGGGGGTCCGGAGGCAGGCGCCTGCTAGCCCCCCCCTCCCCAGCCTCCAGCCCCCTCCCCGCAGGACGGAGGCTCCCGGGGCCCACACGGGCCACAGGGGGAGGGGCGGGACCTCAGCTGGGCTCCTGGGCCGGTGCGCCCATCGTCCCCCCGGGGTTTCCCTGACACAGCTGAGGGAGCCTGGGTTTTCCCGTCCCGTTCCCTCCCTCCCAAGGCCTGGGCCAGAAAACTGGGAGCCCCCCCCCCCCGACGCTGCCGGAGGGCCCAGGGCTGCCGCTTTACAGATCAGGAAACTGAGGCTGGCCCGGCCGGGGTCCGGCCCCGAGGCCCCGCCCCGCCCTCCCGAGCCGCCCCGGCCAAACCTGTTTCCCCGCATTCCTGCCCTCGGCTCGCTGCCCACGAGCGCCCTCGGCCCCAGGCCCGCCGCCGCCCCTCCCCCTCCTCCGGGACAGCCCGAGGGGCTCCCCAAGCCCGGAGATTCGGCGAAGGGGATCGGGGTCTCACCTGACTGCAGCAAGCCGGCCCCGCGGTCCTTGACCCCGAAGTGCTGCTGGATGTCCAGGAGGACGCCTGGGGGAAGGGAAGAGGAAACGGACATTCAGACACACGTCAGGGCAACCGAGGCAGCCCGGCACCCACCGGCCGGGGGAGGGGGACACCCCAGCCCCCGGGCCCAGAGACCCGGGAAGCTCCTCCCCCACCCAGCAGGGCCCCGAGGCGGCTGCCAAGCCCACGGGCAAATTACAGCCGGGCCGGCCAGCCCCACCCTGGAGGGCAGGGAGACCACAGGGCGCGGCGGCTGGGCCCCTCCTGGGTGCCGGGCACGGGGGGGGGGGGGGCCTGGAAGGCCCAAGGCGGAGGGGGGAGGGAGGGCACCGCGGGCCCAGGGAGCGGCTGCGGGGAGGCGCCCGGGGGTCCGTCCTGGCCTCTGGAAGTTGGGGGGCCCCGGGCTGGCTCGCCCCATCCCCCAAGGAACAATGGAGGAAGCTGCCCATTTCCCTGGAAACTCTGAGAGGGCCGAGGAGCGCTCCCGGGGGTGTCCCTGGAAGCACAGAGCGCAGGAGAAACCCCAAAGGGGGCCGGGTCAGGGGTCCCCAGGCACAGCCCCCCCCCAGCGCTGGGTCCTGAAAGACCCTCTCAGAGTGGGAGCGCCCCAGGGGAGGAGGAGGGGCAGGGAAAGGGGACAGGAGAGGGGGGAGCCAGGGCCCAGCCCGGCTCCCTCTGCCCCCGCCCCCTCGCTCCCTGGGCCCAGAAGGCTGGCTCCCCGGCCCGGACCCACTTCCCCGGGCCCTGACTCATGGCCCATGACCAAGCCTCTGGGGGGGCCGGAGCAGACATGCCCACGGGGGCAGGGCCGGGGGGGGCTGGGGTGGGGGCAGGGCCGGGGGGGGCTGGGGTGGGGGCAGGGCCAGGGGGGGGGCTGAGGGTGGGGGCAGGGCCGGGGGGGGCTGGGGGTAGGGCCGGGGGGGGCTGGGGTGGGGGCAGGGCCAGGGGGGCGGGGGCTGGGGCAGGGGCGCGCTGCCATTCTCGGCAGAGCCGCCTGTGGTTACAACATATCATTTGGGGCTAAGCTTCCTGGAACCGGGAACCCTTGGAACCACGCGGGCCCCTCTGGGCTCCGCTCCCCGGCCTAGCCGCAGCCTCCCGGAGAGGGGGCTGTGCCCGGGGGCCGGGCCGGGAAGGAGGCCGGGCTCCCCAGGGGCTCCCCAGGGCCACCGGCCGGGCAGCAGCTCAGGCCCCGGGGGCCGGCCCAGCCCACCCCGGAGAGCCCAAGGCAGCGAGCGGGGCCGGGGGGAGCTTTGGATGTACCTGCCAGGAGTGGGGAGCAGACACTATGCTGGGGGTCCCAGCGTCACCGCGAGGGCCTGGCCCGGGCGGGTCCTCTCTCCCAGCTGGGGGCAGCCTGAGGGTGGCTGCTGCCTGGAGGGGCTCCTGGCCCTGCAGGCTTCCCTGGCACCCACGAGGTGCCCATCCCGGGCACAGGCCCCCTGCCCTCCGCAGGCCGCTCTGAGTCACAGCCAGCGTCAAGCAGGCGACGCTCCCCCCGCGCCCCCACCCCCAACCGGGCTCCCTGGAGGAAGGGAAGCAGTCAGCTCACTGGGCCCAGGAACTGGGCCCCTTCCTCCTCAGCTGGGAAGAAGCCCCAAGCTGGGCCCCCTCCCCAGCCCTGCCCCCCTCAGCCCTCCCCCTCCCCCCCTCAGCCCTGCCCCCCTCCCCCCTCCCCCCCAGCCCTGCCCCCCCAGCCCTGCCCCCCCCCAGCCCTGCCCCTCCCTCAGAGCTGCGGTTGCTGAGGCCCCTCCCAGCAGGCCCCGGTCCCCAATTAGGCCTCCTGTTGTCTCGTTTTACAGGCTAAGGAAACTGAGGCCTGGGGCAACTGAGTCACCGCCGGCCGGGGCAGCGAGAGGAGTTGGCAAAACTGCCTCCAGAGCAGGCCCGGAAAGTCCTCCAGGCTCCCAGAGTCAGAGGGACCCAGGCCTGGGTGGGAAAACGTGCAGCCCCGGGGCTGTCCCTGCTCGGTGGGGGCCAGGGGAGCCCTGAGCCAGGCGGGAGGAGCCCCCACCCGAGGGGAGGAGCCCCCACCCGAGGGGAGGAGCCCCCACCAGAGGGGAGGAGCCCCCAGCCAGGACAGGCATGTGAAGCAGAGGCCCCGGAGGCAGCGGCTCATGCCCAGGTGGATGCTACAGGGCCCAGAGGGTCCCGCTCGAGGACGGCGTCCCTGCTCGGGCCGAGGGGGCCGGGAGCTTCAGCCACACACACTCACACACAGACACAATCACTCTCCCACACACGTGTAAACACGCTCGCCCCCGTGCCCCCCGCGGGCCTGCTCTGTGCCAGCCAGCCGCAGCCCGGGAGGGAGACGAAGGCAGCTGCCGGCCCAGAGGGGCCGCGGACGGAGGGAGCCCTCGCCCCGACCTGAAGGCTGGCAGCCCCGTGACCGGGCCCCGGTGCCCACGGGGCAGCCCTGGCAGCTGAGAAGGCGCGCCTTGAACAGGGGGCACCCGCGGAGTGCCCCCGTCGCCCTCCCTTCTGTGCCGAGCTGGCCTCCCGTGATCCCTCCCTGTGCCCTCCAGCCCGGGTCCCAGCGGCCACTACTGCGGGGGGAGGGGGGTGGGAGCCGGCAGCTGAGGGCGACCTCCTCCTCCGCCCCCGGGCACAGGCTCGGGCAGTTTGGGGCCAAGCGGAGCCAGGCCTGAGGCTCCCTCATCCCCTCCTGCTCCTCCCCTGCCAGGCCCGGCTTCTCCCAATTACAAGGCCTGCACTAATTGCTCCCTGCTTGACAGGATTCAATTAAGAGTCTCCCAGGGACTGAGTGTGCCAGGCAGCTCCCAGGTGGGGGCGGGGCCCTTCCCACTGCCCGGGCCCCTCATGCCCCCGACAGAGGCCGCTTCCCCGGGGGCTCCCGGACCTGCCTCTCAGGGGCCTCCCCCAAACATTTACTCAGCACAGATCCAAGAACAGCCTCTTGGGAGGGAGGCTGGGCCCTTCTCGTCCCTGGGGAGGGGGCTGCGGACAGTGTCCCCCCATTCAGCGGCTTCCCTCCTCTGGGACACCGCGTCACCGCCCGGACAGCCTGGAGGGATGTTAGAGGCTGGCCAGCTTCCCCCCAGGGAGACCCAGAGACGGGCCCCCAAAACTCAGGGACTTGTGTCTCACCTGAGCCCCAGATGCCGTCTGGCCAGGGCCCTGCCAACCTCCGGCAATTCCCAGCCCCCCAGCCCCCCAGAACGCTTTGGGTGACCTACGGGTGGATGCGAGCACACCGTGCGCACGCTCACTCACACTCACACACGCTCACACACACACGCTCACTCACACTCTCACTCACACACGCTCACGCTCACACACACACACACTCACACACACGCATACACACACACGCTCACTCACACTCACACTCGCTCACACTCACACACACACACACTCACACACACGCATACACACACACTCGCTCACACTCACACACGCTCACTCACACTCACACACGCTCACACACACTCGCTCACACACACTCTCACTCACACTCACTCACACTCACACACGCTCACGCATACACACACTCACTCGCTCACACTCACACACACTCATACACTCATACACACACGCTCACACTCACTCACACTCACACACGCTCACTCACACTCACACTCACTCACACACGCTCCCTCACACACCCCCTCTCTCAGCCAGCAGCAGCACCAGCAGGAAGCGGCTCCTCCCGTGCCAGGCAAACAGAAGGGCACAAAGTCCACTCCGCGGGAGGCGCCTGCCCTGCCCCTCCGGGCCCCTCCAGCCCAGGCAGGGCCCGCTCTCCAGGTCACCGCTGCGGCTCACTGACAAGGGGAAGCAGGACAGGGCAGCGGGGAGCCAGCGGGCCCAGGCCCGGCCCCAGGAGCTCCGCTGGCGTCTGATCGATCCCGCAAGCCGACCAGGAGCCGGCCTCGGCCCCCATGCGGAAACAAACGGCCCCCTCCCCCATCAGCCTCCGCGGGCTGGGCCCCATCCCCATCCTGGATTGTCCATCCTCTCCTTCCGGGGAGGAGGGGGCGGATGGGGGTGGTCGCGGGGAGGGGGGGCTGTGGGGCAGCCCCCTCCCATCCCGGTGTGGGCGCCGAGAGGTTTGCGTGTGCCTGCGTGTGCACGCGCGCCCCCTCTGTGTTTCTGTGTGCGGGTATCGATTGCGGAGGGGGTGCGGGGGAGGGGGGGAGGGCGCTGCGGACCGAGACGGTGGCGGGGACCGGAGGCAGAGGCTGGGGGCGGGGGGCTCACGAGGCGGCGGCAGCGGCGGCGGCGGCAGACCCCACCCCTCTCCCCGCATCTGCAGCCCGGGCGATCCTTTTGTCAGCCCCGCGCACACCCGGCACTCGCACTCACACTCACGCAGGCGCGCGCACATCCATATCCACAGCCACGTTCGTGTTCACACGCGCAGACACACTCACACGCGCGCGCGCGCCCCGTGAGCATCCCAGCACAGCTGCATCCCAGCTCCTTTGCTCCCGGCGCGGTGGGGGTGGGGGAGGGGGATGGAGACCGCCAGGACCAGGGCCAGAGCCTAGGCCGGCACCCGCGGGGAAGCGGGGCGGGCAGCGGCTTCTGGACTCGGAGGAGAGAGACGAGGGGGGGTATGGGGGGCTGAGAGGTTCTTGGGGGAGAAGAGAAAGGGGAAGTGGGCCTAGACCCAGACAGACAGAGGCGGGGAGTAGGGGATGCGGGGCGGGGGGGGGGGTGCAAGGAAGCGGCCGAGGCGGGGCGGGGGGAGGATGGGAGGGGAGCGGACTGCATCTCACCTGCCACGGTGTACCTGTCCAGGTAGTTGAGGACGTTGCCCACGCTGAGGATGGCGGCGGCGGCCACTCGCGCACGGCCTAGGCGGGCCCCCGGCTTGGGCTGCGGGCCTCCCGGGGCCGGGCCCTTGGAGGACGTCGGGGCCCCGACTTCGGGGCAGGCGGGGACTGCGGTGGGCCCCGGCCCGGGGGGCGCCCGCTGCACGCTGCCTGACAGCGTCTGCACCTCGTCGTGGGGCCAGCGGCCGCCCCCGACCCTGGGCCCAGTCCCGGCCCCGCCGCAATGCCGGCCCCGGCCCGGTCCCCCGCCGGCCCAGCCCCGGCCTCGGCCGCGGCCGCGGCCGCGGCGATGCTGCTCCGGGTCCGGCCCGGTCGCCACGGCTACGGCCGCGTCCTCCTCCTCCTCCTCCGCGCAGCCCGCCGCCCCGCCGCTGCCCGCCGCCGAGCCGCCCTCCAGGCACATCATGCCCGGCCGCGGGGGTCGCGGGGGCCGTCGGGCGGGGGGCAGGAGGTACGGGGCCGGCAGGACGCCCGGAGGCAGAAGGCCCGGAGGCGCGGGGAGGGCAGGGAAGCCGGCCGGGAGCTCGACGGGGCAAGGCGGCCGCGGCCGAGGACGTCGGGGCCCGGGCGGGCTCAGCGCTGCTCGGGCTGCCGGAGCCCCGGCGGCGGCGGCGAAGGCAGCGGCAGCGGCATGCCGCCCGGGCCCTGCTCCGCGGAGCCCCGCGATCCTAGCTCCGTCCGTCCTCTCTCGCACTTTGGCCGGCCGGCCGTCCTCCCGTCCTCCGGTCCGCCCGTCCTCCGGTCCGCTCGTCCGCCAGCGGACTTCAGTCTGCTCCCGGAGCCCGAAAGCTGGGAAGGCGGCTGGGGGGGCGGCCGGGGGCGGGGCTTAGACGACGGTCAGGCCTTCCCCTTACGCTCACGGCGGCCAATGAGCGCCAGGCCCGGTGTCCCCATCCCGCCCCATCCCCCGCCCCCACGTGCCGCCCCGCCCCTCTCGGCCCGGGCGGGAGAGGGAGGGGGAGGGGGAGAGCAGGAAGGCGGGGCGGCACTGCTCTCTGGCTCCCAGCGGCGGCAGCGCGCCCAGGCGCACCCTGTTGCCAGATCCCCCTAATCCGTAGCAGCGCCCGGGGCTCAAAGGGGGGCGGCTGCGCAGGGCAGAAAGCACGGTCTGCAGCCCGCCGAGGGGGCCTCTGAACCCCCCACATGCCCCCGGTTTCGGGGTGGAAGGCCCCGCAACGTCCCAGCACCTGTATCCATGGCTGCCTTTCCCCGACACCGGACAGCAGGACCCCGACGAGGCCCTCTCCCTCCGGCGCCTGTCCGGTCAGGACCTGCAATCACCTTCCATTTATTCATTCATTCTCAAGGTTACGAGAAGCAGACTCTGGGCTCCTGGAATGGAGCCGCACGTGCAGCCCCTTGGCTGGCTCCCCTCCCAAGGCCAGCAGCCCCCCGCGAGGCCCGCCGGGCACATGCCCCCCCTCCCTGTAGCCGTCCTGGTCTCGGGCCCAGCCCAAAGCTGCACAGGGGAGACTCCTGCTGGCTGGGCCAGGGGACCATGGACAGGCCCTAGGCCTCCTAGGGGTTCTATAGCTTCCTGTATGTGTCGGTTAAGGTCTGGGAAAACATGCTGCTCCGGGCAGGAGCCGCTGGCTGCCAGGGCCGACGGAACCCGGCACACCCTGGCGCTTCCCCAGCAAAGCCCTCGGGGGCAGCCCCAGGCGGTCATTGGGCTGTTTCCTCCTGCGGAGGGCGCCAAGCCAGCCCGTAGCCGGCGGCCCCCCCTTAACGGAGCCCTCCGCGCTGGGCCGGCTATGGCCTGGCGGCAGAGAGAAGGAACAGCTCCGCGACCGTCTGCGGAGCCACGGGAGCCAAGGAGCTCAGGGGCCCCTTCTTCCCACGGGGCTCCCCAGGCAGGAAGCCGCCCGGCGGCCCGAGCTCGCAAGGTCTCGCTTCACAAAGACGTTAAACACGAGAGCTCAGATTTCCTCAGCCCGGAGCTCCCCAGGATGGCCGGGGAGGCGCCCGGGCCCGAGCTGAAGCCGCCCCGGACCTCGCAGCTCCGAGTAAACAGAAGGGCTTCCCGGCGCGCGGGCCAGTGGCCGGCCCCGCGCCACACTGCCCCTAGTGGTAGAGAGCCCGAAGCGGCGCGGCCGCCCCGCTCTCTAGCCCTTGTTCAGCCCCAGATTCACCTGCGGTGTTTCGGACACTCTCTCAGCGCCATCACTACCCTTGGAAGTGGAACCCGCACCCACGCGGCCAGGACCCCCCCCCCGGGGGTCTGGCCGCAGCAGGCGGGGCTTGGGACCAAAACTGGCGGGGAGGGAGACGCAGGAAGCGGGTAGTCCTGGGGGGGGGCACCTGCTGGCGCTCAGGATATGAAGGGGGAGGGGCGGGAAATGGTCCTCGGAGCCACAGTCTGTCGTGCCCGCTGGCCCGGCTCCCAGAGGTGTCCTGCTGCAGGGGGAGGGCTGAGGCATTCTCCCTCCGCTTCTCCGAGGCCCTTCCCCGGCTGCCCTTCAGTCCCATTGTAAACCTCGCAGGGGCAGAGGCTCAAGGCCTGTGGGATGGTGGCCCCCAGGCTGAAAGCTACAGAGCCTGGGGGGGGGAGCCCTCCAAGCCCCCATATCTCGGCCTGAAACCATCCCTGACACGTGGAGTTGTGGGCGTGAGATGGGCTGGCGGGCGGGGGATGGGCTGGCGGGGGGGGGGGGGGGGGGGGGCGATGGGCTGGTGGGGGGGCGATGAGGGGCGGACAATGGGCTGGCGGGGGGGAGGGGGGCGATGGGCTGGCGGGGGATGGGTTGGCGGGGGGGGGGGGGGGGAGGGGAGGGGGACGATGGGCTGGCGGGCAATGGGCTCACAGCCCCGAACTGCTCTTTTCAATGAAGCTCATCCTGGCACCTTCACAGTGCATTTCAATGGTGTGAGGACTAAATATAGAGCAGCCGGGCAGGGCCATGAATGGAAAGGCAGCCCCTGGGGGGGGCAGAAAGGGCCCTCCCGGGGCCCAGGTGGGCAGAGCGCCCCCAGGGCCTGCGGCAACTGCGAGGCCGCTTTTCTCCTTCCCCCAGTCTGTGGGAGCCAAGGCTGGTGGCTCGGGGATCCCGCACAGCTGCCACCTTGCTAGCGTGTCTAGAGGCTGCTGCCCCGGGCCGGGGCTGGGCATTCTCTCCGGCCCTCCCCGAAGCCCTCCCTCCTCATTGCTCCCTGGCTCCCAGCTAACATCCCACCTTCTCCTGGAAGTCTTTCCCAGAAGCCCTTAAATCTAGCGCCTCCCTGTGGTGACGGTCTCCCGCATGGCGTCCCCCTGATGGGAGCTCCTGGGGGCGGTGCTGGCTCTAACTTTGCTTTGTGTCCCTCCCAATGCCAGAGCACAGAGTGCCCCCCCCATTCTCGCCCAAATGAGGATCCCCTGGAAATGCTCCCTTGGGCCACTCCAGTGGGCACTGGGGGCGTGTCCTTCAGGGAGCCCCCAGACCCACAAGGAGGAGGCTGGGGGAGCCATTGGGCCTCAGGAGGGAGAGGCCAGAACCACTACCTCGGAGCAGTTACTCGGGCCCCAGCGCTTGGGATGGAAGGCCCCTCAGCGTTCTCTGAGCCTTCCTTTGATCACCTTTTACAATGTCATAAACATCCCTCAATCCCTTGGCCCTTCCCCAGGGACTGGCCTTCGGGCGGAGAGGATCTGCTGCTGCCAGGGTCGCGGTTCTTGGCCAGGCCGCCCGCCCGCCTTGGTCTCCTGGGGGTCTGTGGCCCCTGACGGCACCGCTGGTTCGGCGGCTCCGGGCCGGACCCCCAAAGGCTTTCCGGATTGGCCGGACCACTCCCCTGCAGCGGCCCGGCCTGTTTCCCCAAGCCTTGCCGGTGGGTCTCATTCAGCACAGTCGGTTTTGTCAGCTCTGTCCGTCTGATGGGCGCAGTGGGGACCCTTAGAGGGGTTTCGTCTGCGCCATTTTTGTAGCACGCTTTTAAAAATATGCTTGTGGACAACTCTCCCCCCCCACCCCGACCATTTCTCTCCCCGGGAACAGGCCTTGGGCTGCCGCAGGTGAATCGGTGCCATGGAATATCCCATCTTCAGAGGGAAACTTGGGATGGGCGCCCCCTCCCCCATCCTGCCCCGTTCACCGTTTCCCTTCTAACTTCCACGACATCAATGGGCAAAAATGGTTGCATTTTAATAATCTGTGACCCCCCAGCACCAGCCCCTAGCACCATTGCTCTGTTTATGAGGTGACGTTTTATATTTAGATCCTAATGTATTTGAAGCTGATTATTTTTACAGCTTTAGATACTGGTCTAAACCCAGTTTCTGCCCAGTTGCTTTCCAGTTTTCCAGCAAATTTTGTCCCCAAATCCTTACCCCAGTAGCAAGGCTCTTTGAATTTATTAAACTAGTTCAGTGGTGACCGGGTGGAGCAGGGGCTGGAGCACTGGGTTTGGAGTTGAGTTCAAATCTGCCCTTAGACACTCTGTGTGACCCTAAGCAAGTCCCTGAACCCTGTTTGCCTCAGTTTCCCCATCTGTAAAATGAGCCACAGAAGGCAACGGCAAACCACTCCAGCATCTCCTGTGCCTCTGCAAACCCAACCCAACCTAATGAGGTCATGAAGAACTAGACTGAAATGATCCAACAGCAATTTGTACTAATATTACTAATAAGCATATTCACCTGCATCTGTTCCACATGCGATCGGTCTCATTAATCCATTTTAAATTTTAATCATTACCAAATAGTTCGGATAAATATTGCTTGGTGATACAGTTCAAAATCTGCCATTATGAGATCCTCTTCTTGCTTTTTTGGTTCATTATTTCTCTTGACATTCTTAACTTTTTGTTCCTCCAGATGATTTCCTTCTTTTTTAGAGTAATCTCTTGTTGGTTTAATTAGCACAGCACTCAATAAATACATTCACTTCGATAGTAATATAATTTTTATATATTAACAAGCCCACCCATGAACGCTGAATACATCCCCCATTATTTAGATCTATGTTTCTGTAAAAAGAGTATAGTTCTTATGTAGATGAACTCCCAAATATTCTGTACATTTCAAGGTTATTTTGAACCAACTTTCTTTTTCTTTTTCTGACTTGGGATATTGCTGACAATATACAAAAAGACTGATGACATGTTTTAAATACATATACCTATACCTACAATCATGCATACACATATATATATGTTTTGCTAATTTGCTGAGGTTATTGCTTCAATTAATTATTAAGTTGACTCTCTGGGGGTTCTATAAGGAAGCCATTAAATCATATACAAAAAGTCACCATATTATTTCTTTGTCTATTCCTTTTCTTCCAATTTCTTTTTCTTGTCTTATTGCTACAACTACCAAATAATGGTAATAATGGATATTCTTGCTTTACCTTGGATGTTTTTAGAAAGGCCCCCTAGTAATTCTCCAGCACATATACTTCTGGCTCTTGTTTTTACATAAATACTATTTACCATATTAAGGAAAGGTAAATTTATTCTTATATTTTCTAAAATACGGAATGGGTACTGTATTTTGTCAAAAGCCTTTTTCTGCATTGCAACGATCATGTGGTTTTCATTATTAATATAGTCTGTTATGCTTATTGTTTTCCTTTATTGAACCAATTCTGCCTTCTCAGAATAAATATAACATGGTCATAATTTATAATTTTTAAAGATATCACTTTAATGCCTTTGCTAATATTTTATTCAACTTTTTGCCTTGTTATTCATTAGGATTTTTACTCACTAGGTTTCTTTCTTTGCCTTGTCTGTCCCTAGTTTTGGTATCAAGACCATATTTGTATCATAGAAGGAATATTTAGGATTTCTTTTTTTTTTCAATTTTTGCAAAGAGTTTATATAATATTGAAGTTACTCATTCTTTGAGTACTTGAAAAAATTCACTTGGGAATCTCTTTGGTTCTGAGATTGGGTTATTTCAATTTTCTATTTCTTATTCTTTCCATTTGAGTACATTATATTTTTGTAAATATGCATCCATTTCATTTATTTGTTTTATTGGATTTAAAACAATTTCGCACAATTTTCTTTATTTTCTCTTGTTTTTTATGAAATTTCCCATTATTTTTTCATATTGACAAGTTTTTTCTTTCTTTTCAAAAAACAAGTTAAGGAAATATTATTATATGACTTCTATAATAATTAATTTTAAAACATAATTTTACTTACCAACTGAGCAGCTTGTTTTGTTTTGTTCATCTTTTTTTTGAATTTCATAAATTCTTCTTTGGGAGGAGAGAGGTAATTTATTGATTTTCTTCTTAGTTGTAGGCCCAGTTCACTGATGTGTTCTTTTTGAAGGTGGGGGGAGGCGGCTAGCCCAATATTTACTGAAGCAGCCCCACGTGGTGTTCGGTGGTCTCGCGGTTTTGTTTTCGGTTTGCTTGCCTTGCCATGAAGAGGAAGGAGCCCTCCAGACTGTCACTGAGTTAGAGGAACTCCGGCTCCTCTTTTCTGCTGGATCCTTCGGGTGAGGAGTGGGAGCCTGTGTGGGGTGAGAGAAGCTCAGAGTTGTTCAGTCCCTCGAAGCTGTTTGTCTTTCTGCTGCTCTTGCTCCTGTGTGACTTGTTCTTGGGACCCTCTGGCCCCTTATGCATCAGTTCATATGCGGTTTCTCGGAAATCACCGGCACGATCATTTCTTACCCTGGGATTCCCACCCTCCAAAGCGTCATTTATTAGCTCGAGGCAGGGCAGGGGGCCCGGGCCCGGGAAGGCTTCCGCTCCTGCCCATCCCTCACCCAGCGGGGTTGGCTGGAGAGTGGAGGGAGAAAAAAATAAGCGTCTGATTATTGGGAAAAGTCGCTGCTGTTCAGTTGTTTGTAACGCCGTGACCCCATGAGGGGCTTCCTCGGGAAAGCTGCTGGAGTGGTTTGTTATTTCCCTCTCCAGCTCATTTTACTGATGAAAAAAAAAAAAAAGCAAAAAAAAACCGATTCTTCCCAAGCCCCACAGCCAGGAGGTGTCCGAGCGGGATTTCCTCCCAGGAAGCCAGTCTTCCTGACCCCAGGCCTAAGTGCTGCCTCCCCCGGACACCAGCCGCCGACCGCAGGCTCTTTAAGGCCATTGTCACTCCTGCCCGCGACCGTTTTCCTGGAGTGGAACAAATTCTTCTCCAGGCCCCGGTCACCTCTCTGTGGATCGCTAGGGTGCGGGAAGGTTGTTCGGGAGACCCGGCGGGCTGGCGGCTCTTACTTCCCCCTCGGACCCCGGGAAAAGTCCGGAAGGATCCTCCCTCTCACACAGAAGGAGCCACCTTTCCCTCCCTGACCAGCTGAGGCAGACACAGCCTGGCCCACCCGGATGCTGTGAGCAAAGAGAATCCGGACCCCCCAACCCCCCAGAATCATGGAAAACAATAGGGGAAACCAAGCAGCAAAGTCAGCGGGGACCCAGCCCTAGGGGCACTGCTAGCAGGGCAGAAAAACCAGGGGCACGGAGTAATCTCCCAGTCCGGGGGTGGGGGGGGCAGGTCCCCAGTCCCAGTGTAGGGGCAGGTTCCCAGTCCTGGGGGGGGCAGGTCCCCAGTCCCAGTGGAGGGACAGGTCCCCAGTCCCAGTGGGGGGGCAGGTCCCCAGTCCTGGGGGGGCAGGTCCCCAGTCCCAGTGGGGGGGCAGGTCTCCAGTGGGGAGGAGGGTGTATCAGGTCCCCAGTGCTGGGGGGGGTGCGGCAGGTCCCCAGTCCTGGGGGGGCAGGTCCCCAGTCCCAGTGGGGGGGCAGGTCCCCAGTCCTGGGGGGGCAGGTCCCCAGTCCCAGTGGAGGGGCAGGTCCCCAGTCCTGGGGGGGCAGGTCCCCAGTCCCAGTGGGGGGGCAGGTCCCCAGTCCTGGGGGGGCAGGTCCCCAGTCCCAGTGGGGGGGAGGGGGGCGAGGTGGGTGCTTTCCCTCCCCAGAGAGAGGAACTCCTGGGGAGGCTGGAAGAGAGGCTGTTCCTCAGAAGTAAGAGCTTTGGGGGACCCTGGAGGACTCAGCCCATCGGGAGCACTAACGGAGGCCCGAGGAGGAGGGACGCTCAGATCCCCTGACACCAAGTGCGAGGTTGTCCCGACCTGGGGAAGCCGGGCGGGAGAGGTGCAGGGCAAGCTGGCTCTCCTGGAGGGAAGGGCGCTGCAGGGGGTCCAGCAGAACCTCGGCCCCATCGGGCCCAGTGCCACCCACAGGCAGGGGCTGCCCTGGTGCCACCTGCACCCGCTTTGGGGCATCGCTTCAAAGGGCGGCAGGGGATGCTCCCTGCCTGTGGCACCAGCCGGTGGCGGGCAGAGCGTCCCCCAGGAATGCTGGGATTCCCAGCAGCCACGACTGGCATGGGGCGTCTCCCCGGCAGCTCCTGCCCGGCGGGGTTGCCTGTGAGCGGAGGGCCCTGCGGGGGCCGGCGGGCAGATCACAGCCCCTGCAGACACGGTGCCCGCCTGCCCAGGACACCGGAAATGCCGCTCTGATCCCAGACGCGCCGCTGGGCAAACCGCCGCTGGGTGCTGGGGGGGCAGGAGTACCAGAGGTGGGGTCCCAGAAGGAGGGGGGGCAGGGCAAATGCCGGACACTCCCCCCCACAGGGCCAGGGCACAGGGGAATTGGAAGGAATGGGCAGCTGGGGGAAGCAGCCCAGTCCTGAGCAGCCGCGGGGGCAGCGGCAAAGCCGGGAGGGACAGAGGGGACCTTGAGGCACCTCCCGGTTGGTGGGGGGAAGGGGGCATATCTGGGGGGGTCTCCCCACAGGCAGCCCGGCATGGAGGGCTTCGGAGGCCTGGAGAGGTGGCCCGCGGAGCCGGTCTGGGAAGGGCGGCTCCAGGACCCTGGAGAGGGACCCTGGCCAGGTCTGGAGGAGGCCAGGGGAGGCTTCGGGGGCTAAGGGCCGCCCGTGCCCCCTCCTGAGCCCTGACCAGGTGGCTGGGCCACGGGCGCTCTCTAGCCTGTGCCCTCTCGGGGGGCATGTGCCCGCTTCGGGGGTTCCTCATGGATGCCCCATTTTTGCCGCTTCCTTTCCTGTGCTATTAAACGCCTTTTACTCGAAGTAACGCGTCCTCCGACTGAGGCTGAAGGCTCAGGCTCGGGGGTGACTGGGAGCTAACCTGCGGAGCCTCTGAGCCTGGCGAGCTTTTCTCGAGAAGCCCCCAGAGACCCCGACATTGTCCGGGGCGGGGCTGGGGTCAGGGGGCGGAGCATCTCCGGGCCGGATGGCTTCTGGCTCCGCCCACCTTGGGGTCCGCGGCCCCCCCCGGGCACTCCCCCCCCCCCCCCCCCCCCCCCCACCCCCCGGCCACTTTGTCTGTGTGAGAGGCCGGAGTTTCTGAGTAATTACCGCATTCCGCAGGGATTAGGCCGAGGTCTGGGCGGCGCCTGAGTCATTCTGGGCGGGCGCCAGCGGGATACCTGGCGCGGGCCGGGCCGAGCCGAAACCAGGTTAGGCCAGAATCCCTGAGCCCGGAGCTGCGCGGGGGCGTCCCCAAGGCGGACTTCCCGGCGGTCAGAGGCAGCGGCGCCCCGGGGGCCGTCGGGGACAGACAGAGGGGGCTGCGGAGCCCCGCAAAGGGCCCCCCAGGCGGCAGATCCCACCTCGTCTGAGCCTCACAATAACCCTGGGCAGGAGGCGCCCTATTTGTCCCCACTTTACCGATGAGGACCCGGAGGTGGACGGCCCAGGCTCGCCCAGCCAGGAAGTACCAGAGGCCGGATGGTCCCCGGCCGGGGCCCGGGTTAGGAGACACTTCTGCGCCCCTTCCCTGGGGCTTCCTGTGCGACCTCTGGGGCCCTGCAGGACGAGGTCCGGCCTCCTCCCCGAGGGGGCTCCACGTCCTTCTGGCCGCTGTCCAGCCTGCCCCAAGCACTCAGATGGTCAAGAGGCTCCGTGGGCCCTTCCAGGGAACCCCCCCCCCCAGCCCGAGGTTGTGCCTGGAGTGAAATCCTCCCCGAAACCGGAACCAGGACCAGGCTGGTGCCCACGGAAGGGAAAGGATCCCCCCATCCTGCCTGTGCCTGGGGGCCCTTCCCTGCACTCGGGAGGGAGAGAAAGAAGAGGGGGAAAAGGGAGACCCGGAGAGGGGGAAGGGAAGGCAGATGGAGACAGAGACAGAGAGAGACAGAGAGAGACAGAGAGAGAGAGAGACAGAGTGAGACAGAGAGACAGAGAGAAAGAGAGAGAGAGATAGAGACAGAGAGAGACAGAGAGAGGGAGAGACAGAGAGAGACAGAGAGACAGAGACAGAGAGAGACAGAGAGAGACAGAGAGAGAGGAGAGAGGAGAGAGACAGAGACAGAGAGAGACAGAGAGAGAGAGAGAGACAGAGAGAGACAGAGAGACAGAGACAAAGAGAGAGACAGAGAGAGAGAGAGACAGAGACAGAGAGAGAGGAGAGAGGGAGAGACAGAGACAGAGAGAGATAGAGACAGAGAGAGACAGAGAGAGGGAGAGAGAGAGAGAGACAGAGACAGAGAGAGACAGAGAGAGATAGATAGAGAGAGAGAGAGAGACAGAGAGAGAGGAGAGAGGAGAGACAGAGAGAGATAGAGAGAGACAGAGAGAGACAGAGAGAGAGGAGAGAGGGAGAGACAGAGACAGAGAGAGACAGAGAGAGATAGAGACAGAGAGAGAGAGGAGAGAGGGAGAGAGAGAGAGGAGAGAGGGAGAGACAGAGAGAGAGACAGAGAGACAGAGACAGAAAGGGAGAGACAGAGAGACAGACAGAGACAGAGAGAGACACAGAGAGAGACAGAGAGAGACACAGAGAGAGAGGAGAGAGGGAGAGACAGAGACCGAGACAGAGAGAGAGACAGACAGCAGAGTCAGAGAAAGGTAGACATGGCCGGAGGCATCTGTATCCCCCTCCCTCCCCCCCTCCCCACACCGTTTGTGTTCCCATAGCCTCCAGGTAGCCGGGCCCTTCCTGGCCACTCTCGGTCTTTCCTCTTCATCCATGCTGTTTGGAGTCCACGTTGAGCCAAATGTGTTCTGTATCAGGGCCGGGGGCTGGGGGTTAGGGGGAGCCAGGGCACAGGAGCTGGGACATCCCTTTGTGCCCCTGCGCCCCCCCCCCCGCCTCTCTCCCCTGGGTCTGTGTCTGCCCCAAGCGGCTTCCAGCCATCGATTCACCCCCAAGAAGGTCAGAACCACAAGCCGGCTCTGGGACCTGGCCCAGCTGCCATGGGGGACAGAAGGGGGTCGGGAGCTTTGGAAAAGGGAGGCTGTGGTGGGGCAAGGGCCATCCAAGGGAGCCGAGGCCCTGGGCCCCGTAAGGGGGGCAATCACCCCAATTTCCTGGGCCTCCCGGGGCGGGGGCCGTGAGAAGTGCGGGTTTCTGGGGCAGGAGGCGCGGGATGTCACCTGGGGCCTGGGGGACTCTCTACCACAGGAGGGCGGGAGCCCACCCACCGCAAAAAGCCTGGAAGGCCCCCGGGGCCCCCACAAAAGCAGCAGCCATGAGAGAGGGAGGGGCTTCTTCGCCTTGACCCCTGCCCTTTCCTGCACTCCCCGGTTAAGTCTGGGGGCCCGGTTTGACTTCAGACGGATACCCGAGGGCCCCGTGGGTTTGGGCTTCCGGGGGTTGCCCCGTGCTAACCTCCAGCTGCCCCAGCGCGGCTGCCACGAGCCGGACGGGGGAGCCAACGGCCCTGCTTGGGCTGCTCCTGGTCCCGACATTGCCCAGTGGCACCCCCTGGGGGCAGACAGCGCCCCCATCCCACCCGCCCTGCGGGGGCTCCTGGCCCTTCCGGCCACCACTGACAACGCGGAGGGCCTGGGCCCGGCCTCCAGAAAACCCTGAGGTCCTTTGAGATTTTAGTTCCTCCGGAGGGGTTTAAGAAAGCTTGGGCCAAGGGCAGGGGGCTCTTGTCAGAAGTGGCTCCGGGTCCTTGCTTCTTGTTACTGAGGGGGCCACGGACGGGCTGCACTGGGGGGCTCTGGGCTCTCCCAGTTACACCTCGGGGTCAGGCCTCCGAGGGCTCCGGCCCCTCCCCCAGCTCTAAAGCGACCTGGGACCTCTGCCCGCCAGGGGCAGTGCCTGGGTCTCAAAGAGCAGCTGCGGAGGTGGATTTCTCACGCTTCTGACTCTACGTGCCCGCCCCGCACACGCACACTCGCACACAGTTGCACACTCACACACTCGCATACTCACACACTTGCACGCATGCTTGCACACTCACACACACTTGCACACTCACACTTATTTGCACACTCACACTTACACACACACACTTGCACACTCACACACACTTACACGCACGCACACCCCGGCTCTCCAGGCCCTGGCCCTCCTCAGACTCCCCGAGGGCCCGTCCCCAGGCCCGGGGGCCGCTGGCAGAGGCACTGGGCCGGGATGCCCAGGGAGCTCCCAGCCCTGAGAGGAGAGCATGAGCTCAGTGCCCCAGCCCGGGCACTCCCAGCCTCCCCTGCCCCCCGCCCCCCTCCACCCCGCCCAGCGAAATCCCCGGGGCCGGGGCGCGTTCCGACCAGGCTGGGCCCCGGGGCCGGGCACCCCCCGCCCCCCGCCGTGGCCCAGAGACAGGCGGCCCATTCAGGCCGTCCCGGCGGGCCCGGTGCCCGGGATAATTACGGGCATAACTGGGTGATTGTCTGCCTCCTTTGAACTTGCCGGCAGTTTCCTGGGTCCTGCCCCGGCCCCGGTGGAGCCCGGAGGCCCTTCCCAGGCTTGAGGTGTGCCCGCCCGGCCCCCTCCCCCACGCCCCACCCAGACAACGGGCCTCCGGCTCCAGGACCGTCCCACACCCCGGGGAGTCCGGCCGACGTCTGGCCCGAGCAGGGCAAGGCTGGGACAGGTACGGAGCCGGGGGCTCCCCGAGGAAGGAGCCGGTCACCGAGGGGCTTCTCTGCGGCCTCGGCCCGTCCTTCTGTCTTCTCCTTAACGTGAATTCAATTCCTATTACATATTTTCTACAACTGATGTTATGCTAGCATTAATCCTTCTCAATATTAGTCCTATGAGTATATTGTTATTTACTAATTAATATTAACATAATAACACGTGTGTTTTCTATAATATATAATTTGTTGTATTAATAGTCATTCTCTTTAATATTAAAATCAGTAATAACAGTCCCTATCTGGGGGACACCACGGTCCCATTTCTCTTCCTACGGGGCTCCTTCCAGGGGCTCCTGCTAAATCCTAAGCCACATCCTACCCAGTCCCGTCTCCTTCCTGGGCGCCTCCTCCCAGTGTGGGCTGCGTCATCCCGGGGCTCGCTATGCAGCCCCCTCCTCCCCGAGCCCCCTGCAGCGTCTCCCTTTGGAGGTCCCAGAAGCCCCTCGTGGCCCCCGGCCCGGCAGAGCTTCGTCATCCCCGTGACTGCCCCGGGCCGGTGACCCGGCACTCCCTCGCACTGCCCCCAGGTCCGGCATCCCCACCTTTCAGACATGGCGGCGTCCCCTGGGAGCTGCCCCCCCCCCAACTCGCCTTCGCCAAAGCCGCCTAGGGCTGCCTTCAGGCCCCATCCCCAATCTCTGCCTCGGCAGGAGGCCTTCCCTGGCCCCGCGCCCCCTTTAGTGCCTTCCCTGGTCCCGAGCCCCCTTTAGTGCCTTCCCTGGCCCCGAGCCCCCTTTAGTGCCTTCCCTGGTCCCGAGCCCCCTTTAGTGCCTTCCCTGGTCCCGAGCCCCCTTTAGTGCCTTCCCTGGTCCGAGCCCCCTTTAGTGCCTTCCCTGGCTCCGACCCCCCTTTAGTGCCTTCCTGGCTCCGACCCCCCTTTAGTGCCTTCCCTGGCTCCGACCCCCCTTTAGTGCCTTCCCTGGCTCCGACCCCCCTTTAGTGCCTTCCCTGGTCCCGAGCCCCCTTTAGTGCCTTCCCTATGACCTGAGCCCCCTTTAGTGCTTTCCCTATGACCTGAGCCCCCTTTAGTGCTTTCCCTGGTCCCGAGTCCCCTTTAGTGCCTTCCCTGGCCCTGAGCTCCCTTTAGTGCTTTCCCTGGTCCCGAGTCCCCTTTAGTGCCTTCCCTGGCCCTGAGCTCCCTTTAGTGCCTTCCATGGTCCCGCACCCCTTTTAGTGCCTTCCCTGGTCCCGAGCCCCCTTTAGTGCCTTCCCTGGTCCCGAGCCCCCTTTAGTGCCTTCCCTGGTCCCGAGCCCCCTTTAGTGCCTTCCCTGGCCCTGAGCTCCCTTTAGTGCTTTCCCTGGTCCCGAGTCCCCTTTAGTGCCTTCCCTGGCCCTGAGCTCCTTTAGTGCCTTCCATGGTCCCGCACCCCTTTTAGTGCCTTCCCTGGTCCCGCACCCCTTTTAGTGCCTTCCCTGGTCCCGAGCCCCCTTTAGTGCCTTCCCTGGCCCCGAGCCCCCGTTAGTGCCTTCCTGGCCCCGAGCCCCCTTCAGTGCCTTCCCTGGCTCCGAGCCCCCTTCAGTGCCTTCCCTGGTCCCGAGCCCCCTTTAGTGCCTTCCCTGGCCCTGAGGCCCCTTTAGTGCTTTCCCTACGACCTGAGCCCCCTTTAGTGCCTTCCTGGCCCTGCGCCCCCTTTAGTGCCTTCCCTGGCCCTGAGCCCCCTTTAGTGCTTTCCCTATGACCTGAGCCCCCTTTAGTGCCTTCCCTCTAAAATCGCCTCCGCTACGTTGTGGGGCTCTTTGCACGTGGCCCCCCACTTCAGAAGTGGCTCTTCTTAGGGGCAGGGACTGGGTTCGTTCGCCCCCAGCGCACACAGGAGCTTCATAAATGCGCGCTGGTCCATTGAGGATCCCTCAGCCCCGGGTGGTCGCTCCCTTCCCAGTTTGCCGTGGGATTCAGATCCCGTGGCCGTTTGGAACGGATGCGCTGCACAGAGCACGGGGGGAGGGGGGGAGGGGGGGGAGGGGTGCGTTGGGGGGCTAGAATCAGACAGGACACGGGATGGAATCCAAGCAACTCCCCCCACCCCCCATCCTGCCATTGATCCCGGATGCGTCCTGCCACGGGGAGCGGGGGGAGGGTCTCTCAACTTCGCCTGGCAGACAGGCCTTCGCTCCGAGGGCTAATTGATTAAATCCAATCAGCTAATTCTTTGTTCCTTCTGGTGTGACCTTGACCTCTCCATTTGCCCTTTTCCTTCCCAGCTCTCTTCTCACTGATCCCAGGCCTTCTAGCGGCGTTTGAAGGGGGCCTGCTGGTCAAGGGGACCCCCCGCTCAGGGCCCGCCTCTGGGAGCGCATCCCAAAGGCTAGAAAAATGAGCAAAGGGACCACAGAAAATTACTATAGCGACAGGGAGGGTAAAAGCGCCGGCCCAGAAGAAGGCCCAAATCTCAAAACCGCTCCAGGCAAAGCCTGAAAGGGGGACTCGTCCCAAGCCCCGACAGGATTCCAGGAAGCGCTCAAAAAGAGTTCTAAAAATCAGAACGGGGGAGAGAGAAGAGGGAGAAAATCTGACTGTGACGGAGCGTCCGCGTCTCCAAAAATCCCCGAGTTACGAGAGCTGGTGCAGGATGAAGCGAGCAGGCGGGAGGATTCTGCGCAGTGACGCGGCTCCCGCCCCGGAGGGCTCTGGATGGCGCTGGTTCCCAGGCCTCGGCCTCCCTGGAAGGAACTGATGGAGTCCGAGGGAAGCTTTGGTTTCGGGGGGGGGGGGCACTGTCCGTTTTCTTTCACCTCAGGGAGAACGAGGGAACGTTTTGTGTGACTGTGGAACCGATATCAAACTTCTGGCCTTGTCATTGAGAGGGAGGAAGGGCCAGAAGGTGGAGCTCAGGAACTTAGTGGGTAAAAAACCAAACCTGCGCCTGCACTTAGAGGCCGGCTGGTAATGCCCTGGGTTCTGAGTTGCAGTCCCGCCTCAGACTCTCACTGGTCCTGGGCCCCGAAGGAGTCAGCCCGGGGAGCCTCGGTTCGCTCGTCTGTAGAATGGGGATAACAGCTGGGAGGACCCCGCGGGCCGGGCAGCCCCTCAGTGCTTTGCAGACCGCAGGGAGCTCGTTCCCAAGGCCAGGGGGCCTTGAGTTCTAGGCAGGCGAAGAGCCAAGGAGACGGGGGCACCGTGAGGTCTCCATCCCTTCCCCCGCTCCTGGGCCGGCTCTTCCCTCAGCCAAAGACGGCAGCCCAGAGCGGCCCTGACTGCGTCCTGCTGGCACAGGGGGAGCCTCTGCTCCCGTTCCCGCCCCGGTCCCCCTGACCACGAGCCCTCACGGACCCTGCCCTTGGGGCGGGGAGGGGGACGGGGAGGCTGCCAGGCAGGGAGGCAGAAGTCCGGCCAGAGCCCGGGGAAATCCCCCAAGCTGGCAGTGCCAAGTGCCCGCGGCAGGAGACACAGATGGCAAATGCTTCCCGGCTCCAACCTCGTCTCCTCGGGCACAGCCGGCTCACAGAGCTCTCTGGGCCCCTGGGCTGCAGGCCGTGCCTCAGGAAAGGAAGACGCTATTAGTGCAGCATCTGCCATGAGGCGGGAAGTCGTGGAAGGCAGTGGGCTTGAAGGGCAGCCCCAGGGGCCAAGTGCCAGGCCGCCCGTCCCCGGCGTGTGACCCCCTGCCAGCGCCGGGAAACTGTCCCCGGTGCCCTTATGGCAGAGGCAGAGAGGGCCCCGCCCTCCAGCCCATGGCCAGAAGCCCCTGGACAGCAGCAGCCCCTCCCGGTGGGAGCGCCGCCAGCCCCTCAGCACCCTGGGAGGGGACACGAGGGAACCTGACAGTGTACGCGGTGGGGGCGGGGGCGCTTCTCTGCACTCCTGGGGGGGTGTCCTAGACCTGCCTCATCTGTGGCCCCGGGCTTCCCAATCAGGGCAAAGGCAGAAACTCTCCTCCTGCCTCCCCTGCCCCAAAGTACCAAGAGCAAGGTCAAGTAGGCAGAAGCAGAGAAGACCACTTCTGGAAGGAAGGAGGGAGGGAGGAAGGAGGGAGGGAGGGAGGGAGGGAAGGAAGGAGGGAGGGAGGGAAGGAAGGAGGGAGGGAGGGAAGAAAAGGAGGGAGGGAGGGAGGGAGGGAAGGAGGAGGGAGGGAGGGAAGGAGGGAGGGAGGAGGGAGGGAAGAAAAGGAGGGAGGGAGGGAGGGAGGGAAGGAAGCAGGGAGGGAAGAAAAGGAGGGAGGGAGGGAGGGAAGGAAGGAAGGAGGGAGGGAGGGAAGGAGGAGGGAGGGAGGGAAGAAAAGGAGGGAGGGAGGGAAGGAGGGAAGAAAAGGAGGGAGGGAGGGAGGGAGGGAAGGAGGGAGGGAGGGAAGGAAGGAAGGAGGAGGGAGGGAGGGAGGGAAGGAAGGAGGGAGGGAGGGAGGGAAGGAAGAAAAGGAGGGAGGGAGGGAGGGAGGGGAAAATTTGGGAAAGAAGATTTTGTAAGCGTGAATACCGAAAAATTACCCAGGCGCTGCCATGAATCCCCCCACCCCCCACCCCCCAGAGAGAGTGCCCAAAGTCCAAGGTCTGGCACCAAGAACATCCCCAGTGGCTGGAGAGCACAAGGCAGAGCCCGAGTTCCGCCATCGCTGGCAGGGGGCCAGGGAGCGGCCCTGGGTTGGGGAAGGTCTAGGACGCTTCCTAAGGGCCACGTAGGTCTTCCCAGCAACCTTCCATGGACAGGGGCGGGGGCTGAGAGGAGGGTCCCTGTGAGGAAACGGAGGCTCACAGAGGGGAACCAGACCCAGGGTGACAGAATGTTCCAACGTAGCCAACTCGGGCCCCGGCCTCCCAGTTCGGGCTCCTTCCGCATTCTGTCTAACGAGGCCGGGGAGGTGTGAACAGACACCGGTTGTTGTGCAAAGGATCTGGGGGACGCAGGGAGAGGACGGGAAGCCTCAGAGAGCCAGCGGTGGGACGGGGCAGGCAGGAAAGTGAGAGCCATCGTAGGTCACATGGAGAGAGGCGCCAGAGGTGCCAGGAGATGGCAAGCCCTCCTCGATTCTGGGGGTCTCCAGGCAAGGAGACAGGGAGAGCCCTCCCCCCCAGAGCCATTCCCCCCCAGGGAGAGCCCTCCCCCTCAGGGAGAACCAGGGAAGGACACTCCTCTGGGGAGCCACTACAAGGTGCTCCTCTGGGGTCAGAGACAGGGGGACCCTCTGGGAGGCTGACGGGGCCTTTCTGTGTGGAAGGAGGCTCCAGACTCTGCCTGGGCTGGGGGATTAGCCCCCACACTTCCCAGGCTAGAGGGGGCAAAGAGCCCCAAGGCGCAGCGGGAGCAGCCGCTCCCTTCCCTGGGCTCCCGCGGAGTCGGACCAGAGATGGCTCATCCCTCCCCCACCCACAGCAGCCCCTTCCCCAGCGAGCGGCTCCCACCTGCTCCCAGGGCTGCCGGGTGCACAGAGCTCACAACCCCATCGAGGAAGCCCGGGGGCGCTGGCTGGGGGTCCCACATGCCCCCCCTGCGCCCCCAGGGAGGCCCACTCAGAACTGAAGCCAAGCCTGTTTATTCTCTCTCAAGGGCTCCTGATGCCCAGACAGGCCCTGCCAGGGGCTGCCCCCTCCCCCACCCGCCCCCAAGGGGCCCTGGCCAGTCAGCACCAAGGACAGCTCCCGGCCAGCTGCTGCTCACTCGTGGGTCTCCGAGGGTCCTGTCCGGGCAGGGGCCAGAGAGCAGTGAAGGCGGCAGGAGGCCGGACCGTCACGCTCGGGGCTCCCAGGCCTCTTGGGCAGCTGTGGGGACAGAGAGGTTGCCCTCAGGGTGGGGAGGAGGCAGCTGAGGACCGCAGGGGACGTTCCGGGGAGGGGAGACCCCCAGCCTCACCCCGCCAGCCCATCTTCCCTAAGGGCCCCTGGGGGGCGGGGTGGGGAGTGAACAGCAAGAGCAGAAGCTCAGGCCCCCTCCCCTCGCTGGGGTCTAGGAGCCCCCCTTATTTCCAGCCTTCCTCGGCTTCCTCCTTTGTAAAGTGAGGGGGGCTGTGGGGGCAGGAGGCCTTGGGGAGCCCCAGGGGCGGGACGTTGGAGCCAGAAGGGGAGGGAGGGGAAGGACCTGGGGCCCGGGGCCGGTCGCGCTCCATGTGCAGGGCGGTCACCAGGAAGCAGCCCCCGCCCAGCGCGCCCACGAAGGCGCAGACGAGGAAGCTGTACTGCAGACTGCGGAAGAGCCCCAGGAAGGAGTCCCCGTGCACTGCCTGGAGGGCGCTGGCCACCTGCCCAAGAGAAGGAGCCCTGCTGACTTCCTGCCCACGCCGGCCTCCCCACCTCGATCTGTCGCCCCGGCTGGGGGGCGCCCACAGTCCGCCACCAGCTTTGGACCCATTAGGAGGCGGCCTCCGGCCAAGGTCCGGCCGGCAAAGGCCACAGCCCAAAGGCTTCAGCCCGGCCTGTCTCTCTCTGCCCTGGTCTGGCTCTCTCCGGCCTGGTCTGTCTCCCCCAGGCCTGGCCGCTGCTTCTTGGCTTCCTCTCCCAGACCCTTCTCCAGCCGCTCAGCCGCAGGAACCCCCTCAGCTCGGCCCTGGGCCCCTCCTCTTCTGCCTGTTATTTCTCGGGGGGGGGTCTTTTCCCTTGGGCCCACCTGCATCTTTAGGCAGAGGACTCCAGGCCCCGGCACCACAGCTCAGGCGGTCCCGCGGGTATCGCTTGTTTGTCTCTTACCCAACATCCAAAGCAGCTCCTTGCCCCCCCTGCCTCCCCCCTCCCAGTCCCGCCCACCGTGAGGGCCCCGCTGCGCCCTTGGTCGCCCTTCGCCTGGCGGGGTCTCTGCCCCTACTTGGAGAAACATGGCGGCAGGAAGGGAGCCCCGCCCGTTCCCGAATCCTCACCAGTCCGGTGATGTAGGGGCTGCCGGCGTCTCCCAGGATGTGGCTCACGGAGATCTGCAGGGCTTCCGCCGTCCCTCGTCGGCTGGGGGCGACCACGGACTGAGGGGCAGAGGGGGGGCAGCCGTCCGTTGGGGGCATCCGTGGAGCCTCCCCCGCTCCCCGCCCCCCTCAGGTCGGCGCCCACGTGGCCTGCCGTGGCCGCCCTCAGTGGAGGGCAGAGCGGAGAGGGAGTGGGAAGGCCTCGGCCTCTGGGCAAGCAGGACTTGGACGGAGGAATCAGAGCCCGGCCCTGAACAACTGAGATGTCCGTGTGCAAGGGCGGGATGAAGATGGCAGCAAAGCTCAGAGGGCTCCCCAACCGCTGGCCACGCTTAAGGGAGGAACCAGACTGGTGGGGCCGAGGAAGGGGGGGCAGATTAACGGGGCCGAGGAAGGGGGGGCAGATTAACGGGGCCGTGGAAGGGGGGACAGATTAACGGGGCCGTGGAAGGGGGGACAGATTAACGGGGCCGTGGAAGGGGGGGCAGATTAACGGGGCCGTGGCAAAGTAGAGCAGGATGGGGGCACACCTTGAAGTTTAGGAAAGAAGCCCCGATGGCAACGGGGAGTCACCATAGGCTCTAGTCTGGGGGGGTGGGGCACACTAAGAGGGGTTGGCCAAGAGAGGAAGAGGAAGAGGAGCTGGGAGTCAGGAAGTCTGGTTCTCTCCATGCCCGGCCAGGAGGAGATCTGGGGGCTTTGCAGCTGGACTTAGCAGCCCCGAGCTCATCCCGCTCCGGGACTTCACAGAGAGATCTGCCTGAACCTCTTCCCACTGGGGCTCCAGGGGGGCCAGAACCTTCGTGGAGAAGGAAGCTCCTGCCGTCCCCAGAGGCCAGAATCAATGGGGGAAGTTCCCCCTGCTCGGGCCCCCGTCTGCTGAGAACCCCCTCGTCAGAGGCTGCCCGCCCAAAGCTTGCGTCTCAGTGCGCAGGAGGGGGAGCTCAGGGCCCCCTCCCCACTCTCGGGCTCAGCCCCCCGGGAAGGGGTTAAGCTGTGTCTCCGCCTCAGACACCGCAGCCCATTCCCGTCGCCAGCAGATGGAGGCTAATTACACGGCCCCAAAATAACAGGTTGAAGAAACAAGGTGTGCGCTGAGTGGGGAACGGAACACGGCGGGGATAATTACGTGGGTTTGAAGAAGCGGAGTCTTGCTGCCTCCCGGATGGCGGCTCTGCCCACGGGCACGGAGTGTTCTGTGCGCATAGTTGGCTCCCCGCTAGCCACGGGGAGCGCCCCGAAAGGGCTCCCTCAGAGCCCAGAGACGCCGTCACAGTCACTCACACGGCCTCCCGAGCCAGAGCTGCTTCCCAGAGCAAAGTGACGGGAAGCCCGTCCCCTGGGGTGGTAATTAAGGGGAACCGCGGGGGCTCCGGGCGGAATGCTGGCGCTGGGGGTTCAGAGCTGGAAGCGAGGGGGACCTCGGAGGCCACGTGACCCAGCACCTCCACCTTACGGGTGACAACGCTGCGGATTCTTTGTGAAAGGGCTCAGTCAGTCTCTCCCTACAAGTGGACCCGGAGCCAAAAGCTCGGGCCAAGAACTGGAGAGCCGTGCTCTGGCCTAGGGGGAGACCGTCGGGGGACCAGGCCGGGAGGTCCACTTTCAGCACTTCCTCCCCCACTCGCCTCAGCTTCCCCCGGGTAACTCGTCGGCGTTGTCCCCTGGCTGATTCCAAGGGTGGAGTGGGTGGGCCGCAGCCTGGCACCAGGTGGGGTACTGAGGTAGGGGGGGTGTGAGCCAACCCGGACGGAAGGGCTTTGGTGGGGAGGGTGACAGCTGGGAGGGAGGCGGGTCTCCGGAGAGGAGAGAACATGACTCCCAGAGGCGAGAGAGCCCTTCCTTGGTCACTTTGCCCCCCTTTTAGAGGATAATTGTTAGAAACTCCAAGTTCTGGAGCAAGTTTACAGGAACAATCCCTCCAACACGACATGAAGCGGCGCCAAAATCATGGTTTTACTGCCGAGGACACCGAGGTCAAGTGATTTAAGTGACTCTCAGCATCTGAAGAGACCTTGGTGACGCCCAGTCCAGACGTAACTGAGCAAGATTCACTTTTTTGGATCGTAGCTTTTTATTTCCAAGCTGTGTGCCCGGGTAACTTTACAAGATTCCCTCCTGCTTATTCCCGATCTCTAGCCCTTGAAGACTTCCGCTGGTTGGGCTTGAGCCTCCTGAAGCAGCCTCTTCCTGGTCTACACGGAGGCCGGTCAGGAAGTTCTCCTGATGTTCTGGGAGTCCTTCCTCCCTTCACTTCCCCCATTGATTCTGGCCTCTGGGGACGGCAGAATAAATAAGGCTGATCCCTCCTCTTCATTGAGAGCCTTTCCAGTACCCAAAGCCGCCTGTGATGGGCCCTCGATCTTCTCCAGATGAAACCCGCCTCCTTCGCTTCTCAGATGACCTGGCGCCAGAGCCTTTCCCTCAGAACCTGCCCGGAACCATCACTTTCTTTTCTTTGTGTCAAACAATTTGGGCTTTTCCCAATTACCCGACACTGTCCTTAGTCTTGCTCTGTAAGCGTTCCCTCCCTCCCTCTGTCCTCACTGAGAAGGCGAGCCGTCTGATCAGTCTGTGCACAGAACACTTCACATCAGTCACGTCGTGAAGGAAAACACGGACCCAAAAAAGAAAGGAAAACAAGGAGCCACAGCACGGGTCTGCTGAGATCTGCAGGAACTTCATCGGGGCTTTCTCTGGGGCAGACGGCGCCCTTTCCCAGGAGTCCCGGGACTGCCTCCGACCATGTGCTCACGGCCCATCTTTGCACAACGTGACTCGCTCCAGAAACGTCCTTCCGGTTCTATTTACCTCACTTTGCATCAGTCCATGTAAGTCTTCCCAGGATTTTCTAGAACACCAGCCTGCCAGCGTCTCTTCCAGCGCAGAAGCGCCCCACCCCCGGCCCGGCCCCAGCTGACGGGAGTTTCCTCAGTTTCCAATTCCTCACCGCCACAGAAAGCCGCTGCCAGTACTTATGGGCACAATCCTCTCCCTCCTTTTCTGGGAACCTCTTTGGCCGGAGGCCTGGCATGATGTTATTTCTGGGCTAAAGGCTGGACACAGATTTACAGACTGGAGGAGGAGGATCCTCAAGGCCTGTTCTGTCCCTGTCTCCGACCTGCCCAGGACGATGCAGGCCCGGAGGAAAGGTGCCTCTGAGCATCCTGGTCTCCTTGGAAACTTGCCTCAAATCCTGCCTTCCCCAGCGGCCCCAGTAGTGCGGCCCCCCGTGTGTTATCTGCAGGCTGCCCCTGCCCTCGGGCAGAGCCCGGATCCCGGCCTCCGCAGTCTCGCGCACAGTGAGCACCCCACGCGTGCCTGAGCCCGAGCGGGGGAGACTCTGTGGGACACAGGAAATTCCGGCCCTGCCGGGGAGCTTTATTCATCCCCTCCACGGGACACCTGCAGCTGCTTTAAGCCTGACGTGGCTCCCGGCATTCCCCGAAGCAGGGGCGTGAGCGCGGTCGAACCCACTCCACACATGCGGAAACTGACCCGCCCGGGGCGGAATGACTCAGCCAGGGTGACTCGGGTCAGCCCAGTCCGGGAGAAGAATGTGCCCCCCCCCACCTGTGGACGGCCTTCCCGGCTCCCCTCCCACCGACAGAAGCTGCAGCAACAAACCAACAAATGCGTGTCAAGCATCCGCTGCCTGCCGGGCGCCGTACGGGGGACTGAGGAGAAACCCAGCCCCTCCCCAATTCTCGGCGCCGCGAGGGAGATCTGCCTGGCGCTGTCAGAACGGGCTCCGGGGAGATCAAAGCTTATCCGCTCATCCCAACTTAGAAGGGTAAGGAGGAATCCCCCCCCCTACAGCCCTCGTGCCCCTCCCCAAGGGGAATCCCCCCAGCACAGCCCTCGTGCCCCCCCAGGGGGAATCCCCCCAGCACAGCCCTCGTGCCCCCCCCAAGGGGAATCCCCCCAGCACAGCCCTCGTGCCCCCCCCCAAAGGGCGGGAGCTCAGTCCTAGGAGTCTGGCTCCAGTCCCAGCTGATGGAACCCGAACGTGCGACCCCGAAAGTCGCTCCGCTCTCAGCACCACGGACAGTGCTCCAAGTCACAAACAGAGTCAGGGTCAGGCTGGTGGGAGAGGGGGAGTCGGCCAATGAGATCACTGGTCCAGCCCCTCCCCACCAGTGCCCAGGACAGGCTCCAGGCCAAATCCCGGCTTCCTGATTTTCCACCTCTCCTCTCCTCCCGCCAAAGTCCGCGTGTTCCCTGCGCTGGAAGCTCGGCTTTCCGCCCCCGCCCGGCCACAAGCTCCCCGCTGGCCCGGGGGTCATTGGCCGCGTCTCTAACCTTCTGGGGGGTCCCGGGCAAAGTATCCTTTCCGAGCCTCAGCATCGTCCTCCCTGAACTGTGGAGTCCCAGAATCCCAGGTTCTAATCCCGGAGCCCCACCGTCCCGTGGCTCCCTGCGGTTTAAGTTCTAGGCCCCGCGGTTCCCCACCCTGTGACCCCGTGACTCTCGGTCCCCGAAACGCAGCCCTGACGCGCCCCGCCCAGACTGAGCCAGTCGGCACCGGCGAGGACGGATGGAAAGGACGGATCACTAACTCCGCGAGCGCCGCCTCACAGCTCAGACGCTAATGGCTGCGAGTTGTTAATGGCGCTAATGTAGTGTTAAAGTCCCGCCAAATTGTTAAAGGTGTTAATTCTGTGCTAAAATATGCCGGCAAGTTCCGCCGCCGCTTCTGGGATGTGCCGCAGGGGGGCGCTGGGCCATTTGGGAAGGCGGCCGGGGCTAGAACCGCGTCCACAAGAGCCGAGTCTGTCGGGAACTCTCGGCACCCGAGGACCGAGGGGGTCACCAAGGCGTGGGCAGCCCGGAGCGAGAGTCCCCTCCACGGCCTCCCTGCCAGCCAGGTGTGACCCTGGACCGATCACCGCCCGAACCCATGTTTCCTCACGGGGAAAACGGACAGTGGGGCCCGGAGCATCTCAAAGTAGCTGGGAGGACCAATAAAATCATTGTGTGCTCCCTTTGTCCTCCTTAAAGGGCCAGAAAGGCCCAAGATGGCTCCGGCAGGAGGAGAGCCCATCCCTGCCCCACACCTGTTCCCCTTGGGGGCCACTGGGAAGATTTTCCTGATCAGAAGTCTCAGGTGGCCTCTGCTGCTTCTCCTTTGCTCCCGGTTCGGCCTTCCGGAGCCAAATGGTCCAAGCTGGTTCTTCTTTGGAACAGTCCTTCCCACAGCCAGACAAACAGCATTCTCAAGTGGGTCTCAAACAGAGTTCCGACCCCTCCAAGGCCCCTGGACCTTCTTTCTCTGGAAAAAACCTTAGTTCCTTATTCTTCCCATGACACGTTTTAAGTCCCTCCAGCATCCAGGGCCTTCTCCTTGGGACGTATTTCAGCTCAGAATGACCTTCCTAAGATGGGGCCCCGCGAGAAACTGGAAATGGAGTGGCTGCCCACCAGTGGGGAATGGCTGAACAAGTCCTGGCTTGTGAAGGGTATGGAAGATCCTTGTTCTGTAAGAAACGAGCAGCGGGAGGATTTCAGAGGCCTGGAGAGACCGACAGGAACCGATGCTGAGTGAGATGAGCGGGACCAGGAGATCATCGGTTCTGATGGACATGGCCATCGTCAACAGTGAGATGACTGAGGCCATTTCTAATGATCTTGTGATGGAGAGAGCCATCTGCACCCAGAGAGAGGCCTGTGGGAACTCAATGTGGATCCCAACATAACGTTCTCACTCTTTTTGATGATGCTCACTTGCATTTTGGTGACTTTTTTACTCATTTTCTCTCCTTTTTGATCCGATTTTTCTTATGCAGCAAGAGAATTGTGCAAATATGTGTACCCACATCTAGAGGAGGGGGTGGGGGAAGGAGGAGAAGATTTGGAACACAAGCCATGCAAGGATCAATGTGGAGAAATTGTCCATGCATTTGTTTTGAAAATAAAAAGCTTTAATAATAAAGAAGATGGAAGCAAAACTGTGGGCCCGAGTGTTCTCCAGATGTGCTCTGATTGGGGCAGCAAGCATCGGATCAGAGCTATAATTAGGGGTGCCAGAAGAGAGATGCAGAGCAAATGATGGGCTCGCGAGTGCCAGGACCAGGAGGAGGCAGCCTCCTGCAGGGGCCGTTAGAGAGAGAAGGAAACGTCCTTTGTTACCTTGACCATGAGGCTGGTGCATCTGGGAAAAATGACTTATCGGGAGGATGAAAATCCAGGCCAGATAAGGGTCCAGGACCTGGGAGGGACACGACTTCAACAGCCGGCCCTCAGGTGAGCCCCCCTTACACTCATCCGGCTCTGGGAGCTTCACCGGCCCTGGGGAGGGCTGCCTGGAGAGGGAGCAGAAACTGTCTTGCGATATACAGACCAAAGCCAAGGTTTTATCCCCAATGTGCAAACACATGAACAAAGTCAAGAAAAACATTCAGCCGTGGAATCGATCTGAAAGCACGTGACAACGCCCGCCCGTCAGTCTCTGAAAGTGAATTTGTGCTCCCGGGAGCACTGCCGTGACTTCTACGCCGGCTCTCAATGAACCGTCGGCGATGGTGTCAGAGCTTTATTGAGCAACGGGGCCAAACACCAGAGGCCGAGCTTTCTCTGAGCAAAATTCCCAAACAACTGCCAACCATGCGAACACTTTACCCCAAATTCCCAATGCCCCCAGATCAACCTTCCTCCTTGGACGTACTGGTCTAACAATCTCGGGGACACCTGTCGGACCAGGAAGGACCGTCACAAGGGAATCATAGAGCTTGGGTGCTGCTGGCACTGACACGTGCCTTCTACGCCTGACCCTTCGTTCCGGAGCGCCGCTGAAGACCCTGCACAGGGCACACAGTTCCCCCTTTTCCAGACTAATTCTAGAATAAAGACCCCCGACTTTCTTAATTGTCTCACTGGATTCTCAACAAGAGCTTCTTTGTGAATCCAGCCGCCCTTCCCCCTCCCCAAGCAGAGGGCAGTTGATTTTTTTAATTCATGTCTAGGATTTATTAAAAACCTCTTTTATTTATAGATTCAGACAATCATCTTAGCTTATCAAGACCCCTGGGGGTTATGGCCCACCAGTCAAGACGAGTCTGGCTTCCAGCTTCCCGCCATTGGAAGATGCTCCCTCTGACTTCTGGGGTTCTTCTTAAGCAGCAGGACACCGTCGGGGCCACGGGCTCCCCCCCACCCCGGAAGGCTTTCCAGTCCCTACGACGCAGTCTGGGGAGGGCTGGCCGTCCCTGAGACACCTCTGGGCACTTGTCAATCATTCTGTTATGACATTTGCTACATGGATGTCCTTCTCCCTAGTGAGGGCAAGCCCAGCCCCACTTAAGGGAAGAGTCCTGTCGTTCCCATCCTGTTTCCATTGGCAACATGGGCTTGTTCCATTGTCTCTCTGGGCTTGGAATGGTCTCCATTTGGTGATATGAACCCAATGGCCTCTAAGAACTCATCCATCTCCAGCTTCTTCAGAGGCCTTCGGGCCATCGCACTCCTTGGGTCCGCCCTAAGGCACCGGCCCATGCTGGCGCTCGCCACGCTGGCCAAGGACGCCCCTCCTCTGCACCCCGGTCGAGGAGTCACTCAGTGGTCCTTGAATGTCCGGTCTGTGAGAGGCCCTGAGACAGCGGTCGCGCCTTCCGGCCCTCGGCCCCCGATGATTTTGGCCTTGCCTGGCCCTCCCATTGGGCCCCGGCTCCTCCTGAGCATCTGTGTTTGTTAGAGGGGATCATAAACCCCGCTGACAGCCCATAACTGCACACGCTCTCCGCGGGGCCCTCTGGCTGGCCAACAATCTGTTCCCTGCACTCCTCAGCCTCTTCAGGGGCTGATCCAGCTCCGGCGCCCGCAGCCGCCCCATCACCCAGAGCAGAGCCTCCTGCCTCCTCCTTCTGGAGAACGTGGCTGGCTCCTCCATACCCAGTGACCTTCCCCTTCCCCCAGCCTCAGAGAGCAGTCCCTGGCCCCAGGCTCCTCCCTCAGTGACCCGGCTCCCCCCCCCCACTCCCCGCCTCTCTCCCTGCCCTCTCAAGGACTTGCTCCCCTGCCAAGATGGCATCGAGAGCAGCTGTCCTCCAGCAGGCTCCCTTCCTCCTCCCAGGCGTGCCAGCCCGCCAGCCTGCCTAAAATAGAAGCACTACACCTGGGCCAGGCCGGGGGAGGAGGGCCAGGGGAGGAGGGCCCGGGGAGGAGGGCCTGGGGAGGAGGACCAGGGGAGGAGGGCCAGGGGAGGAGGGCCCGGGGAGGAGGACCAGGGACGGAAGGCCAGGGACAGAGAGCAGAGCCGGCCGGCCGGCCACTCCTGCTGCCCGCTGGCTGGGGGCTTCGGGCTTGCCCCCTCTGGCATTCTCAGTCCCTGCAGGGCCTGCCTCTCTCCTTGTCCCCCTGGAAGCCCCCCAGGGCTCTCCCCAGATGGGAGCTAGCCGCCTGCTCCTCTACTACACAGCCCGGAGGGAGTGGGGGCCACGGCTGCTGGAACGGTCTCCCATGGGGCTGACAAAGGCGTCCCGGGAGGGGCTGAGCCCGGCCGCCAAGGGGGGCCGCCTACCCGCTGGAGACCCCCTGTGGTGGGGAGCAGGTCTGAGGGCCTGCGCCCCGAGGGGGAACCAAGCCCAAGCCTGCGGCTCTCAGCGAGTGGCGAGCCTCCCGGCCCGAGAATCGGGCCCCCCCTTCCCGGGGAAGACTGGCGGCCCCTGGTGAGCCGGCGATGAGAGCTCGGAAGGAGACCCGGCTGTCCTCGAGCGAGCAGATGGCGGCCGGGCCGCTGCGCGCACTGGCCACGCCCCACGGTTGGGCCCCCGCTGGCTGGGACGCGGAGATTCTGGGCCTCCTCCAGCCCCGGGTTCCAGCCGCCCTGCACTCATCCGGGAGCGGGCCCAAAGCGCTGCTCGCCCCCTCCCCTGGCTCTTCCCGAGGAGGGGTGGGCTTCAGAAACCAGCCGGGGCCTGGCTAGCCCCGCCTCCCCTGGCCCTCCTCCCCGGGGGGAGCCCCTCGTGGCACTGAGGGTGACTAAGACCCCAGATTCCTGGTGGCTTCGGGACCACCGGGAGGGCCCTCCCCGCGAAGGCCTCAATTAGTCCAAATGGGGGGGGGGGAGCCAAGCGGGGGCGGAGCCAGGCGGGGGCGGAGCCAGGCGGGGGCGGAGCCCACGGGCTCGCCTGGGACCTTTGTGCTCCGGGGCTGGCCCAGTGGCTTGGGGAATTCCTGGCGTTGTGGAATTACCGGAATTATCGGGACCCGCCAGGCCGAGGCACGAGAGCCAGCCCAGGGCCGTTTCCGTCCTGAGAAGGAGCCCCCGTACCGCCCCCCCCCCCATGACTCCTTCCAGGGAGCCCATTGGCTGAGCCCACGATGGCCGCGCCTCGGGACTTGGCTGCCAATCCACAGCACAATCGCGCCGCCGCTGCCTCTTGATTTGGGGAGGTCGGAGCCCTCAGATTGCTTTGAGACGCCGTGAAACTGGCCCCAAACCCAATCGTGTGCCCCAACATTGGCCCAGACAGGGAGCGTCCCGGAGCCCCCCGATATTTGGGGTTCAACACCCCTGTACCCCACACCCGGCCTCCGTCACAGCAAGGAGGACTCGGAGCTCCTGCCCGCCTGTGCCCAGTCAGGGCTGCGTCCAGCGCTGCTCCCCCTCCCCTCGTGTGAGAAACGGGCCCTCGATGGGGGAGAATGGGAGCAGCCGAGGAACTGCCCTCCCCAACATGCCCGACCCAGGGCCAGCATGTGGCAAGCCCCTGGGGGGAGCCAGCCCGGGGCCCTGGGGGAGCCACCCCATCCCCTGGGGAGCCAGCCGCTCCCTGGCTGCTCTTTCCTCCCCGGGCCCAGCCCCTGAAGCCCCTGGCTGACTTACCAGCAGGATGTCCGTGACAATGGCCCAGTTGAAAGAGAGAAGGAGCTCCCCGAGGGCGAGGAAGGCCTGCAGAGGGAAAAGCTACCATCATTTCAGCCCTTTCTCCACAGGCCCTTGGGTGTCTTGGGCCCCCAGAGGACGCCCTCACTGGCACAGACTGGGGCACCTTGGACAGGCCCCGCCCGCTCCAGCCCGCTCTGAGCCCCCTCGGGTTCTGGAGGAAACTTCGGCCATCCTAGGCCAGGATCCTAACTCGGAGCCTCGGAGGCCTCCCGCTTCCCTGCACCTCCAACCCTGTGAGAAAGCAGGGAGCGAGCCCCTGCTGCCCACCTCCTGAGAGCCCCCAACCCTGGCCCCTCCCGCCCCCTCCACCACTTCCTTGGTCCCACTGAGGTTTCCCAGACACTCCCACCCCACATGCCTGGGACTCTCCCCCCGTTCCTCCCCTAAAAAGCAAGTTATTTCCTTGTCCATTTGTGGGAAGGCTCTGAGCGGCCGCCCCAGAAAGTCCTGCCTCCCCCTGCCGCGCCCCTCGGGCCGGGAGGGGTCAGAGGTCGGCCGGTTTCCCCCCTGCCCAGAGGAGGATTGGTGGTTAGTGTTTCTAGCGCACTCACAGAGCCCGCGGGGGCTACAAGCGCTTCACAGTCTCACTTGGCCTCCCCAACCAGCTCAGGAGGTGGAAGCCGCCGTTATCCCCCTTTAGGGATGAGCTCCCCGAGGCCGCAGCGAGCCCCTTAGCCAAGGTCGGGGCTGGGGCTCTTCCTCGGTCATGCGACGGGAGGGGCCCCGGCACATTCCTCCCAGTAGCCACAGAGGCGGGAGCCTTTGTCCTCTGCCCTCGGGGGCGGACTCGCTTTTCCAGAACAGCCGGGCTCTTGTCACCGAGAGCCCGGTCTTGGCCAACACAGGATGGGCGAGGCCCTGAAGTGACAGGACGAGTTTTCCAGGCCCTTCTCGGCCGCGGGACTAAGGTGGGTCTTGGACAAACATCCGAGTGTTGCAGCATCCCCGGGACCAGAGCTGAGCCTCCTGGGGGGAAATGGAGGGCCGGGAGGACTTCCAGGGGTGGAGGCTGTGGTCCCCCCTCCATGGGGCAGCCTGGGGTGCCCATTTTCTGCCCCCCCCACCAGGCACAGTGCCCCACATGGCTGGGCTCACCCGTGTCATCTCAGGCACCCGCATGTCTTCTTGAAGCCTTTTCCCCAAGGCCTGGGGGGCTCTGACCTCTCTGACCACGTCCCCCCTCTCCCCAAGGAGTCTGAGTCACTGTTGCAATGGGGCTGCTTTCTCAGGAGCCACAAGGGGCCGCAGGGGCCACAAGGGGCCACTTTCTTGCGGGCCACGAGGGGCCGCTTTCTCGGGGGCCACAAGGGGCCACTTTCTTGCGGGCCATGAGGGGCCGCTTTCTCGGGAGCCACAAGGGGCCGCAGGGGCCACGAGGGGCCGCTTTCTCGGGGGCCACATGGCCCTCTTTCCCAGCCATGCCCAGGTTGCACGCTGTTCTTCATTTTGCTGCCGTCAGGCCCCATCACTGGGAGTGTTAAGTCTCCAAAGGCTGGGACCCAGGCCCAGCTGCTGCTCATCCTCGGACGGAGAAAGTCCAGAGCATTCAGCCGCCGATGCCAGGAGGAGGCGGGGGAGACATTACAGCAGATTTCTGTGGCGCCTGCCTGTGCCGGTCTTTGCAGATTCGTCCCATTTGATCTTTCTAATTTTGGGAGGTAGGTGCTATTATTATCCCTATTTTACAGATGAGGAAACTGAGGCAAATGTGCTGAAATGGCTTGCCAAGGGCCACACAGCTGTCAGGGGCCAGGGCTGGATTGAAACTCGTGTTCCCATCCACTGTGCCCCAGCTGCCAAGAAAGAAAGCAGGATGCCCAACGGGGGGAGTCGTGACCAGCCTGTGCAGGCCCGGCAGCGGCACCCAACCACCTCGGCTCTGTCCCCGCTCTTCCCCTCTGACGGGCACCACCCGGGAAAAACAAAATAAGAGTCTCTTCCGCCCTGAAATCTGCTGCAGAAAACCAGTCCCGTCTCTCGGGGACTGTGGGACTGAAGGAGAGGCTGGGCCAGGAGAGACGGGCAGACGACGAGCCCCATCCTCCCTCCAACAGCTCATTTCCTCTGTCAGCTGGCACTGCCGCGGGCCCAGGTGCCCACACGGCTCCTGGGGAGCCGGTGAATGGATGAGGGCAGAGGATGCCAGGCCGTTGCCAGGCCTGCCCACAGCTCCTAATTGAGGGAGCGGGTGCCAAGCAAGTCAAGGGCACAGCACGGCTCCGTGCCAGCCTCCAGCCCGAGAATGGGGGGTTTGGCTCGGCATTAACTGAATTCTCCTTCTCATCCTGGAGCACCAGTCTCTAGCCTGCGACAATTTTACTGTCTCCTTCTGAATAACCCTGGTAGGTGGGGACTCTGGCATTCTTAGTCCCATTTACAGAGAGGAAAACTGAGGCTGAGAGGAAGTGGCCTTGGAAGGACGCATTGGTCCAACAAGGAACCAAGGCCCAGAGCAGGGCAGTCACTCCCCAAGGTCATGCAAGCTGTCTCCCCTGGCCTGGGACGCAGAACTGCAGGCCCTCCCGAGCCAGCTGCCTCCCAGTGCCCCCAGCATCCCCTGGCCCCACCCCCAGGTCTCCACCTGCCCCCCAGCCTCCTGCGGGGGGCCTGACCTCCACCCTGAGCAGAGGCCCTGATGAGGGAGGGCTCCCCAAAGCCGAGCCCCCGGGGGTGGGCAGTGAGCAAGTACCTGCAGCCCCAGGGGCCCTGTCCAGAGTGCTGATCCGGCACCTCACAGCCCAGCTCCTCACTCAGGGCCCCCACCGACCTCTTCCTCCAGGCTTTCCCTCAGTTAAGTGAGGGGGGCTTGGTCCTTGGTCCCCAAAGTCCTCCTAGTCCCGAATCTGCCCTGATGACCCCCCAGCCAGCTCTGGGTCCTCTCGGTGCTAGCCCCACCGGGGGGGGGCAGGGAAGGACTCTGCCCCACTCTGCAGCTGTCCTGCCCCAATCTGGCAGCCCATCCAAGGGCAGAAGCCCCCAGGGGATCCCCTACCGGACGCCAGGCTTTTATGCAAAGGGCTTCCAGCCCCAAACCAACAAACAGCCACCCCCAGATTCCCGGGGGACATTCAAATACAAAACCCCAACAGGTACATGGGGAGGACTTCTTTTGGGGCATCCCTTACATAGTACTTTGCCCCCCGATTCCCCACTTTGGGCTTTGGGGTGGTGGCTCTGAGAACACAATGAGGGCCCCTTTGTAGCCCCTGGCCCCGCAGTGGGACAGCCTGAGTCGTGCTGCCCCTGCTCCGGGGTCAGTAACCCTTTAGGGGCCACGAGCATTTGTGGGGCAGGATCCCCTAACACCAGCCCCAGGACGGGTCAGTGCAGGGGGGCGTGTCCAAGAGCTCAGAGGCTCAGACTTCAGCCACTAATAGGGCCACATCATGGCCTTGCTCATGGTCAAGACGGAGCCGGGCAAGAGGGCAGATTCTGCCAGAGCCAGATGAAAGTGCGGGCGGGGAATGTGGAGCAAGATAACGGGGGAGCGCAGGCAGCATTGCCCCACGCGGTTTGTGGCCAGTAAGTGAGCGCCCCAAGACTCTGGGCGAGCTTCTGCGGCCGATCTCTGCGGGAGTGTGATTCCCCCGGGCTCGCCCATCGCACCGTTGTTGAGGTTTGGCCCCGGCGGACGAGCAGGCCCGAGATGCAGGCAGAAATTCGGCAGGAGGTCTCCGGGGGGGCGGCCCAGGAGTCGGCCCCCGCCCCACGGCATTCAATCCCCTTCTCTGGGACCTCAGCCAATAAAGTTACTATGTGCCAGGTGCTGTGCTAAGTACTGGGAATGCAGAAAGAGCTAAGAGCCATTCTCACTCTCAAAGAACCTGTGGCCTAGTGATGGAGACAGCTTGCACATGTGCACCCCCAAAGGGAGGCAGCTCACTCGTGTGCATCCCCAAAGGGAGGCAGCTCGCTCGTGTGCACCCCCAAAGGGAGGCAGCTCGCTCGTGTGCACCCCCAAAGGGAGGCAGCTCACACATCTTCACCCCCAAAGGGAGGCAGCTCACACATGTGTACCCCCAAAGGGAGGCAGCTTGCATATATGTACCCTCAAAGTTACATGCAGGATAAATAGAAAGCAATTAAAGGAGGGAAGGCAGAAGAATGAAGAGGGAACGAGGGAGGGTTTCTGCAGAAAGTGCGATTCTGCTGGGACCTGAGGGAAGCCAGGGAGGCCGGGGGCTGGAGTGGAAGAGGGTAAGCGTTCTAGGCCTGGGGACGGCCACTGAGGATGCCCGGGGCTGAGTGACCTGTCTGTGGGACAGCCGGGAGGCTGGGATTGCTGCACTGAAGAGGAGTGCGGAAAAGCAGGTAAGGTGGAAGACAGGGTGGGAAGGGCTCTGAATGTCAAATTTTATATATTTGATCCTGGAGGCAACAGGGAGCCTCTGCAGCTTATTGAGGAGGGGACTGTGCTTTATGAAAATCACCCAGGACGAATGGAGGATGGACTGAAGTGGAAATGGAGGCAGGTGGACCCAGCAGCAGTTATTGCCAAGCTCCAGGGGTGAGGTGAGGGAAGGCTGGAGGGAGCAAGGGTTTGTGGGGAAAGAGAAAGAGTTCTATATTGGACCTCCTGAGGGTCAGGGGCCTGCTGGACATCCATTCTGAGATGTCAGAAAGACAGGCAGACATGGGAGACTGGAAGTCAGTGGAGAGGCAGGAATCATCAGCGTTGATGGATCCAACATGGCAGAGTAAGAGGAAGTATTTTTCTCTAGCTTGCCCAGTGCACTTCTTTTTCTTTCTTTCTTTTCTTTTCTTTTCTTTCTTCCTTTCTTCCTTCCTTTTTTCTTCCTTTCTTCCTTCCTTCCTTCCTTCCTCTTTCTTTCTTTTCTCTCTCTCTCTCTCTCTCTCTCTCTCTCTCTCTCTCTCTCTCTCTCCCCCCCCACCCCCGACAGGTCCTCCTGACTTCAGAGCTAATGCCCTAACCACTGTGCCACCTAGCTGCCCCCCAGCACATCTCTTTCACAACAACCTAGAAAATCCTCTAGTCCAAATTCTGCATAGAAAAGCCAAAACAGAGTCAGAGACAGACAGACAGAGAGTGACAGGAGGAGACAGAAACAGTGAGAGACAGAAAGACAAAAACAGAGGAGAGAAGAGGAGAAGAGACAGAGAGAGAAAGACAGAGAAAAAGACAGAGAGACAGTGACAGAGATACAGAAAGACAGAGACAAAGAGACAAAAATACACAGAGGAAACAAGAACTTGGCCAATGAGACCGAACATTAAGAAGCACTGGGGCTAGAAGAGAACCCAAGAGACCCTGAGCTAGCAGTGGGAGCAGGAACAAATGCCATCTGGCAGCTTTGTCCTCCTTTGCCCAGGTCCAGGTCACGGACACAGAGTGGGTAGGGGTGGTTGTGAGGAAGAAGAGGGCCCAGCTAAGTCCTGAATACAGACCAAGTTCCAGAAACTCAGCTAAGCAGCTGGGAGCCCCGGAGCAGAGCAGCGCCTCAGTACCGGCCTTTGGCCCCACACATGCCTGCAGTGGAGTGACAAGGCAGGGAACCGAGACCACGGGAGCTGGCACTTCAGGAAAGCTGAGCCTGCAGAACCTCCTGAGTGACTGAGTGACTTTCCACATGTCATTGGAGCCAGCTTGCAGAGAGCTCAGAGCAGGAATGGGAGGAACAGTTCCCTCTCCAGATCACACCCTTTGAAAACTCTGAAAGCTGCAGACCTCCAAACTGAGCTGAAAACAGCTCAGACCAGACATCCCCTTCCTCCCCGGAAGTTAGCTGCTCCTAATACTAAAGTCCAGAGTCAAGAAATAGGCTGAAAGAATGAGCAAACACAAAAATAACCTAACCCACAAAGAGCTATTATGATGACACGGAAGCTCAAGACATAAACACGAAGAAGAAAATGACTCAAGAATATCTACAAATAAACTCTCAAAGAAAAATTGCCTGGACATGAGCCTAAAAAGAATTCCTAGAGTTAAAGAAAGAACTAACAAAGGAGTTAAATGATTTAAAAAACCAAACATTAATTACAAAAGAAATCTTAATAGATTTAATAATAATTAACAACAGCTTAGTAAAAAAGGAAGTAAAAAGGCCCACTAAAGAAAATAAGTCCTTGAAAATGAGAACTGGCCAACTGCAATATATGGGCTTCATGAAACATCATTTTTGGTGGACTTTTTTTAAAAGTCCAAAACTTAAAATTATAGGAGAAATGAAATATTTCATAGAAAGAAAATAAGCTGGAAAATACCTCAAGGAATAAGAACTACCTAAAACCTATGAACAAAAATAGAGCCTAGATATCCTATTTCAAGAAATTATAGAGGAAAACTGCCCTGCTATTTTAGAACCAGGGAGAAAAATAGGATGAAAAAAAATATACTGGTCACTTCATAAAAGGAAAATTAAAGCTTCCAAGAATATTACAGACAAAATTCAGAACTCTCAGGTCAAGGAAAAAATGATGCAAACAGCCAAAAAGAAACAATTCAGGATCATACAAGATTTAGCAGCCACCATTATACAGGAAGATAAGTTTGTAATATAGTATTCCAGAAAGCAAAGGAACTATGATCACAACCAAAAATAGCTTGCCCAGCAACACGGGTATAATCCTTCAAGGAGAAAATGGATATTTAATGAAATAGAGGACTTTGAAGCATCCCTGATGAAAAAAGCAGAGCTGAATAGAAAAGATATTCAAACATAAGACTCAAGAGAAATCTGAAAAGGTAAGCAAAGTGAAAATTCTCAAAGGACCAAATAAGGCATAAGTGTTTATGGTCTCATATGAGTAGATAACATCTAACCCCTCAGAACTTTGCTATTACCAGCAGTCTAGAAGAGAATCTAATTAGACAAAAAGCCTGGGTGTGATTCTATTATGTTTGGATGATCTCAAAAGAAAAACATGAGGATGAGAAAGAGGGATGTGCTAATTGAGTACATAAGGGAGAGGAATAATGAGGAAAAATACATTATATAAATGGGATTTGCAAGAGTTTATATAGTAGCTGAAGGAATAAAGGCAGTCAATGGCTCAGTGGATAGAGCGCTGGCCTTGGAGTTGGGAAGAATTGAGTTCAATCCAATCTCAGGCACTTCCTGGCTGTGTGAATCTGGACAGGTCATTTAACCTCTGATGATCTAACAAAATCGATCCATTGGAGAAGAAAATGGCAAACCACTCCAGTATCTTTGCCAAGAAAACCCCGAATGAGATAACTGAGAGTCAGATACAACCACAACTACCAAACGATAGCAAAAATTAAAGGAGGCAGTGGTCAGAAGCAAAACAGATATTTAAAGAGGGAACAGGGTAAAGCATAGAAGAATAGGATGGACATAAATACGGTTAGCAGTCATAACTGAATCTGAATGGGATGCATTCAGTCATATAATGGAAAAATGGATTGGAAACCAGAATCAAACAATGTGTTGTTTACGAGAAATATGCGTGAAACAGTATATTAAATAAGGGGTTGGAGCAGAATCTGTTAAGCCTTGGTTAAAGCAAAAAAGGCAGAGAAAATAATCATGATCTCAGATAAAGCAAAAAGGGAAAATAGACCCAATTAAGAAAAATACAAGGAAACTATATATTATTAGTAGGTACCATAGACAATTAAGATCAGAATTGGTTATATATATTCAACAAATGGAATACTATCTAAATTCATAAAGGAAGAGTTAAGTGAGTTACAGGAGGAACTAGTAAAACTATAATAGTGAAAACATCAATTTACCTCTTTCAGATCCACATAAATCTAAACAGAAAATAAACGAGAAAGAAGTTAAGGAGCTAAATTAAATTTTAGAAAATGTAGCTATGATAGATATGAAGATAAATAGATATGATATGAAAACTTGGATCTGAAGAATACTGAATGGGAATAGAAAGGAGTATACTATTTACATTAAAAAATACATAAAAACCTCAGAAAATGTAGAAAAGCAAAAATATTAAATGCATATATTCTGACTAAAGGCCTTTGAAGTCTAAATTAAAAATTAAATGGAAACTAATAGCTTATTCCTAAAGAATGAGTAGGCAAAAAGAATAATCTTAGAACAACCAATTATTTCATTTAAAAATTGTGACCACAACAAGACAAAATACCAAAATCTGTGGGATGCAATCAAAGCAGAACATAGGGGAAAAATTAAGTCTCTAAATGCTTATATAAATCAAGGAGAGAAAGAGCATATCAATAAACAGGCACGCAACTAAATAAATTATAAAATGAACAAATTTAAAACAGCCAATTAAACACCAAAATAGAAATTCTGAAAATCAAAGAAAAAAATAAACAAAATTGAAAATAAAAAAGTTTTACTGATAAATATAACTAGAAACTGTTTTTTTAAAAGCACACAATAAATTAGACAAACCTTTTGTAATTAGATTTTTAAAAAGAAGAAAACCAGTATTGCCAGTATCAAAATTGAAAAAAAGGTAAACTAAGCTTTCACTTAAGGAACTCTTTTGCCCAACTATGTACCAATAAAAACTGAAAATGTAAATGCAATGGAGGAATACCTACAAAATTATAAATTGTCCATATTAATAGAATAGGAAATAGAATATTTAAATAACCTTATCTTACATAAAGAAATGATGAGAGAAAAAGAAAAAGCCATAAATTAATTCCTTAATCCCATCCCCATCCCTACTCCAAAGACCTGGTGAATTTACAGGAAAATTCTACCAAACATTTAAAAAACATTTCATTATATGTTAACTCAAAAAAATAGGTTAAAAAAGGCATCCTACAATTTTTTTTTCTTTGACACCAATATAGTCTTGAAACCCAAACCATGGAGAGTCAAAATAAAAAAAGAAAACTACAAACCAACTTCCCTAATGAATTTTGATGCAAAATTTTTAAATAAAACATTAGCAAGGAGATTACAGCAATAGGTCACAATGATTATACACTAAAGACCAGTCGGAATTTATAACAGGAATGCAGGGATGATTCAACATTAGGACAATTATAAGTATAATTGACCACATTAAATGCAAAAACAATGAAAATCATATGATTATTTCAACAGATAAAGAAAAATCTTTTGACCAAATACAAAGCCTCTTAAAAAATTAGAAAGCCTCCCCCCAAAATAGGTATTTCCTTAAAATGATGATGAGAATATATTTAAAATCAAGAGCAAGAATTATCTGTAATGGAGAAAAACCAGAAGTCTTTCCAATAAGATTGATGAGAACCAAGGATGTCTATTATCTTTGTTACTATTCAATAATACACTAGAAATGCTAGCCACAGCAATAAGGCAAGAAAAAAATAGGAATAAGCACAGGCAACGCAGAAACAAAACTATCACTTTTTGCATATGATATGATGATTTTCTTAGAAAATGCTATGAAGTCAACTAAAAATCTTTTTTTTTTTTGGATTAAATACAAACTTGTTATTTAGTGATTCTACAATTTATCAAACATTTCACACTAATTTCCTTTCCATACTCAGTATTCCAGATTTCTTATAATTCCCCAAATTCATTCTGAGTATTCTCTTCACAATTGTGTTAGTAGTCCCTCCCCTATACCTATTATGCCTAGTATACACTCCTTCCCATTTCTACTTTTTGAAATCTTTTTTTTCTTTTTTTTAAATTTTTATTTAATAATTACTTTATATTGACAGAATCCATGCCAGGGTAATTTTTTTTCAACTAAAAATCTAATCAAAACAACTAACAACTTTAATACTTACAAGATATAAAATAAACCCACACAAATCATCAGTATTTCTATACATTACCAACCAAACTCAGTAGGAAAAGATACAAAAATTTTTTTTTACTTAAAATAACTGCAGACTGTATAAAATACTTAAGAGTCTACCTTTCAGAAAGAACAACAACAACAAAAAAAACTATAGGAATACAAGTACAAAACACTCTTCACACAAATAAAGACCGAGCTAAACAATTGGAGAAATATTAATTGCCTATGGTTAGGCTGAGCCAATATAATAAAAATGACAATTCTACCTAAATTAATTAACTTATTCAAGGACATACCAATCAAACCCCCAAAGAATTTCTTTATAGAGTTAGAAAAAATAATACAAAATTCCATCTGGAGAAACAAAAGGTCAATAATATCAAGGAAATAAATAAAACAAAATGAAAAGGAAGGGAGATCTGCAGTACCAGATCTCAAACTGTACTACAAAGCTGTAATCATCAAAATAGTTTCGGCTCAGTTGAGAAATAGAGTGGTCAGCGGAACAGATTTAAGCATAAAATATTCAGAAGCAAAGGAGCACCATAATCCAGTGTTTGATAAGCCCACAGATCCCAGCTATTGGATCGAGAACATGATTTAGATATAAAGGATGATACTGTAAGCAAATTGGTGGAGTATGGAAAAAATTGCCCGTCAGATCTATGGATAAGGGAAGAATTCATGACCAAACAAGATACAGAGAGGTTCATATGAGAAAAATGAATAATTTTGATCCAGGAATAGATTTTGGACAGAAAATGCCATCTGCATCCAGAAAAAGAACTATGGAGACTGAATGTAAATTAACACATGCTATGTTCACTTCTTTTTCTATTTTTTTTTTTTAATCTCTCATGGTTTTTCCCTTTTGCTCTGATTTTTCTCTCCCAACATGATTCATAAAGTAATGTGTATTAAAAACAAATAAATTTATTGGGAAAAATGTTTTGTGGAAATTTGTTTTGTGTGAATATACATCTTTGTAATGAGTTTTTTTTTTTTTAATTTCTTACCTTCTCCGTGGGTAAGGAAGAAGGAATAGGATAGAAAAAAAATTAGAATGGAAATAAAATAAAACTTGATTTTTTTCAAAGAGAAAATCATCTCAACTGTGATGGGCTTGGCTTTTTTCAACAATGAAGTGATTCAAGACAGTTCCAATAGATATATCATGGAAAGTGCCTTCCACATCCAGAGAGAAAGCAATGGAGACTGAATATGGATCAAAGCGTAGTATTTTCGCCTTTTTGTTGTTTGTTTACTTATTTTTTCATTCTCAGTTTTTTTTTTCCTTTTGATCTGATTTTATTTTGCCCAGCATGACAAATATGGAACTATGTTTAGAAGAACTGCATATGTTTAACCTATATAAGATTGTTTGCTGTCTTGGGGAGGAGGAGTGGGGAGAAGGAAGAGAGAAAAAATTCAGAAACAATGTTTTGCAAAGATGAATTTTGAAAATTATCTTTGCATGTATTTGGAAAAATAAAATACTATTCAAATAAAAATTTATAAAATGAAAAAAAGAGAAAATCATTAGCATCAAAATGGTAATTAAATCTATAGAACTAGTAAGATTACCAAGACAACAAAGGAAAAGAGAGAAGAGGAGACTGGCCAGGGCCCTGGGGTCCCCTGTGGACAAAGGTTGGAATTTGGGGACGATTCCTCAAAGGAAGCAGAGGAGGAATGGTCAGAGAGAGGGAGAGCATAAATGGCATGGGGGTCACCTTTGCGGGGGACACTAAGAATAGTGGGATGTTGACATGGGCTGTGTCCAAGTTAGGATCCAGAAAGATATTGCTGGTTAGCCCCCAAGAAGCCCCCCAGTTCTGCACGGGTGGGGAATTGAGGTCTCATTCCGTGGTGCTGTGTTTCTTGTCTTTCGCATGAGCTGACTCTCTGGGGGAGAAGGGGAAGGATATTTGGGGAAGCCAAGGTACCGCATAAATGAAAGCTTCCATAAAGGTTTAAGCCATCTCGGAGGGCTGGAAATCTGAGGACATTTAGTACCATAAGGGTCAAGCGCCTCCTTCGGCCTCAGTCTGCTTCACAGATAAAACCGGGACGGGGCTGGGCCACGTCCCACTTCCTGGGGAAATCGGTGACCTGGGAATCTGAGTGGGCTCGAGCGACCCCACCCGTGAGCAGCATCGGGCTGCAGAGGGAGAAGGCACCCGGCAGCCATCTGGCCCACCCTGCCCCTACCCCGGTGCCCGGGGCAATGCCCCCCGGTGCGGACTGATGTGCTGAAGAAAGGCTCTGGGACAGGGCTGCTCTCTGTGACCCTTGCATTCAAGTTGGAGAAATGGGAGCAGGGGAGCTCTGCCCAACTGAGCTGGACCCTTGGGCTCCATTCTGGCTGTCCCACTGTAGGAAGGTCATAAATGTTAAGCTGACCAGGAGCGGGCAGGGGCAGGAGGGACAAACGGGCCAAAGGACAACGACTGGGGAGTATGGCCACGGGCTCAGAGCAACTGCCACCAGGAGGCCCGAGAGGGCCCAAGAGGGACGATTCCTCAAAGGAAGCAGAGGAGGAATGGTCAGAGAGAGGGAGAGCATAAATGGCATGGGGGTCACCTTTGCGGGGGACACTAAGAATAGTGGGATGTTGACATGGGCTGTGTCCAAGTTAGGATCCAGAAAGATATTGCTGGTTAGCCCCCAAGAAGCCCCCCAGTTCTGCACGGGTGGGGAATTGAGGTCTCATTCCGTGGTGCTGTGTTTCTTGTCTTTCGCATGAGCTGACTCTCTGGGGGAGAAGGGGAAGGATATTTGGGGAAGCCAAGGTACCGCATAAATGAAAGCTTCCATAAAGGTTTAAGCCATCTCGGAGGGCTGGAAATCTGAGGACATTTAGTACCATAAGGATCAAGCGCCTCCTTCGGCCTCAGTCTGCTTCACAGATAAAACCGGGAGGGGGCTGGGCCACGTCTCACTTCCTGGGGAAATCGGTGACCTGGGAATCTGAGTGGGCTCGAGTGACCCCACCCGTGAGCAGCATCGGGCTGCAGAGGGAGAAGGCACCCGGCAGCCATCTGGCCCACCCTGCCCCTACCCCGGTGCCCGGGGCAACGCCCCCCGGTGCGGACTGATGTGCTGAAGAAAGGCTCTGGGACAGGGCTGCTCTCTGTGACCCTTGCATTCAAGTTGGAGAAATGGGAGCAGGGGAGCTCTGCCTAACCGAGCTGGACCCTTGGGCTCCATTCTGGCTGTCCCACTGTAGGAAGGTCATAAATGTTAAGCTGACCAGGAGCGGGCAGGGGCAGGAGGGACAAACGGGCCAAAGGACAACGACTGGGGAGTATGGCCACGGGCTCAGAGCAACTGCCACCAGGAGGCCCGAGAGGGCCCAAGAGGGACGACTCCCAGCTGGTTTTCTGAGTCCGGCCTGAGGGATGCCTGGGCCAACGTCCCCTTGCATGGGGCTCAGATCTGCCTTCCCGGTTTGGGGCGGACATGTAAGGGGGCAGGTGTGTGCCGGCTCCCCGGCCTCCCCATTCATCAGAAAGCAGCCGGGTGCCGGGCCAGGGCCACAGAAGCCCCCTCTGAAGCCGTCACTGCCGTGGGGTGAGGCTGGAGTTCTGCTCCCCCTCTCAGGGAAGGAGCATCACTGAAAAAAGTCGCCCTCCTCGGCTGTCTCGGGACTGGGACCCCCCCATGTCAGGTGACTTCAGGACCCCTAAGCCCTCCCCCAGTCTCTGCATTCCTTTCACTCAAGGCTTGGATCCCCTTTAAATCCCCCCAGAAAGGCACCATTGGGAGGCTGGGGGTGAGTGGGTACCAACGGGGGGAAGCAGCCCCCAGGGGCTACTGGTGAGGGATGGAGGAGCACAGGGAGGCATCAGAGCCCCCGAGGGGGCAGAGGCTGGGGTAGGGGTGATGACAAGCTCGCGGCCACAAAGCTGTGGCCGCCACCAGCCCAGCATGGCACCCCCGCGTGTCCAGGCTGTCCCTCCACCAGTGCCCGCCAAGCTGGCAGCTCCAACAGGGCCCAAGGCGCCAGGGACTGCGATCTGCCTCGGCCTAATGAGCTTAATTCAATTTAGCTCACCTCTATTAGGCACCTACTGTGTGCGCGGCTTCACACTTAGAGCTGTTGGCAGGGCCTGCCAGACCAGCCAGGCTGTCCACCTCGGAGACAGCTGCCCCGGCACTGAGTCACAAATGGACAACAGCCCAAAGCCGCCGCTTTCCTCCCGGTTCCCAGGCAAAGGCCCCAAAGAAGACTTCCAGGTGGCCAAAGGCCTTCTCACTGCCTGGCAGCGAGCCAGGGAGGTGGGCAGGAGGCTGGGGTGGGCATGGGGGCCAGGGCAGCACTCAGCCTTGTACACCCCCAAGCATAAGCCAAGAGCTATGTATGGGAGGGGGGCTGTCCTGGCATCTCCTGCCCACTGCCCCCCCGACACAGTCCCCCAGGGAGGAGATCTAGCCCACGGCCCACAGGAAGCCTCTGCAGCCAGGACCCCCTTCCTACCCTCTCCCCTCCATCTCCTCGTGCCAGCTCCAGCTCCCATCTGGGCACCTTTGCGTACACTGGGCCCCCTGCCTGGCATGCCCCCCCCGATCCTCCCCCCCTCGGGTCAAGTCTGCTCAGACATCACCTTCCCGGGAGGGAGGCCTTTCTCCCGGGCCCCCCATTTTGTCTGTGTTCCCCTTCACTGAGGACAGGGTCTGTCATTTTTTGTGACCCAAACACCGGAGGAGACCCTTCCCAAGAGCTGGTTCCAGAGAACTGGCTGGGGGGCCAGACAGGAAGTCAGCTGGGTGGGCCTGGCAGTGCTGGGGAGGTGGGCCTTCTTTTGGCCCCTAAGCCACCTCTCACACAGATCCTTTCAGGCATTCCCCCTCCCCCGTTCTCCCTCTCTCTATTTCTCTTTTCCTCATCTTCCTCTGTCTTGTCTTCATTTCTTCCTCCCCTTCTTCCTCATCCTTTTTCTTCTTTCTCTTCTTCCTCCTCCTGTTGGTTTTCTTACTTTCTCTTCTGCTTCCTTTTTCTTCCTCTTCCTCTTTTACTACCTCTTTTCTCTTCCTTTCTTTCTTCTCCTCTTCCTCCTTTCTTTTCTTCCTCTTCCTCTTTTTTCTTATCTTCCTCCTTTTCTTCCTCTTCTCTCTCCTCTTTTCTTCTTCCTCCTCCTTTTCTCCTTTTCTTCCTCTTCTCCTTCTTTATCCTCTTCATCTTCTTTCTCCTCTTTTCTTCTTCTTCCTCCTCCTCTTCCTCTCCTCCCTCCTTTCTTCCTCACCTTCTTTCTCTTTTTCTCCTTCTTTTTCCTGTTTTCTTCCTCCTCCTCCTCTTCTCTCTCCTCTTTTCTTCTTCCTCCTCCTCTTTTCTCTTCTTTTCTTCTCCTCCTTCTCCTCTTCTCTCCATCTCTTTGTCTCTCTTTCCCTGTTTCTCTTGTCTCTATTCTTGCCTCTCTCTCTCATATCCCCCAGCGCTCTGCCCTCTCCCACCCCCACCCCCACCCAGACAAACCTGCTTACAACAGGTGACCTCAGATCTTGGAGAGCACCAAGACCACGGCCTGCCCTTGGCCCTTGGCCAGGGCCTCCCTGTCACGTTCCCCCTCCTCCTGCCTTGTTTCAGAGAGAGGCATCCTTGGATCCCACCCTTTGCCACCGGGTTTTGCTGTGCCCCCAGCCTTTCCTTCCTCAGGGCAGCTCATCCCGGACCCTCTGCCCGGCTAGTGCCCACTCTGCCACCCCCTCCCCCTCGTTGCCACACTCTGGAGTCTGCCCTGGGTCCTCATCCCCTCTCCCTGCCTCCGAAGACAGCGTCCCCCTGGCTGCGCTCCCACCCCCACCTCAGCCTGATGGAAGCAGGGAAGAAGCGCTGTGACTGCGCCTCCAAGCCGGCTTGTTCCTGTCCGTCCATCCGTCCATCTATCTGTCCGTCCGTTTTCTGTCTCTCTATATATTCCATATATGTCTATTTGTCTTTATGTACACGCCTTTCTTGATATGCACATACATGAGTGCACAAACGCGCAGCACACATCCGTGCACATGTACCATACACACACGTGCATTGCGAGGGTCACCCCCCTTCTGGGGACCCATCCCCGTCATCTGAGCCACGGTCACCGGGCAGAGGGTCCAAGCCGCACCCCCCTCTGGCCCTCTGGCTCTCAGCCACTCTGGGCTTTTCCCAGGCAGGGGAGGACCAGAACGACAGGGACCCGATGGGGGAGAACTGCCCTTTGGGAGGGGGGCCCAGGGAGAAAGCGGGGGCTTCCTGTTGGGGAGAGGGAGGGAGCGTTCATCACAGTAATCATTGCCTTGTGGCAGCCCCTAACAGGAGGAGAGCTCCCCAGCACCACGGCCAGCGCCCCCAGCCCAGCACCACGGCCAGCGCCCCCAGCCCAGCACCACGGCCAGCGCCCCCAGCCCAGCTGAAGGAAACCAAGACTGGGGACGAGGGGAGTGAGCAGGAGACGCTCCTGCCGGTCTGTTTGGTGCCCGAGGCTGGCCAGGCGTCCAGCACCTGCCGGGGCACAGTCTCTCCGGGTGCTCGGGGCCGTGCTCGGTTCTCCGTCCCCGTTGCTCGCAGGGCCACCCTCGGGTCTCCTGCGGACGCTGGGTCTGGCCCCCGGCACCAGAGCGGGAACTGGGCTCCAGGGAGCCTCCAGCCTCCACAGGGCTCACGGGAGTCCCTCACATGGCCCAAGGACCAGGCTCGGACCCAGCAAGGCAGGCGACCGGGCCCTCCGAGGTCACGATGGGGGGCGGGAGGGGGGAGCAGCCAAGATACGGCCAGAGCTCCCAGGAGCCGCCCCGCCCTGCCCGGACAGCTCGTGGTCCCCCCCTGCCCCCCATTGATCACATGCTACGTGCAACGGGCCCTGGCACCTGGCGAACAGACACAGCCCAACTCCCACCCCGAGAGCTCCCGATCTCTGGTGAGCCTGGTGCCCAGGGGCGCTCGTGCCCACATCCCCGGCACGTCTGAGAGCGGAGGCCGGTTCGGGGAAAGGAGCCATGCCCCGGGAGGAGCAGACCAAGGAGGCGGGCACGTGGAGCCGCTGCTGGGCTGCCAAAGGGAGCAGAATCGGCTGGTTCTGACGGGCACCTGGGGCTGGGCCGGGACCCGGGGGCCCTGCAGAATCTGGTTTGGCATCAGGTCAGGAATAGCTTCCTCCCCATCAGGTGGTCCAGGAGTGCAGAATGCCCCCCACGGGGAGCCTTTGTGCCAACCTCGGTGACCCCCCCCCCCACTGGAAGCCTTGGCGCCCAGCCTGGGTGGCCTTCCGGGGGGTGAGGCTGCTGCCCACAGGACCCCTGAGGTCCTGCCCATCTGGATCACAGGCGTGCCTGTCAGCGCCTCCTCCAAGCCCCGGCGGGGCACCGGGAGCTCTCCTCATTGTCACCTTCTTCCTTATCCCCGGCAGTGCCCGAGCGGCACAGGAGCCGGTGCCAGGGAAGGTGGGGCCGGAGGGGCCCAGGCCTGGGCCTCAGTCACCGGGACTGTTTCCTCGTCCGCAGTCCCCCCCCCCCCGATGCCCAGGGATGGCGTGGGAACGAATGGCCCCCCGGGCGGGGCTCGGCTCTCGACGCCTCCCTCCGGACTCGCCCCCAGCCCCCACTTACATAAGCCGCCAGGAGGGTCCTCTGGGCCAGGATGATGGACAGGAAGAGGCAGGGCGCGGCAGCCAGCAGGCTCCCCGCGCACACCAGGGGCTCGGCCGTCGGGGTGAGCTTCTTGAACCTTCTCGCTATCTCAGCACCCAGGAGGACCCCGACGATCCCCGTCCCGACCGTCAGTGCCCCAAAAATAAGGCTGAGGGGAGAAGCACGGGAGCCTCTGTCAGGGGAGGGCAGGACGTGGCCCCCGCGGGTGTTGGGGGCCCCTGGGACCCATGGAAAGGGACCAGTCCCCAGAGCCAGTGCTGAGGCCTCCTGTGGGCTCCTGAGCAAGTGACTTCCCAGAAACCCAGAAACAAGAGGCAGGGACAGCATTTTTACCCCCTCCCCCAACAGAGCCCAAGCGAGGGCTCTGGCCCCTGTCCTGGGAGAGCCAGGAGAGAGGAGAAGGCTTCTGTCCAGCAGCCACAGAGCCGCCCCCCACCCAGCCCCTGCCCAGCCCCCACCCAGCCCCCGCCCAGCCCTGGCCCCTGGCCCAGTCCCCCCATCCAGCCCCCCTGCCCAGCTCTAGGCCCTGACCCAGCCCCCCTGCCCAGTCCTTCGCCCATCACAGAAAGCTCCACTGATTCTTCTGCCCTGGGAAAGACAAATCCTTTTACAATTACAGGCTAACACTTCCCCCCAGGAAGCAGCCCCCCCCAACTGTACCCGCTCAGGACTGCCTGGGGAGCAGAGCCTTCTCCCCTCCCCCAGCCGCAGCCCATCATTGCTCCCGAGGTTTTGGGGGGCAATGAGCCGGCTCTTCCCTGAGTCACCACGAGGGGCCGGAGTGTGATGAGAGCACATCTCTAAGCCACGGGGGGCACTCACGGGAACTCAGACCTCCCCTGAGGAGAAGGGGCCTCCGTTTGGGGGGGGCTGGCTACATCACCCCTAGCATAACCCAGTTCCCTGCTCCTCCCCCAAACCCTGTCTACTTTTATGAGTTCTTTCCTCATTAGAAGCTTCTTGAAGGGAGGGACAGTCTTTTCTTCTCTTTCTTCCTTCCCTCTTCTTCTTTCTTTCTTTCTTCTCCTCGTCCCCTTCCTCCTCCTCCCTCCTTCACCCTCTTCTTCCTTCTTCTCCTTCTCCTCTTGCTCCTTCCTCTTCCATCTCATGAGGGTGCCCTGTGGCCCCTCTCCTAAGCCAGATCTTGGCTGGGCGCTCCTCCCTACCCTCCCCCTCTTCTAATGCAGGAAATTAGCTTGATTGGCTCTTCATTAAAGAACTCCTTCTGGGACCGGCCACGGCCCTGGTCCTGGCCAGCGGGCTCTCGCCCCCGCCCCCCGCCCCCCGCGCTCCCCGAGGACCAGCAGCCGGGCGCCCGGCCTGCCCAGCTCATTACCACGATTGTTTCACGTTCCACGGAGCCAGAAGTGACAGGCCGCCAGGCTAATCATCCCGGGAGAGCTATTCATAGCCATCTGCCGGGGCGCCCCCCCCCCGGCCCGCCGATGGCCCAGTTCTGCTCTAATAGGGTCACTAACGGGAGTCGGCCCCGGGGGAGCCCCGCCTCCAGATCGCACCCCTCCCTCAGCAACAGGATCCCCAGGAGCCCGGATCCCACAAGCCAGGGCCAGGACTGGCTTTTCAGGACTGGCAGGAGCTTGGAACGGGGGTCCAGGCACTGAGAAAGGGGCTCCCGGACACGAGGGAAGGGGCTCCCAGACACCGGGGAAGGGGCTCCCGGATACTGGAGAAGGGGCTCCCAGACACCGGGGAAGGGGCTCCCAGATACTGGGGAAGGGGCTCCCAGACACCGGGGAAGGGGCCCCTGGGCACTGAGGAAGGGGCTCCCCCACTTTGGTCTTACTGCCCGAGGCACTCTCCCTTTAAGGGCATGGATGTCAATCAAGCTAATTTCCCTGCTTTGGAAGGGGGGAGAGGGAGGGCGCCCAGCTAAGACCAGGTTTAGGAGAGGGGACGGCTAAGAGCCAGCTCCTCTGCAGAGCCCCAGGAGGGCCCCCCCCGGCCGCGGCCCCCTCCTTCTCCTGGGCCCCCCACAGCCTCCAGCCTTCCTCCCCTGCTGCCATCCTCAAGCCCCAAGTCCCAGCATGGGCCAAAGGGGCGCGGGAGCTTTGTGCCCCGGACAGAGGAGCGGGGACCCTGAGAAGGGAGGCAGGGAGCCCCGAGGCCGCTCCGTGGGCTCTTACATAGGGCCTGGGAGTCAGAGACCGTCTCTCCCAAGGACTGTGTGTTCTTGCTCCCAACCCCGTGACGGGATCCTCGATTTAGAGCAGGAGGGCCCCCCCTGAGCCCCACCCCATTTGCAGATGGAGAAACTGAGGGTGCGGGGGCGGGTTCACTTCCCAGTCTCTGCCTCCGCACTCGGAGCGCTTTCCCCCGGTCCCAGAGCACCGTGACTGGTTGTGAGCACTGTCCCTGCCGGGAAGCTCTTGCTGGGTCTGCGTCTGAGACTTCGGTGCCCTCCTGGCGAGGCCCTGGGCGGGGCGTGTCCGGGAGCAGCCAGGCCCGTGATTTCCAGGACTGACCGGGCTAGCCGGGGCTCGGGAGACCCTTCCCAGCACACAGCCGCACAAAGCCCCAGGGCCGCCGAGCCCCTTCCCTTCTGTCCCCCAGCCCGCTCCCTCCCACGGGAGGAGAAGGGCCGAGGCCGGTGGCCGCAGTTCCGCCGCAGTCCGGGATTCCCAAAGGTTCCCAGAAATCGCCCCCCATCACCAGGGGCACGGCCCCCGCCCGGCCCCTCACCTGTCGGAGGAGTCGCAGGGCTCCCGGAGGCAGGGAGGCTGCAGGCCCTGGAGCACTCGGATTTGGGTCAGGAACGTGGGGACCCAGAAGGCCAGGGCTCCGATCACGTAGGCCATGGCCGTGACTCCCAGAGTGGACCACACAAAGCTGCGGCTGCAGAGACAGTGGGGGGCCCTTCAGCAGCCCTGCGCCCGCCTGCACTATTGGCCCATTTTACAGATGAGGCCGTCCAGGGAGCCCTTTGTCCCCCACAGCAGGGGAGAGGCTGAAAGAGGGAGGGGGCTGCCCCAAGGGCTCCTGCCCCAGCTGCGGCAGTGACAGGAGGGGCGGCTATCCCGCTGGTCTCTGGGTGCGAGATCCCTGACTCTCCCCTAGCCCCCCCCCCAATTCCCTCAGGCTGAAAATCGGGATCTCCCCAAGCCCGCAGCGCCCCCTGGTGGGCATGCGCCTCCCCGCTCGCCCCCACCCCTTTCCCTTACTTGTCCACCTCGGTATTTGTGCCTCAGTCTCCCTCCCCCAACCCGCGCCTAGAGTTTCTGAATCTGCACGGCGCCTGCCCCCTTAACAGTCCCGGACCTTCCTGGGGGTCACAAGGGCAGCCCCCCATCAGACAGACCCCCCCCAGGCTTCCTCACAGACTCCAGGGAGGCTGGGATTGGGGGCTCCCCTGCCCAGCCGCCCTGTCTGATGCCCCAGGCATGATTCTTCGGGGCTGCGGGAACTTCGGGGGGGCTCCCCTCAAAGAAGCCTTTCCCGGAATGCTAACGGCCCCCCAGGCTAAGGAGACCCTCCCCACCCCATTTCACGGAGGGATAAACTGAGGCCCAGCCAGGCGCCTCTTCCCGGCTGCCCAGCCCGGCACTCACTTTCGCCCCAGGGAGCGCACGTCCTCGCACCAGCCGGTCCGGACCGCCGGGCTCCCCTCTTCCGCCGCGCCCCGGGGCGGGTCTGGGACCAGCAGGAGGAGCAGGACCAAGGCCACGGCTTCCAGGCAGGGCGTAACCTGGGGGGAGCGGGAGCCGGGCTGGAGCAGCGCCCCCCCTTTGGACAGCCCCAGGCTGGCCGCTGGCCCCCCCTCCCCAGAATCCAGCTGCAGCCCCAGGGCGGCCGTATCCCCCCCCATTTCCCCCCATCCCGCTTTGCTCCCCTCCCCTCCCAGATAAAGGGGGCGCCTCAGGGGGGAAGGAGGGGGAGGGGCGCCCTCGACCCTTACCCTGAAGGCCCAGGGCCACTCCCCCGTGGCTTTGGTCACGGCAGATCCCAGGACGTAACCCAGGCCGCTGCGAGAAGGGAGAGCCCTCGGTGAGCCCCGAAGCCACGGGCCCACGGTGGGCGGGGAGCCCCCTCCCCTCGGTCCGGCCCCTCGGAAGCGCCCCGCCCACCTTCCCACGGGGATGAAGAGGTAGAACAGAGACAGCATCCACGTCCTCCGGTCCTTCACGAAGAGATCCCCGATGATGGTGGGGGCGATGGTGGAGTAGCTGGCCACGCCCACGCCCACGGCTCCCCTCGCCAGGAAGAACAGCCAGGAATACTGCGGGAAACAAGGGCTCGGAAGGGCTCGGGACGGGGCCTCCCAGCCTGCACCGCGGCCTCCCGGGCCACGTCTGGTCCCCAAAGGTCCGGAGCAAGGAGAGGGCAGAGCCTGAAGACTGCGGAGGACACGGGAGGGAGGGGGGATCGGCCTGGATGGGGGGAGGGGGAAGAAGCGGGGATCGCGGAGGTCGGGATGGGCAGGAAAAGACAAAGCCGGAGGGCTCCCTGAGGGGGGGGGGGCTTCCCAGACAGGGGCAGGTGCGTCTGCCCAGCCCCCAGAGGAGTCAGAACTGCTGTCAGAAGGGGGGGAGGGGAGGGAGGCACAGCAGTCACCAGCAAACTAAGTCCCCAGGAGGCTCTGGGAACCATGGCTGGGAAGGTGAAGCCAGTGGCCAGCTGCAGAGCCGAGGTCCCCAGGGGCACCCCCGGGGCCGGGGACTCAGGGCCCTGACTCCTGCCTTTCTCACCAGCATCCCCCCTCAGCTTCACCCTTTTAGGTCTCAGAGTCCCCCTACAGGGGAAGCATGGGGGGGGGGGAGCTGACAACTATCAGTTATTGTCAGTTATCAATTGACCTTGGTTAAGTCATCGGGAACAGAAGGCAAGAAATAAAGTGGCTCCTGGGGCCCTGGGCAAGAGAGGGGAAAGGAGAACCTAAGGGGCTTCTGGGGGGAGGACTGGGGGTCGCTTAGGATTAAAGGGAAGAGATGTAGGTAGGGAAGGGGAAGAGCAGGGGAGGGAGAGGAGCTAAGAAGCGCTGAGAGAGGATATGAACAGACAATTCTCAGATGAAGATGAAACTATTTCTAGCCATATGAAAAGATGCTCCGAGTCATTATTAATCAGAGAAATGCAAATTAAGACAACTCTGAGGTACCACCACACCTGTCAGACTGGCTAGAAAGACAGGGAGAGATAATGGGGAATGTTGGAGGGGATGCGGGAAAACAGGGACACTGATGCATTGTGGGTGGAATTGTGAACACATCCAGCCATTCTGGAGAGCAATTTGGAACAATGCTCAAAAAGTTATCAATCTGTGCATACCCTTTGATCCAGCAGTGGTTCTATTGGGCTTATATCCCAAAGAAATACTAAAGATGGGAAAGGGACCTGTATGTGCCAAAATGTTTGTAGCAGCCCTGTTTGTAGTGGCTAGAAACTGGAAAATGAATGGATGCCCATCAGTTGGAGAATGGCTGGGTAAATTGTGGTATATGAATGTTATGGAATATTATTGCTCTGTAAGGAATGACCAGCAGGACGAATACAGAGAGGACTGGCGAGACTGACAGGAACTGATGCTAAGTGAAACGAGCAGAACCAGGAGATCATTATATACCTCAACAACGATACTACATGATGATCAATTCTGACGGACGTGGCTCTTCAGCAATGAGATGAACCAAATCGGCTCCAATGGAGCAGGAATGGACTGAACCAGCCACGCCAGCGAGAGAACTCGGGGAGGTGACAGAACCATTACCCAGAATCCCCGGTCCCTCTGTTTCTGTCCGCGTGCACTTTTTACTTCCCTCACAGGCTGATTGTTCACTATTTCAGAGTCCGATTCTTTTTGTGCAGCTAAATAACGGTCTGGTCCTGTCTACTTATTGTGCATCTAGTTTAACTAATATATTTAACATCTCCTGGTCATCCTGCCATCTGGGGGAGGGGGTGGGGGGAAGGAGGGAAAATTGGAACAGAAGGCTTGGCGATTGTCAGGGCTGTACAATACGAGGCTTGTGACCTGGAAATGAGAAGCTCTGAAAAAGAAGCTTTGAGAGGAGGGGGACGCACTTAGGGTTGGGAGTAAGAGCTTTCTCAGAGGTTAGAAGAGGGAGAGGGAGGGGAGAAGGGGAGGGATAGAGTAAGAGGAGGGGGAAGAGAAGGGGAGGGGAAGTCGGAGAGAAGGGGGGAGGGCGGGGGTCTGCGGCGCTGCTGGTGCTGTGCGGTTGTCCCCGCTGGTCTGGGGTGGGAGGGGCAGAGGGAGGAAGGAAGGAGGGGGAGGTCAGCCGCGTGCAGATGGGGCGCCGTGCCAGGGCCGGTCCCAAAGACCTCCGCCAGGCAGTTTTCTGCCCCCCCCCCACCGTGGTCCTTTCCTGCCCAAAGGCGTTTCCTGGCCCAGGGGCTGCAGCCGCCAGAGGCCCCGGCCGGGCCGGCCGAGCTCTTCCCGCGGGCTCCGGGGAGGGGCCGGGGCGGGATCGCGGCGTCCGCAGCTCGGGGCTGGCCCGGGACCTGGCCCCGAGCCTCTGCTCTGAGGCACTTTTGCCCGGGGGCCTCTGGGGCTCGCGGGGGCGGGAAGGAGGGGAAGGCTCAGGGCCCGGGCCTCAGTTTCCTTCTCTGCCAGATGCGACAGGAGCCTCCCGGTCTCCTGGGCCGCTCTGAGAGCTGGGGGAGGGACAGGTGACCCGGGTCCGCCCGGCGGGAGGGGGGAGAGGGCAGCGCGCCCAGCAACGGGCTAAGTCTTTCCCAACCTCCCGACGTGGAGAAATCAGCCGCGGCTTCCGCCGCCCGCGGGCACCTACCCCGCCCGGGAGGAAGGAGCCCCCGAGGCTGCAGCTAGACCAGAGGACGATCCCGACGCTCAGAATGGCCTTCCGGCTGTAGCGGTCCCCGAGGTAGCCGAACGGGGGAGCGGCCAGCAGCAGGCCCAAGATGAACGCTGCGGGGAGGAAGCCCGAGGGCCTGAGGCCGGGACAGGGCCCGGGGGCGCGCCTGGGAAGCCGGCCCCGCCCCTCCGGCTGCTGCTCTGGACCCCACGGCTGCGGCTTAAGGGGCTCAGCCCCCGCCAAGCCCTCAGCGTGACGTCATCCCCCCCCCCCCAGGTCCCTCAGTAAGAAGTAACTGCAGCCAAGGCCTCCGGCCCGCACTTTCTGCCCCTCCTCTTCCAGCGCCCCCCCTCCCTCGGACTCCAGCCCCTCCCCCACCTGGGCTGCTCTTGCTCTTGAGCTCTCCCCTTAACTGGGGTCCAGATGCCAGCCCGCCCCTCCCCCCCATGCCTGAAGATCCCTCAGCGCAGGAAAGAAGAGGCGGAAGGTGGCCGGCCTGGGGGTCCCTGTGCTGGGGGGGACAGAGCCCTCCCTCAGGAAAGGGACAGTGAGCACCAGATCCCGCCCGGACCTCAGCCTGCATCCCTCCTTTGTGCCCATCCCCGGGCTGGCCCCGAGCCCCAGGAAAGGGGGCAGAGGAGCCTCCAGACCTGAGCCTTGTGGCCAGGGAGGTCAGAGGTCAGAGGCCACTGGTGGGGATGGGCCGGGGGAGAGCAGACCGTGGGCTCCTCGCCCTGACCGAGCAGCCCCCCCCCCCCAGCTGCCAGCTGAGCCTCCGGTGCGGGGGAGAAGGGAGTCAGAGGGGACCGGGGGGCTCCCGGCCTGAGGCCAGAAATGGCCTCCAAGGTGGACAGGTCCGCAGGCCCCCCTGCCGCCCCTCCCGATTCTGCGGGGGCTTGGCCACAGCCGCCTGCACCCTCCCCGGACCCCTGAGGGCCCCAGCGCCCGCTCCCTGCCCAGTCTGGGAGGCCCCCGTCGTGGGGAAGGGGAGCCCTCGCTCTCCATCCCCCGAGTTAGTCATGTATCCCCACAGCTTGGGGCCGGGGATGGCTGGATAAGGGGGCAGGGTCAAAGGCGGGGGGAGGGGGAGAGCAGAGGCAAAGACGGAGACGAGCCCACCTCCTGCCCCAGCCTCGGCGCCCCCCCCTCACCTGTCTGCAGCAAGCCCGCTTCTGAGTCTCTGATGTGGAAATGCTTCTGAATGTCCAGCAGCACCCCTGAGAACCAAGAGACGTTGGGGAAACCGAGGCAGCCCCGGAGGGTCCCCGGAGATTCTGCCTCAGGAGGGGGCGGCAGCTCCGCTCTGGCTGTCTCTGTGTCTCTCTCTCTGTGTCTCACACACACCCCATACAGGCTTTAGGCTCCGGGTCCCCCCCCATCAGTCACAGGCTCTGTGTCCGGCCTTTGAGCCCCCAGCCAGAGGAGCCGGACCCGGAGACTTGGGGCCCCGGGGGGGGTATCCTAGGAAGTGGCGGGAAGAAGGGGCCTGACCATGTGCTCTGGGGCTGCCCCCGCAGGCCTTGGGGGCCTTTCCGTCTCTGCTGATGGGAACCTCTTATCAGGGCAGGGCTCCCGGAGCTGGGCCTGGCTCCCTTTGCTCCGGAGTATACAGTAGGGATGCGTAGTGTGCACAATGCTTTGTGTGCAGGAAGTGCTCAATAAATGTGCTTCCATTCACTTGGGCACCCGGATGCCCTGTTTCTCCAGATGCACAATTCACTCTGTTCAGCCAGGGACAGGAGCGCACATTTATGTGGCTCCCCCGGGCCGGCCTCTGCCAGCGCCGCCACTGCTCTCACTCGGCCTCACGGCCGCCCTCATTCTGCTCTCTGTGTGTCCTCCCGCCGGCCGTGTGCCCCCCCCCCCAGCGTAGCCCGGCACGGACCCCCCCCCAGCATAGCCCGGCACGGACCCCCCCCCCAGCATAGCCCGGCACGGACCCCCCCCCAGCGTAGCCCGGCACGGACCCCCCCCCCAGCATAGCCCGGCACGGACCCCCCCCCCCCCGGAGGCTGACCTGGGATGATGGACCAGTTCATGTAGTTGAGCAGGTTGATGTAACAGAGCACAGCCACAGCCCCGTAGGCCCGGGAGCGGGGGACGCCCGGGGGCCCCTCTGGCCGCGGGCCCCCCGGGGAGCCGGCTGTTCCATAAAGGGGAGGCCCCGGCTGGGCTCGCAGGGGGGCGGCTTCCTCCCAGCCAGGCTTCTCCATGTCCCCTCTGTGCGGAGCGGCCTCCCTGCCTCGGCGCTTCCTGTGGCCTCCGACACCTCAAGAGCAGCAACCTGGCCGCAGAGCTGGGGCCCCGGGGCCGGGACTTCCTCATTGCGGGCCCATGTCTCTTCCTCTGAAGACTGAGGCCCGATATCAGCAACGGTCGGCCCTGCGTGGCTTCCTGCGCCCCCCGGCCCGCTCCCCCACTCTGACCTTCCCAGCGCCCCATCGCCCCCCGGGCAGACACGACCCCGGGGGCACCGAGCCCGCCTTGCCTGGGACTTGCCCTCGTCCCTTCTGGACCACAGCAGAGCCACAGCAGGGGCGGCACACCAGAGGCGCTTAATGTATGCGGGCAGAGATACCTGGAGCGCTGGGACCTGGCCCCGGGGTCCTCTGCTCCCTTCCCCCCCAGTCGCTTCTGCTGCCACGTGTCCTGGAGCAGGAGGGGGAGGGGAGGGAGAAAGGGGGAGGGGAGGGGGGACAGAGGGCAGCCAGAACACAAAGGCCTGGGGTCGGGGGCGCTGAAGGCTCAGGGTTTGGGACGCTGATGTCAGACAGCATGGGGGGAGGGGCTCGGCCTGGGCCTGGGGTCTCGGAGGACAGAACCAGGTGGTGGGGGATGGGGAGGCTCAATTTCTTCCACCCAGAGCCGGTTCCCAGGCATGAGGAACTGCCCCTCAGGGGTCATGTGGATGGGATTCCTTGTGGGGGACAGGCGGAAAATTGTCCAGTCTGCGGTCCTGCCGTCCCAACGGAGGCAGAAACTGTCCCCAAATGTCCCCTTGGCTTTAAAGACCCCTGGCGCCCCTTGCTCCACCTTGGGCTCAGAGGGCAAGTCCTCAGGGTGGTCGCCCCTCCCCCCTCCTTTGGCCGAGCCCCTCGGAGCGGTCGCCCCCCCAAGCCCGAGCTGACACTCCCAGGTACAGGCGCCTGGTATCAGTCCGAGCCTCTTCCTGTAAAAGCCGAGACCCCGTGGTCAGGGGAAGGACCCGGCCCAGGATGAACACGGCTGAGCGCTTACTGTTTGCCCGGCACTCCCACTACTGCGGGGGCCATGGAAGCGGCAGCAGAGACGGGGCCTCGGTGGCAGCTGCCTCAGCTTGGGGGCCCCTGCCCGGCCCGGCCCCCCACCCGCTCCCCCACTGCCCGCGCTGGGAGGCCGATGGCAGCGGTTTCTTTCCCAGTGAAACGCGCCCCAGGGGGACTGCCAGGGGCCGCCGGGGGGAACTTTCCGGGCCGGAGTGTTCGTGCCCGGAGGGTCCTCGGTCTTCATGCTCCGGACTGATCTCGAATGACGGGCTCCCGGTGGGGAGACCCTGCAGGGCAAGCCGGGGGCCAGGCCTGGACAGCTCTGCCGAAGCCATGAGCCAAGGTTTGGGTCTAGAGCCCCCTGGTGGTCGCCCGTGCACCCGCCTCCTGGCTGGTGATGGAAGAACAGTGACTGCGGGCCTTTCCAGGTGCGTGGGAAAGAGCGGGATGTGGGTCTTTGTTACTGAAGCCCCTCAAGGTCCGGGGGCTTCTCCCCGAGAGTGCTCGGCTCAGCAAATGGGGACAGGGCGGGGAGGAGGGAGGTTTGGGGTCCAACCTTCACCACCCAGCTGCATGTGAAGCAGAATCGGGGGACCCAGAGGCCACGGGGGACCCAGAGACCATGGGGGGGACCAGGGGGGGACCCAGAGGCCACAGGGGGACCCAGAGACCATGGGGGGGACCAGGGGGGACCAGGGGGGACCCAGAGACCATGGGGGGGACCAGAGACCATGGGGGGGACCAGGGGGGACCCAGAGACCATGGGGGGACCCAGAGGCTACAGGGGGGACCCAGAGGCGGGGGGGGGGGGACCCGGAGGCGGGCACCTGAGCCCCTCTTCCACCCACAGTGTAGACAACAGAAGCCTTCCGGTGAACAGCCCCGACCACTTCGGAGGGAGCCCCTCCCAGCTTGGGGGAGACCTTTCCATTAAGCTTCGCTTCAGTGTGACTTCCACCCACGACTCCTACTTTTGTCCATGGGTGCAAACGGGGCTGGCGCCGCCCCTGACGGGTCCCTCCGCGGGCCACACGGGCCCAGCTCCTCCTTCGGGGCACGAGCTCCAGCGCCCTCCTCCGAGCGCCCCCTAGTGTCAGTGTCCGTCCCAAAGGTGGCACCGAGACCTGAACCCGGCTCCTGGGGCGCCCAGGCCCGGGACTAGCTCCCTTGGCCTGGAAACTGCCTCTCCCGCCGCCTGAGGCCCCGGCCGCCTTCTTGGCTGTCAGGTGACCGGGGCTGAGCTCTCGTCCACAACCACCACACTGCCCATTTAAGGAGGGTTTATTTACTCTTTGATCTCCCTGTTTCCTCCCATGATGCCGCCGCCCCCCCCCTGCTGTGCTGCTCCCGCCCACAAGGGCCCCCCAACTTCCCCGGGGCCTTCCCTGACTCCTCCTCCCGGGGACACCTGCAGGGCGCCCGGCTTCCCGTGTTCTCCAGCACCTCCCCCTCCTCCGCCGGCACCTTGAGCCCCCTCTTGCCCGCACTCTGGAGGTGGCTCCGAGCCCCTGGCACTTCCCCCCTTGCCCGGTGACCCCCTCATAAGCTCCCGGCTCTGGCCGCCCCTCAGGAGGGAGACTAGGAAGCCGAGTCCCAGGGAAGCTCCGGACTGGCCCGCGGTCACCCAGACAGGGAGCGGGGTCTCGGAGGCCCCAGGGCCCAGGCTGCGCCGTCACACCCAGAACGTGGGCGGCTCTTCCGACAGCAGCGTCCTGAGGGGAGCCGAGTGACTGACGGGCCTGCGCCGCTGCAGGAAGTCCCACCCGCCACTCCCTGCAGGAACTCCCACCCGCTGTTCCCTGCAGGAACTCCCACCCACCATTCCCTGGAGGAAGTCCCACCCAGTCCGGTCTGGGCGGCTGGGCCGGCCGGGCGTCCCCGAGGGGTTCTGAGCACAGTGCTGGTTGTTGCTGGGGGTTCCAGGATTTTCCGCTTGGTGGCCCTCAGACACAAGCCCCCAGGGAAGCCCCCCTTGTCCCCCCTTTCCCAGGAGTCCCTTTCACCTCTAGAGAGCTTGAATGCCTAGGGAGGCTTCCCTCCGTAAGCCCAGGCAGCCCCTTCTGCCCTCCGCCTGGTTCTGGTCATTGGGGCACAAGGCCCATGGCTCTGCCGTCCCCCCAGAGGCTTCCCTGCCCCGGCCCAAACATCCCCCAGCCTCGCACTGGCCTCGGGGCCCTCCGCTCCTCCTGCCGCCCCAACTTCCTCAGCGGCTTCATTTCCTCCTCCCCAGGAGTGGGGGGCAAGACACAAAATCGGGGCAGCAGCGTGACCCCAACGGGCTCTAGAGCGTGTCAGCGCCCCGCCCCCTCATCTGGAGAAAGTTCTTCCCGAAGAGGCTCTCCCAGAGTCTCCTCCCCAAAAGTAGCTGCGACTTTGGCAGAGGATCCCCCAACAGACAAAGGCTTAGCAGCTCTTGCACATAGTAGGCGCTTGATAAATGTCTGCTGACTGACACAGTAGGTGCTTGATAAGATAAATGTCTGTTGACTGACTTGCTTCATACTCAGGCGACTAAGAGGGACAAAGAAAATCATTGTGTTCTAAGAGGGACAAAGAAGATGTTTATGTTATTATATGTTTCTTGTTAATTTTTAAAGCAATTGTTTTCCCCTCCCTTTCCTTCCCCCCGTTCAAGCTGACCCTCTGAGCCCACCCTAATGGGAACCCTGAGTCGGAGCAATCCTAGGAGAAACACGAGGCGGGGGATCCGTGCTTGAGGAAGGGGTTGGCTGGTGACCTTCAGGGAGGGGGCCACGTGAGGTCAGCCCCAGCCCGGCGGATACCCTCTGCTCGGCTCTTCAGAGAGGTCGCCGATTTTCGAGGGGACCCTCGGGCTCCATGACCCAGAACCTCACAGGTCACGGTCCCCATGAATTGTACCCCCCAGACCCCCGTGTCCCATGGACTCTGGCTCCTGGGTGGCCTCCCCCCCTCCCCCCGTGGCTCTTCCTGGACCAGCCCGAGGTGCGCGTGGAGGCCCCGCCTGGCCGGACCCTCGCGCCAGGAGCCTGGCAGAGCAGCGGGCGCCGGGTCCCTGCGGGGGCAGCTCAGGGCCTCCTGTGCCCCCAGAGCTCAGGCTCGGGTGGCTCTTAAGCTCGCAGCACACGTTTGGAAAGGAAAGAGCGCCGGGCCTGGGGTCAGGGCACTTCCCGGCTCGGGCCCTGGGGCACAGGGCGACCTTGCAGGAGTCCCTTCCTCTTAATGGCCTCGGTTTCCCCCCCTGTAAATTAGGGCCGCCCCCAGTGAGTTTCCTGGCCCCCTTTGTAACAGGAAAAGGCCAGCAGAGGGCACTAGAGACCAAGAAGAAGCTGGCCGCGGCCATCCCTGCCGGGCGCTCCCTTCTTTGGGCAGACTGGCTCCGGCCTGTGTCCTTCCGCCGGCGAAGAGCCCCCGAGCTGCCGAAGCCGCCGCCCGAGCGGCCGGGGCAGCCATTGGCCGCTTCACAGACCGCCCGCAACGTGAGCAGAACGTTTTGTATGGTCAGGAACCCCCCAAGTGCAGACGCCCCCCAAGGCGCGGACTCCCCCAGTTGCTCCCTTGTGGCGGCGGAGGCGGGCCTGCGGCGCCCCAGCACCCCCAGCACCGGGACCCCTTTTCCCGGGGCCTGCTCCATAACCGGCTCTGAGGCTGCTCTGGGGGGTCCCAGGAGCATCGTGGGGCTGAATGTCGGGGGAGAGAAGGGGAATCCGGCCCAGCCGGACAAGAGCCCGCCCCCGGGGAGCCCGGGGCTCCACTCCCACGGGAGGGCAGAGCTCCCAGCGCAGGAGTGCGCCCGCATGTGAGGCGGCCCGCGCCCAAGAGAAAGCGCGGCAAGGGCCGGGCTGGGAGGGCGTCCTGAGAGGGCGGCGAGCTCCGGGGAATGAGCATCCCACTCAACGGGCCTCCCTTGTTCTGTCGGGCCTGGGCCTGGGGGGGGTCGGAGACAGAGGGGGGGCGCTGCCCACTGCAGGGGGGGAAGGGGGGCTGTCCACTGGGGGGGACACTGCCCACTAGGGTGGGGAGACCGCTGCCCACTGCAGGCCCGGGGTGCTATCCACTGCAGGGGGGGAAGGAGGGGCTGTCCACTGCGGGCCAGAGGCCCCAGCACAGAAACGGAGCCACTCAGCCATGGCCTGTGCGTGGAACGGACTAGATCCCCCCAAAGCAAGCCAGAATGGGAGGGGGCAAGGGGGCCCGAGCAGAATCCTGGCCCGACTGGAGAGGAGAGCTCTGGGGGCAGAACTCAACGACCAAAGTCACCATTGAGCCCTTCGGGGTCAGCTCCTGGACAAGGACACGTGGCTTTAGAGACTTCGTGCTTGCCCTCAGGGAGGCAACAGCTCATTTATGGGGGAGCAGAAGTTGGAAGGAGTGAGCCCCTCCCCTTCACCCCCCCCCCCCCCAGTGCTTGTGAACAGCACAGCTTAGAAGTGGCCGGGATCCCAGGGAGGGGAGTCCGCCTCCAAGGGGGAGGGCCCCGAGCAGGAGCCCCCTCCTCAGCCCTCAGGCTCCTCAGCAGAGGGCCTGGCTCGTCCGGGAGGAGCCGCCCCTCGGCCCCCTTGTTCTGCTTCGGAGAGTGAATGAGAAGGTTCCCTGGGGATGTTGGGAAATGACAGCTCGTGATGAGACGGTCGCAGCAGGTCGTCCGGCCAGAGGAGAGATGACAGATAGGCCTCGGTCACCTGCCCTGTCCCCTCCCCCGCCCAACCCCGGGCTGTCTCACAGGGACTTTGGGAGGATCAAAGGGGATGCCGGCTGTCTCCTCCCCTGCAGCCCCAGGTTAGGGGGAGCCCGGCTGCTACTGCAGACACTCGGGCCGGGCACGGGCCCCCAAACGATGGACAGACCGGGCGGGACAGGACCGGAGCGGCCACGGGAGCGCCTCTCCAAGGTCTTCTCCCGAGTCCTGGAGAAAGGATCCGAGCCTTCCCCGAGAGCCCCTCCCCGAACAGGTCTGTGGAAGGCTCTGGGGCAACAAAGGCGCCTCCCTTTAGGCAGCCTCTTATCAGAGGCTGTGCCTTCTCTACTCTGCAGCCCCCACCCCAATTCCCCGCCCCCAACTCCCCATTGAATGCAAGTGCCTCGAAAGCAGTTTGGTTTGTTTGTCTTTGTACTTAACAGCATTTAGGGGCATATAACAAGCTTTAATGAAGACTCTGGCTGCCTATCTACCCATCCACTGATCTATCTATGCATCCATCCATCCACCTATATCCCCACCTATCCGTGTATCCCTCCCTCCCTCCATGTATCCATCAACTATCCATGTATCCATCCCTCCCTCCCTCCCTCCTTCCCTCCCTCCCTCCATCCATGTATCCCTCCCTCCCTCCTTCCCTCCCTCCCTCCATCCATGTATCCATCAACTATCCATGTATCCATCCCTCCATCCCTCCCTCCCTCCCTCCCTCCTTCCCTCCCTCCCTCCATCCATGTATCCCTCCCTCCCTCCCACCCCAGCAAGATAAAGACTCCTAAACATTGGTGACCTGCTCAGAAACACAAACCGCCCTGCACTAGTGGGGAAAGACCTTCCAGCATCGGCCCCCTTACAGGGATCAAAGCTTGTCTTGCCCGGTGACTGACCGCTCTGGGTCAAACTGAAGACAAAGAACCTCAGAGCCTTAGAACTTAGATCTAGTAGGTGGGTAAATTTCAGATGGCCCCCAAACAGAAGACATTTGTGCCTCGGGGGACATAGATTGGTGAAAAAGCCAGAAGACTTGGGGACGAACAGGGATCCCTCTGGCTGACCCAGGAAGATCTGGAGACAGACCCCAGATGGGGACTAACCCACGTGAAGGGCAGACAGCTCCGGGCTAGCGCCGGAGTGGGGAGCCTGGGGGCTAGCGGGACCCCCCCCCTTCGGGGTCTGAGTCCAGGCAGACTGAGAAAACTTGGGCTGATCAGGAACGCCAGGCCCAGCTGGGCTGCTAAGACGGGCCCTGAGGGAGAAGGAGCCAGCGCACCAGGAGTGCAGGGGCAGGGATGCTGTGGGCCGCGGGCACTTGCAGGAGAGGGAGCTCTCCGTGTGGGGTTCCGGGTCAGAGGGGAGAGCTGAAGTGGAGCCAGAGGCACCATCCCCCACCCCATGATCAGAAACGCTTACACTGATGCTTCTCATTTTAAAACAATAAGCTGGCAATGAAGAAAAACCTCAGCCATAGAAAGTTACTATGGGAACAGGGAAGACTAGGTTCATCTTCAGAGGAGGACATTGATGTAGAAAAAAAAAAAAAACCGACCTTCTATCTCAAAGACTAACATTCAATGGTTTCCTGCTTAAAAAGAATTTATAGAAAAACCAAAAACTAAAAATAAAAATCAAATGAGGAAAAAATGGGGAAAAATTAAAAAACAAAACCATCCAAGAGAAAAAAGATTATGGGGAAAAAGCCAACAACCAGAAAAGGAGATCCAGAGTTTTAAACATGAAAATAACTTTGAAAATTAGAACTGGGCAAGAGAAAGCCAGTGGAGCTATAAAAGACCAAGAAATGACAAAAAGAACATAAAGTATGAAAAAATAGAACAGAATGTGAAACATCTTATAAGAAAAACAACAGATCTAGAGAACAAATCAAGAAGAGAAAATATAAGAACCATTGGGCTACCTGAAAGCCATGACCAAAAAAAGAATCTTGACATAATAATGCAAGAAATAATGCAAAAAAATTGTCCTAAAGTGATAAAACACGAGGGGAAAGTAGAAATAGAAAAAAAAATCAACCAAATCAAAACCATTTGTAAAGAGTGGAGGATCAGTGGACTAGATTAGATCCACATGATACAAAGTCAAGGCCTTTAGCAATCTAGTATTTGATAAACCCCCAAACTCCGGCTTCTGGAATAAGAACTCGGTAATTGACAAAAATTGCTGGGAAAACTGAAAAATAATATGTCAGAAACTCGGAATAGATCTACATGTCACACCCCACACCAAAATAAGGTCAAAATGGATACATGATTTGGGCATAAGGGCTGATACCATAATCACATTAGAAGAGCAAGGGATCGTTTACCTATCAGATCTTTGGAAAAGGGAGGAATTTATGACCAGAGGAGAATTAGAGAACATCATGAAAGGCAAAAAAAAAAAAAAAAAAAATCATTAAAACGATTTTTCACAAACAAAACCAACAAAAATAAGATTAAAGAAGAAGTACAAAGCTGGGAGCAAATCTTTACAGCCAGTGTTTCTGAGAAAGGTCTCATTTCTAAAATGTATAGAGAACTGTATCAAATTTATAAGAATACAAGTCATTCTCCAAATGATAGGTAAAGGATATGAATGAAAGGTAAGGATATGAATAGACAATTTTCAGATGATGAAATTAAATCCATCTATAGTCATGAAAAAAATGCTCTATATGGTAAGGTCCATGAGAGAGGTCAGGCAAGTGGGAATGAGAAGTAGTGGGCCAAGGGTCTCGAGGTCCTCGAATGTGATTGGAGTTGAGTACTTAGGGACTTCCTTCGTGGGTGGGACCTCCAGCCATGACGAAATCCCTAAATCTCACTCTGAGATCTCGGCACGTTTGGGAGGTAATCATCATCGATTAGCTTGTGCCTGTGACCTCACAGACCCATTATAACCTCGGAGCCGGAAGCCCTCTCTTTCTTTTTCCACCTGGAGCTTGGCTTGGGGAGAGGTGCCAGTAGTGTAGGAGTCTAAGCTTGTCTGCCAAAACTCTCGGGTGCTCTGTTGCGCTCAAACTGCGTCCCTATGAGATGGTAGCAGCCGGAGGATTCTGGGGACCCCAAAACCGAGGTAAGATTGATATTGTATTTACCAGAGATTTCTCTGCTCAGGCCTGGGAATCAGGATAGATTAGCAGTGGTTGAGTGTGAGAAAGGCCTCAACACTACATCCTTATTGATCAGAGAAATGCTAATTAAAACAATATGAGGTACCACCTCACACCTCTCATGTTGGCTAAGATGACAGGAAAAAATAATGATGAGTGTTGGAGGGGATGTGGGAAAACTGGGACATTAATGCATTGTTGGTGGAGTTGTGAACTGATCCAGCCGTTCTGGAGAGCAATCTGGAACCATGCCCAAAGGGCTATCCAGCTGTGCATCCCCTTTGACCCAACAGTGCCATTACTGGGTCTGTATCCCAAGGAAATCAAAAAGAGGGAAAAGGAATCACATATGAGCAGGTGTTTGTAGCAGCCCTTTTTTATGGTGGCAGAGTTGCAGAATGAGTGGATGCCCATCAATTGGGAAATGGCTGAATAAATTGTGGTATAAGAAGATAATTTAATATTACTGTTCTATAAAAATGATGAACAAGCTGATTTTAGAAAGGCCTGAGTGAAACAAGCAGAAGCAGTAATACACTGTACACGGTAACAGCAAGAACGTGCCATGATCAACTATGAAAGACTCGGTTCTTCTCAGTGGTTCAGTGATCCAAGGCAATCCCAACAGACTTTGGACAGAAAACACCATCCGCATCCAGAAAAAGAACCATAGAGTCTGAATGGAAATCAACACATGCAACGTTCATTTCTTTTGGTTTTTTTTCTCTCCCATGATTTTCCCCTTTTGCTCTGATTTTTCTCTCCCAGCATGATTCACAAAACAATGTATATTAAAAATAAATAAATGAAAAAATCCACTAATCACAACCTCAAAGATGACCTTTGGGAAAAGCACATAGGAATATTCTTACCAAATTTTGAAACCCCCAGATCAAAGAGCAAATTTTTCAAGGGAAAAAAACACGATTCCAATACACAGGAGCTACAATTAGAATTGTACAAGACTTCTCAGCAGCCACAATAAAAGATCTCAGGTCCTGGAATCATATATACCAGCAATCAAAAGAACTGGGTCTGCCACCAAAAATATCAAATCCAGCAAAATTATCCATAATATAGGATGAAACAATGGATCTTCAACAAACTTGAAGATTTTCAAGACTTTCTTTCAACCAAACCTGAAATCAATGGAAAATTTAATATATAAGAGCCAATATCAAAGATCAATTTCAAGGAACTTAATATGGACAAATTATATATATTTACATGGAAAAGTATACCGTGTGTTTAAGATTGACATCAGCGTTTGGGTAATTAGAAAAATGTTGGGGCAGAGTTAAGTAAAAATAATAATTATACAAATGAGGGGCAGAGGAAGACTAGACACAGAGGTATTAGAGGGGGAGGAGGGCTCCTAGTTCTGAAAACCTACTCACACTGGGAATGGGTTAAATAGCAATACTTCATATATAGCACCCTCTGAAATCTATAAACAAACGAGGGGGGAGGAAGGGGAAGGGGGAAGTAAAGAAAGAAGACAGGGAGGGATCCATGGGAGGGGAAAGGGTAAGTAACAGCAAGGCCCTTATGGAGCAGAATTAATGAAAGAGTCGGCAGCGATAGGAGAGCAGAGATCTACACAAATACGTAACAAGGATCAGGATAGACATTACTAGGGGAAAAATGCAGCATTGATTTTAGACAAAGTCATAGGTAAAGATTCAATCAAGAGAGAAAGCTACGTCATACTAACATGGGGAAATGCAGCTGTGTGTATGTGGCTCTGACTTTGTGTGCATGTGGCTCTGTGTGGGTGTATATACGGATATGCATCTGAGGGCTCGTCTGGGGTGTGTGTGAATGTATATGTATGCGTGTGTCTGTATGGGGGCGGGGTGTATGTGTGTATGTAAATATAAATAGATCTGAGCTTCACTATGGCTTGCTGGGGGGAGCTGGGGAGGATGAAGGGGAAAAAAGAATAAAGTAAAAAAAATACAAAGCAGAGAACAACCTACGAGGAAGCAAAGAAAAGAAGGCCGCTCGGGAATTCAATTTCTTCTATTGTTATATATCTTTTCTTAAATTGGTAATTTGTTGTTTTATTTTTTCTGGTTATACATGTACATTCATCTTTTAAAACATATTTCCTTGTGAATCATGTTGGGAAAAAACAGAAGAGAAAGGGGGAAAACAGTGACCATAGCACGTGTTGGTTGACATTCCATCTTCTTTGTTCTTTTTCTGGAGGCAGACGGAGTTTTCTGCCCAGAGTTTAGTGGGGTGGCCCGGGATCACCGACCACTGAGAAGAAGCGAGTCGTTCGTGATTGATCATCTCATGACCTTTCTGTTCCTGTGAACGACGTATTCCCCGACCACTCAGCATCGGTTCCCGTGAATCTCTCCAGGCCTTTTAAAATCTGTTTGTTCTTCATTTTAATAGAAGTTCCATGACCTTCTTTTACCACAGCTCGTTCAGCCATTCCCCGACTGTGGGCACCCGCTCATCTTCCCGTTCTTTGCTACCAAAAAGAGCGGCCACAAACGTTTTTGCCCGAGTGGCCCTTTCCCTCCTTGGTGATCTCCTTGGGATTCAGCCCCAGTGATGGCTCTGCTGCCCAACTGCTCTCAGGAACGGTTGGATCGCTTCACGCTCCACCAGCAGCACGTCAGCGCCCGTTTTCCCGCAGCCCCTCCGACCTCCGGCACTATCTTTTCCCGGCCCCCCAGCCAGTCTGAGAGGGAAAACGCTTTTCAGTGCAGAGTGAGCCGGTGCTGAGAGGGGGAGCTGTGCCCCAGGGCTGTCTAAACTCGCACTTCTCTGATCAACAGCAATTGCCAGCATTTTTTTCACGGCCAGAAATGGTTTTAATTTCTTCATCTGAGAACTGTCTGTTATTGGCTTTGACCATTAGCTGGGGAGCGATTCTTCTGGATTTTGAGTTTTCCCCGATGTTCTGCTGGGCACATGACGACGTCCGTTTCATTTTGTTTCCTCTCGCTTTTCTCTTCTTCTATTTTGTTAAATAAACAGGAAAAAACCCACAGATCCCAGCCTGTCAGAGCGGGGAGGGTGGAACCTGGAGCCTGGAAGGGAGCACTCGTGTGGTCTGAGGGACCCTGGGAAATAGCGCGAGGAGAGAACTTTCAGACATAGAACGCTGGCGCCAAAGGGACCTCAGAACACGGAGGGAGCTTAGAACAAGTCAGTGCTGAGAAGGCCCTTGGACCCTGAAAGGTCCCCGGGAGCGGGTCCGAGGCCCCGGAGGAAGAAGACAGTTGGGGGGGGAAGGGGCTGTGAGCCAGGACAGCGCCCTGTGCTGGTGGGGTCGGGGGCCAGAGAATGCAGGGTCGGCTGCCTCGGGCCAGACATGGTGCAAGCCACGAGCCTGGGTCCGCAGGAGAGAGGGGCCCCTCTGAAGGGTGGGGGGGCAGCAGACGGGCCCCCAGGGTGTGTCCCTTCTCCTGATGGCCCTTTGGGCGGGACCCTTTGTGCCCGGTGCCAGGGAGCAGAGGGCTGGGCAGGTGCTGTGGTCCCCAGCGGTCCCAGGCCTAGGGATAAAGCTGCTCGGGAAGCCCCCCTCCGGGCTCCCAGCTCTCCCCGGCCTCCCCGGGCTGTTGGTCCAGCCTCCCTGCCAGGAGAGGGACTTCATGGTCCCATGGTGAGAGCCACGGGCTCGCCCCTGGAGCCTCACTAATGGTTCCCATTATAGCTCGCTGCTGCCTCCTTCCCTCGGGGAGCGAGCACATGAGCCTGTGAAGGGCGGGCTCCAACTTTCCTCTGCAGGGGCCCTGGGGACAAGGGGCCGTCCCACTGCCTGTGCTGGGAGGTGGGGACGGAGGAGCCGTGGGAGGCAGGGAGGCCCCTTCCCCCTCTCCCCCTGGCCTCCCTCTCCCTGTCCCTCTCCCCCCTACCCTCCAACCTCCCTCTCCCTGTCCCTCTCCCCCCTACCCCCCAGCCTCCCTCTCCCTATCCCCCTCCCCCCTCCCTCTCTCTGTCCCCCGCCCTGCTCTCCAGGACTTTCCCTGCGGGACTTCCTTGGCTCTCCTTGCCGTGGCACTTTGGCCGCCTGTGGGCACCCAGGAGAGCAGTGGGGTGGGCTGCCTTTGGCCCTGCTGAGTCCCAGTTCTCCTGCCGGGGCCCGTCCTCCTGGAGCTCTCCCTGCTTGTGAGGGAGCCACTGCCAGGGGTCAGACAGCCGAGCCTTTTCTCAGGCCCGTGGGAGGGATGTGGCCAGGGACGATGGAGAAAAGTGGGCTGGGCTAATGGCCCCGTCCCGGGTCCGCACCCCCGGCTTTGCTTTCAAACCACATTTGGGTGCAATCCTGTCTCAGTGAAGGTGGACGCAATGGGCACTCTTGCCCCCATTGTATAGACAAGGAAACTGAGGCTGGACGCGCCGCGCAGGGCCTCAGCCGGTATCACACAACTGCCGATTCCGGGCAGGAGGGACCTCGCGGGGAGGCTGGGGCGGGAGAGCGCGGGGGGGGCCGCAGGACGGGGGGGGGGGGTGTCTGCCCGGGCTCTCCCAATTCCTCTCAGCAGCTTTAAAGGCGAAGAGCAGCTCAGGGAGCCTCCAGTCCCAGCTCAGGAGGCAGATTCTGAGAAACCGGCTGTTTCCTGGACGGAGCGGGCAGAGCTACCCCTTGGAAACACGAGGGGCCCCTGTGCTCTGAGCCACGGCTGGGAGGGGCCCAGGAAGCTTGGGACAGCCCCTCCTTCACCTCAGGAGCAGAGCTCACCCCTCAGAGTGAAAGAGAGGAAAGGAGAGAAAACGGGCCAGAAACAGGAAAGAACCTTGACCGTGGAAAGCTGCCGTGGCGACAGCGAGACCGGCCGCTCGGACGAGGACAGGACGTCTGCAGAAGAAATCTGAGTGAGGGAGATGGGTCGCGAGCCCAAGAGCCTCTTGGAAGTTCTCAGAAAAGACTTCATCAGGCAAGGGAGAGAGGCAGAAAGCCGAGAAAAGAAACGAGAGGGACGCGTGAGAGAGTCAGCGGTTTGGGAAAGGGAGGAAAAATTGTCTGAAGAAAACGCCTTAAAAAGTAGAATTAACCAAATGGAAAAAGAGATGCAAAAGCTAACTGAAGAAAATCACAAGGGGAAAAATCAGAACAGAAGTGAGTGCAAAGGATAATGTTGTAAAAAAGTAGAGCAGGGCAAGTGGAAGCTACCGACTCTGTGAGACGGCAGGGATCAAACTTAAAAAGGGAAAATACAATGAAGGGTCTGTGAGGAAGGTACGGGGCCCGCGTGGGCCTTCCACTTGCCAGAATTAGCTCGGTTTGGGTATAACACACACACACTCAGGTGAGGACAGAAATTTATCTCATTCTGCAGAAAAGGGGGACGAGGAAATAAGAGAAGGTGGGAGGCTAATAGAAGAGAGAACAGATTAAGGGAGGCAAAAGTCAGAAGTGAAATAGTTTTGAGGGAGAATAGGGTGAAAGGAGAAAGAGAGACAAACAGAGAAGAATAAACAGGGGGAAATAAGATGGAGGGAAATCCACGATAATCATAACTGAAAAAATTTTACAGCTTGTTTCTATGATAAAGGTCTAATTTTTCAAATCTGTATAGAAATGAAATAAATTATGAAAATAACATCCATTCCTCAAGTGATAAATAGTCAAAGGATATGAATAGGCAGTTTTCAGAAGAAGAAATCCACACTATTTATAGTCACATGAAAAAAATGCTCCAAGTCACTATTGATTAGAAATGCAAATTAAGGCGACTCTGAGATACCACCACACCCCTGTCAGACTGGCTAGAGTGACAGGGAAAGATAGTGATGAATGTTGGAGGGGATGTGGGAAAACAGGGACACTGATACGTTGTTGGTGGAACTGTGAACTGATCCAACCATTCTGGAGAGCAATTTGGAACTATGCTCAAAAAGTTATCAAACTGTGCATCCCCTTTGATCCAGCAGTGTTTCTATTGGGCTTATACCCCAAAGAGATACTAAAGAAGGGAAGGGACCTGTATGTGCCAAAATGTTTGTAGCAGCCCTGTTTGTAGTGGCTAGAAACTGGAAAATGAATGGATGCCCATCCATTGGAGAATGGCTGGTAAATTGTGGCATATGAACGTTATGGAATATTATTGTTCTGTAAGGAATGCTGGCTTCAGAAAAACCTGGACAAACTTGCATGAACTCACAGGAAGTGAAACGAGCAGGAGCAGGAGCAATAGCGATGACGAGAAAGCGTGAACGCCTTCATTATTCTTGGCCATGCAGTGATCCGGGACAGCGCTGAGGACTTAGGGTGAAAAATACTAAACACTTCAGAGAAAGAATGATGGACTCTGAGTGCAGATCAAAGCAGGCTTTTTCCCTTTGTTTTTTCTTTCTTCATTTATTTGTTTGTTTGTTTATTCATTTATTTATATGGTTTTTTGGTCTGTGTTTTCTTCCCCAACGTGACCGATGTGGAAATGTGCTGGGTATGACCGCAGATGGGTCGTGTGATTTGCCATTTCAGTGAGGGAAGAGTCGGGAGGGAGAGAATTGGGGACTCCAAAGCCTAAAAGCCAAATCTTAAAACTGGGGGAGGGGAATACTAATTTTTTAAAGTTAACCTTACTCTTTCGGTGGACACGTATAAGCGTCAGATCACTGCACGCCCAAACTTCTGGGAGGTACAGAGCTCGCGGCCTTCACCCAACACGTTCCTGAAGCAGACACTCCGCTGGCTTTCGTCCCCTCGGAAAGGGAGCGCGCCGCCCCCTGAGCCGCCCCCTGAGCCGCCCGAGCCGCCCGAGCCGCCCTCGGATTGGGGGCTGGGAGAAAGGCTTCCACTAAATCACCCAAATCAGACTCTCTGTCCCCCGACCCCAGCCCTGGGTCCTTCTCCCCAACAGAGCGATCGGCCTTCACCGAAGCCCCCCAGCCGGCTCCGGGCAAAGTCCCGGGCTGCCCCGAGAGGCCAGAGGCAGGGCCCCGGGAAGGAGCTCCCGGCCGGAGACAGTGCAAACACAGAGTCAGGCCGGACAAGATAAACAGGAACTCGTTGGGCGAGGGAAGGCCCGGCCTGCACAGGGGCTGGGAAGGCTTCCTGCACAAGGTGGGAGCTGGCTAAGAGAAAGCCCAGAAGGTCAGGGGTTAGACCGGGAGTGGGAGGCCTGGCTCTTCCAATCCCACTGGGCCATGGCCAGGCCCCGTCCTCTGTTCCTCAGTCTCTTTCATGTGAGAGAGAGGACCCCAGCCCTTCCTCCTCCCAGGGCAGCCTCACCTCCCACCAAGGAGGTTATTAAGGACTGTCTGTTCAACCCACGTGGGGCCTGGGGTGGGGGGCTAGCCCAAGGAAAGAGCTGCCTCCTGGAGGCTCTGGGCCTCCGTTCTGCCCAGTGTGACTCCTCCCTTGGTGGCCTCTGTGAGTCAGGCCCCATGTGCTCATTCTCTTTGGGCCAGGTGTGAGCCCTCCCCAGGCAGCACTCACACCCGGACACCAAAGCCCAGGAGCAGGCGGCCCCTCCTGACACAACCCTCTTGTCCCGTCCCATTCCCACAGTCACAGGGCTAGGGAAGGTCCAGGATAGCTCTGACCCATGGGGGTCCTCCAACGCCCCTCCTGGAGGGAACGGCTTCTTTCACTCACCCATCTCCAGCAAACATCAGGCCCACAAGCTGGGGGACCGTTGCCTAAACCTCCGGACTTGTTGTGGTCTGTTCTATCCAAATAGGCTTGTGGGCTAGCCCCAGACTGATCGTGAGGGCCTCGTGGGCTAGCTCCAGACTGATTGTGGGGACCTCATGGGCTAGCTCCAGACTGATTGTGAGGGCCTTGTGGGCTAGCTCCAGACTGATTGTGAGGGCCTCGTGGGCTAGCCCCAGACTGATCGTGAGGGCCTCGTGGGCTAGCTCCAGACTGATTGTGGGGACCTCATGGGCTAGCTCCAGACTGATCGTGAGGGCCTCGTGGGCTAGCCCCAGACTGATTGTGAGGGCCTCTTGCACTAGCCCCAGACTGATTGTGAAGGCTTTAAGGGTTATCTGCAAAGACTTCTCGGTCTATCTCATCATCTTTGTTTCTACCTCAGAAGCTGCCTCCAAACCAGTAATTTATAGCAGGGGATGTTATGTTTTCTAGGGACCGGCCCACTACCCATGCCTTCTTTTGCAGGGTAAAGTGGGCATAATCATTCCTTCTAATTCCATTTACTTCCCCCCACATTTTTCTGTAAAGCACTGGTTCCCCCCGACTCCTTTTAAAGACAAGATTCCCTAGTGGTTTATTTACTTAATCTTTGAAAATCTAGTTCCTGGTTTTCTTGATCCATTCCATAGTTTTTTGTTTGCTCACGTTCAGAATTTATATTTTTTAACTGAGTTTTTAAAAAAAAAATACATTGTTTTCTCATTTTCTCTGCTGCAAGTTCCATTCATTGATCTGCCCTCTCTCTTTTTTGCTGATGAAAATATGAAAAGCTGCGCCCTTTGCCCAGGATGGCTGTGACTCCTTTCCAAGAGGCTGGGTATTTTTGCCTCGTTATTTCTTTGATGAAATGATCTCCTTTTCTCTGATTTGCTCTCTGAGCCCCCGATCTGTTCAAAGAAACTGATTCATCTGTCTCCGCTTCACGTTTTCCTGCGACCGTGAGCCCCAGGCCGTAATGCCAGTGGCGTTGTAGCCGGAGAAGCAGAGCTCCCCTTTCTCTCCTTTTCTGTGGCTCAGCACAGGATTCTGTTTTTAAAGCTATTTTTAAGAATAGGGGTGGGGGCTCTCTCAGGGGCAGAGCCCCCCAGCTCAGGCCTGGCCCTCTGCGGCCTGGGGGTTTCAGAGAGGGGTCCTTGTCCGGGTCCATGCTGGATAGAGGTCCCTGCCCCTGCCAGTCATTCTGTGACCCACCTTGCCGGTGCCATCTGGCGCCAGGGTCCCTCTAGAACGTGAACCCCACTGGCAAACAGGAAACACTCCACATGCAGATCTTGTTTTTTCCTCTTTTGTCCATTGTTAGATTTCCAGCCCCGGAGGATTCTGGGGCCAAATGATCTTGGGAAACATTGGAGGAGAGGACGCTCCTTGGGCTCTGAGCGTCCGCAGTGACAGAGGATATGCCCAGGTGCCCTGCCAGCCCAGCTGTCCCAGATTAGCGGTGCCGGGGCAGGACTTGCCCTGTCCTCACAGACCCCGAACGCTGGGACCCGGGCTCCTCTGCCGCGGCCCCGACGGCCGTGGCTCTCCAGCTCTCTGCGAGGGGCAGCCTGTGCACAAGCTGCCCACCTGGCGTGGCTGGGCCGACGGCATGAGCTTAGAGTGCCCCCCAGCTCGCCAGCCTCCTGTTTGTTTTTAGCAACACCAGTGGGGCCAGCTCCCCGCCTGCTCTCCAGGCGCAGGCATCGCTTACGCTGGCCCCTCGCCTGCACTGCCCTCCCTCCTGGGGGCCAGCGGCTCTCCTGTGCCCGGCTCTGCCCACTGCCCTGAGGAGGGGGCATCCCGGGCTGGAGGCAGCAGGCTCGGTGAGGGGAAGGGCAGGGGGTAGCCCCAACCAGGGATCCCCCCCACCGCTGCCCTCCGGCCCAACCTCCTCTCCGGGCTCTGATATCGATTACTTGTGGGCATTCAATCGCCTTAGCCACGCACGGGGTTTCCATGGCTTCGGGCCTGCCAGAGGACACGGTGAGCTGGGGAGCTGGCTCGGGGGAGGGCACGAGTAGCCCAGCCCGCTGCCTGCCGGCCCCCAGCTGTCAACTCCCCCCCACAGCCTGCTTCCTAAGCCAGTGGCCGGCCCGGCCCACGCTCTGTCTGAACCACCACGGAGAACCAGGCGGAAGGGAGACCCAGGGAAGGAGCCAGGGGAGGGGGAACCCAGCCCCCCCCCCAGCTGCTCAGACTCTTGTCTGCACCCAGGGGCCCATTGCCCTTTCGCCCTCAATGCTACGCAGCGGGCGGTCAGCTTTTATGTGCGTCTGCAGCGGGCTCTGGGCACACCTTCCCCTTTCCCTGCTCCCAGCCCGAGGATGGGGAGGGGGGCTCAGGAGCCACCTACCTGGCTTAGGAGCTGAGATGGCAGGGAAGAACTGGCCAATCAGCCATTAAAATGGCCAAGTTTCCCAAACTAATTTATATCTTCAACTCCATCAGGGAAATTACCAAAAAAATTTACTGAATTAGAAAAAGTAATAAAATTCACTTGGAAAAACAAAAAATAAAGAATATCAAAAGAAATAATGAAAAAAAGTGGAAAGGAAGGAGGGTTAGCATTGCCGGATCTAAACTGTATCAAGAGATTAAAACTATCTGTACTGGTTAAGAAAGAGAAAGGAAGAAGGAAAATTGGGACAGACGAGTCGCACAACTTACAGCCCGCAATAAACAGTAACTTTGCACCTGACCATGATTTGGTCAAAATGGTGGGAAAATTTTTCAAGTAATTATTAATAATTTGTTTTCTGCTTTCCAAATCTCAGTGTATACCAATCAGCAGAGGCGAGTGGGCAGCTCCATGGATAGGATGCTGGGCCTGGAGAAGGGAAGATGGGAGTTTATTGTCTCAGTCGCTAACTCTATGATTCTGCTTGCCTCCGTTTCTTCATCTGTGAAATGGGAGTGGTAATATCCCCTACCTCCAGATTTATCAAGAGGACCAAATAAGAGTACTTATAAAGTGCTTTGTGTAGAACTGGGCAAACATAAATTCCTGTTCCCTTCCATCTCTCCATCATCTACTCCTTTGTCTTTATCCACCTAAAACTAGACATTGCTTGTCATTTCATGTTGGTCTGTGACAGATTCTCAAAGACAGACTCTTGTCAATCATCGTGAGCTTATTTTCCCCCAATCTGTCGCTTTTCTTTTTGTATGGATAGCTGACATTTTCTTATTCACTCTAAAATGCAACTATTTTATTCACATCAAAATCTCCAATTTAGTCATATGATGGGCAGGTACGTGGCACAGGAGGTAGAGCACCACTTCTGGAGTCAGGAAGACCTGAAATCAAATCTGACTTCAGAGACTTGCCAGCTGGAAGACAAGTTTGCCTCAGTTTCCTCATCTGTAAAATGAGCTGGAGAAGAAAATGGCGATCCACTCCAACATCCCTTGCCAAAAAAACCCCAAATGGGGTCATGAAGATTCAGACAACTAGAAAACACTGAACAATTACAACAATCATCAATGGTGATTTAGAGTAGGCAAGTCCTTTAATCGGCTTTGGTTTTCTCAAATCTCATCTTCAGAATGGGGGAAAATAACAATAGCATCCAAATAATTCAAGAAAATATGATAAAATTTGCAAAGTACTTTGTCAGCTTCAGAGCAGGTACCGGGTGCTCTTTAATAGTCACGCACAGGGCAGCAGAAGCTACAAGGCACAGAAAGCAGCATAGGATAGGTAAGTGAACCCCCCACCCCCATCTTAACATTCATCTCCCCCGAGGTGGACAAGCCAGGACCCTGAACGCATTTCCTGGTGGCTTTCCTTACATGTAAGAGCCCCTCTTACATCCCATTTCGTCATGATGAATGATGCTTTTAAAAGAATCGATTTATTATTTGCTGGTAGCCACTTAGTATTTTATTGTTATGTTCAATGATGAAGTTGGCCCATAATTTTCTTTGATGGTCATGTCCTTGCCGGTTTTTAGGATCGAGTCATATTTGCCTAACAAGAACTCCAAGTTTAGAATGTTTGTTCTTTGGAAACATTGCTCAGGTGACCAAATTGTGGCAACTGACTTGGGGAGGCCATTTCTCTGATGACTTGTCTCCTTTTTTCCTCTGAAATTGTAATTTTGGGATTTCTTTGTGTGTTCACGTTAGCCATTTCTCTTTTTCCACTTAATCGTTCACTTCATCTATGTTCTCCCTGGTATTAGTACCTCATTTATATGTGTGATCTGCCTGAGGATTGGCTGAATTTCTTTGCTACTTGTTATTGTGCTCTTTTTTCTTTTTCACTTTGCTAAGTCCTCTGTTGTTTATTAAATTTTCTAGTTCTTTCTTTTGGTCTGCTTGAAAAAAACAGTACTTGGTGTTGTTTATCAAGGTAATGGTGTTCTCCATGGCTGGTCTAATTATTTTTGGTTCAATATTTATAACAGTTGTTGCTCCTATCCTTTATGTTATCACTTTGTTCTTTTAAAAATGTCTTTAAATGGTTTTACAAGAGCTAATGTTGAATAATTGTCCATGCATACGTTTTGAAAAATGAAAAGCTTTAATAAAGGAAAACACCAAACCAAACCAAAATAAATGTCTTACGTGACCGCAAGTGCAACATTCTTTCAAAATTCCTTGGAAGTCTCTCTTTCTTTTTTTTCCTTTCTTTCTTGTCCAAGTAGGTCTCTGTGCTCTCCATTTTCCTCTAAACACGGTCTTGGCTGTACCCAAAGATTCTGATAAGCGGTATTAGCGTTATCTTTTACATGTTCCGTTTTGGTTTTCTGCTGTCTCCTCGAAAGGAATTCGGATTCAATTGGTTTTTGCTTCAACACGGCCTCATACCTTTTACTCCTGTTTCTGTTGTTTATTTTGTGCTTTGTTGCGTTATTAACTGGAAAAAATTGTATCAGTTCTGTCTTTTTTAATTGACCCAGGTTTTCATTCTGCTCAAGTCTCCAATTCCTTTCTGTTAAGAGTTATGTGGGCTCTGTTCAGAAAGTTTTCCTAGCTTCTTTTAATGAATTGCCTCAAATGTGTGTTTTTGTTATGAAGTCATTGCAGTCATTTCTGACTCTTTATTTTGTTTTTTCCTTGGCAGAGATAGTGGAGTGGTTTACCGTTTCCTTCTCCAGTTCATTTTAAACAGTTAAGTGACTTGCTCAGGGTCACACTGCTAGGAAGTGTCTCAGGCTGGATTTGAACTCAAGAAGATGAGGCTTCTTCATTGTGCGGCCCAAATATGTGTTACTTAAAACTCAAGAATCGATTTGTCATACCCGATGTCTTTGTTACTAAATTTAAAATAGTCTCCTAATGGAACATTGAAGTCTATTATGATAGATATTTTTCCTTGCAGTGCTATTGACTTTTCATCAATTGATCTACTAATGTGTTTGGTGCATATACATTTAATATTAGTCCATATTTATCAGAAAGAAACTGTTGTATAATGGATAAAGTGCTGAATTTGGAGTCAGGAAGAAATAGGTTAAAATCCTGTCGCTGACACATAGTCGCAAATGACTTAACTTTGTGTCTCAAACAACTCCCTAGGACTTACTATTAAGGCATAGATTAGTCGTGACCGCCGTGAGCTGAGGAAGTGCCCACGTGGACAAAATCACAGCTCCTTTGTGAAAAAATAACGAATGGCTGCCTTGTGTCCGGCGCCTCTTTATCATCTGAAGCTTTTCCCAGGATTTGAATTCCACTTTATCTGATATTGCCACTGTCGCTTCTACTTTTCTTTCGACTTGCAGTTTTAGTTATTTTATTTTTCTTTTTTATTCTTATTTTCGATCCTGTACTTCCTGAAAGTAATGTTAATGCATTTAAAATTTCTCTTATAACGTTTTTTAAATAGAAGAATCCAAACTATTCACACTTAATGTAATAAATAAATATTCATCACCCCCCCCCAATTAATCAATAAGCATTTTCTATGTCAGACATCATGCTGAGTTCTGGGGAACAAAGAAAGGTTAATGCAGTCCCTATCTTCAAGGAGCTCCCGTTCTGATGGCAGATTCAAAAGGCAACGTACTTATGATGCAAATAAAGATGATCTCAGTCTCTGACATTTTATTTTTCCATGTTTTCCTAATGTCTGGACAGATAAAATAATTAGCTTTTTCTCTTGCTACTTTTGATGTGGAGCACGAGGTTCAGGGACCCGGGGTCTCCGAGCTTGTCCGGGCAGGGTTCGGAGACTCTCCCGTGTCCCACCAGCTGGAAGGCTTCGAGTTCAGGTTCAGTGACCAATCCCATGTCTTTTATTCCAGGGCCAGCACAGCCAAGGGCAGAGGTGAATCATCACCAAGCGGCCCACAATGCGACTGCCCTTTGGCCTCGGGACCATTAAAACGAAGTAAGAAATCCTCAGTCGGGCCGGCCTTGGGGGCCCCCTGCTTGGACCAGAAGGCCGAGCGCCTTCCAGGAAGGGGCCCGGAGTCGTGCTTTCCTCCAGACACGCATTCTGGGGGGGGGGGGGCAGGCGCCCCTGCAGGATCCAGGGCCCAGGTTTGACTCCTGGCCCGGACCTGCAGCCGTCGAACCTCTCTGGGCCCAGTTTCTGTGACCGGCTGTGGAGGAGGCCCCGGAGAGGGAGCGGGAGGGACGTGGGTGAGGAAGGTTCCTGCCGGGCAGGCCCACGTCACACACTCGCTCCTCGTGGTGGGGTGTTAAAATGGCCATTTTGTCGGTGTCTGTTAAGTTGGCAGTAAGAAGGACGAGGCAAGCCCGAGCCTGGGGGCCTGCAGACCGAGTCCGGGGCCCACAGACCGAGTCCGGGCCGGACACCAAGCCTGGGGCTCCCACGCTGAGTCCGGGGCCCACAGACCAGGCCCCGGCCGGACACCGAGCCTGGGCCCCCGTGGTTGGGATTCCCAGCCAGAGCAAATCTGCTTCTAGCCTTAGAGCAAACAGAGTGGGGGGGGGGGGTGTGGACCTTGCCCTGACCCTGGCAGGATGAAGGGGCCGGAGGCAGCAATGGGATCCCGCGGACTCGGCTCCACCTACAGACGAGGCGGGTGGGAGGAGGCCCGCGGGCAGGGCAGCTGGGAGCCTCCTCCTGTGACCCGCTCTGCCCGAGGCACCGGGGCTGGACCCCGGGCACACAGCCCTGCCCGCACGCGGCCCCCGCCGGGGGGGCCGAGCCTTGGAGAGAGCTAAGGGTGGCCAGCAGGAAGCTCCGGGATGCCCGCTGGGCACGAGCGGGGACTCAGAAAATAAGTCTGGGGGGGCACGAGCAGGTGTCCCAGCAAGTACCTGGAGGGGGAGCACTGAGAAGCGCGCATTTGTGCGGGAGCACCTTCTGGCGCGCCAACGAGGCCCAGTGACACGCTGGGGGGAGCACGTCACGAGCTGGCGCGCGCGCACCCTGAAAAGCCGGAGGCCCCGCGGAGAACCCAGAAGCTGCTGGCAGAGGGGAGCCGGGGCCGATCCCGCCGGGCCGTTCGCCGGCTGCGGGGACTCCCGGAAAGCGAGGAAGGGTCAGCGGCTGCCCCGGCCCCTCGGCGGGTCCCTCCACAAGCCGCCTCCATCTGCGCCCTGGCTCTGGGAGCGAGGGGCCACGCTGGGGGGAGGATTGGTCGTTAGTGATCCACCTTTACCTGACCCTGCCCCAGGGGCGAGGGCACCGCGGAGTCCCTGCCCAGGTGACCGCCGGGCTGCCAGCGCCAGCCGGGGAAGTGCCCGAGGGCCGAGCGCCCAGTGGCGGGATCAAAGCCCCCGCCCTCAGGGCCCTCGCCACGTTCTCAGCCCGGGGCACCTCACTGCTGCCCACGCCTGGAGATGCTGGGAGTCGGCCTCCGGAGCCTTCAGGGCGCCCAGCGATGGCCGCAAGCCGGGACCGGAGCCGAAGCTCCTGCTGTTCCCCGGGGCCGAAGCGGGCTGTGGCCTGGATGGGGCCTCCTGGCCTGTCGGCTCATCCCTCCCCCTCCCCTCACATGCCATTGTTCATTCTCCCCCTGAAACAGGCCAAAAACCAACTGGCAACTGAACACTCCAACCCCGAGGAGCGGGTGGGCCCGACAGCCAACAACCAAGGGTCTCAGCCCAGAGAAGGGCATCGGCGAGCCGGCCCCGAGGACGCGCCCCTTCCCATCCCCCTCTAGCTTTCCCCGGGGTCGGGGGTCTCCGAAAGGGCCCGCCCGGTGGTCTGCCGTCCGGCCCGCCCCAAGCACAAGCTGGCAGCGTGAAGCTCGTCCGGGCGCCCATCGGGGGCCCCTCCCACGGGACTGCGCTCCCCGGCCGCCCGGGCTGTTGTTCCAGGCGTGACTCAGAGGAAGGAGCCCCACCCCCGGGATCACCTCCGTGTCTGGCAGGACAAGTGGTTTTCCTTGGACGGGCCCCAGCCCGGGCCTCCCTGCAAGGGAGGAGGCTTCCCCGAGGTCCCAGATAGCCCCGGCCCCGCCTGGAACCGGCCGCAGAACGGCCACCAAAGGGCAGCCTTCAGGGGGGGGTCCACTCGGAGGACACCAGGGAGTTGGATTGGGACGAGAAGGCTCAAATAAGGGTGGCTCCGGGTGGCCATTTCTGGCTGGGGCCGCCCCCCTGCCTCATCCCCTCCCCCCATCCCCCCTCCGTCCCCCCCACCCCGTCCCCCCGGCCCCACCCTCCTCTCCCCGTCCCCCCTGCCCCAGTCACTTTTTCCCTCACGGGGCTGAGTGGCCTCCACCTGCGCGTCTGCTCTGACTGTAAAAGTCCTCCCAAACCAGCTGTTCCCTGCAGCCTCCCTCCTCCCCTGCCTTCCCCACTTCCCGGAGCCCAGGGGCAAGGCCCTTCTGTCCGGCCCGGCCACATTCCCGGGCCTTTTCTGAGCCTGGACGGCGGCAAAGCCCTTTGGGGACCGGCCTCCCCCTGCACCTGATCCTGCCGGCCGGGCCGAGCCCCCGCTGCCTCCGGACTGTGCAAACCCAGAAGCCCCCATGGCTCCCACAGGAGACCCACTGTTGGCGGAAGATCCTGGGTCCTCAGCTGCTCAGGCCAAGAGAAAGCGTTCTGCTAAGAGACTGTGGCGAGCAGAGAAGCTGGGGAGCAGGCCCAGGGAGCGGGCCGGGGGGGGGCGGGGGGGAACGGGCCGGGGGAGCGGGGGGGGGGGGGGCAGTGCTGACAGTCGGTGAAAGATCAAAGGCAGTGACCAAGCTCAAGGGCCTCCTGCAGCTAAGCTGACCCCCCTCCCACGGGGAGCTCCTTCTCGGGCCCCCATTTGGGGGATGGGCTCGGGAAAGCCATCCTGGATTTTCCTCTGGCTCTCTGACTTTACCATGAGTAGTCATAGTCTATTACTCAGCTCCTTTTTGTGGGAGGGGTCTCCTAAACTGCTGGGGGGGGGCTCTTAGCACAGTGTCTGGCACACAGTGAGGGCTTGAAAAAGTTTCCTTGCAATAAAGTCAGGTCTAAACAACCAGAGAAATATTAATTACTTGTGAGTAAGCTGAGCCAGCACAGTGGACAATTCTCCCACATTAATTTCCTTTTCAGTGAAGAGAAGTGTGGCGGGAAGCGGCCCAGCTGGGCTAGATCTCAAACTGTTTAAAAAAACCCCAACACACCCGCAGTCACGCAAACGAGTCCCTAGGAAATGGCGGTGGAAGAGGTCGGGTACACAAGGCGTGGCAGCAAGTGATCCACAGTAAGCTAGTGTCTGGTAAACCCTGAGACCTCGGCTCGGGGACAAGGACTTGCCATCTGAGAAAAGTTGCCGGGGAAATAGGGAAGCAGAGCCCCGACAGCTCCCCAAGCCAGCAGGTGGAGGACGGGACAGCACAGAAGGCCCTCCAGGGGCCCAAGAGTTCCGCCGCCCCCTTGGATCTCCACAGGCAGCCCAGGAGTCCAAACTAGGGAGCTCCCGGCCGGTATCTGGGGGCCCCAGAAGCTGTCACACCTTGCCAGGTTCCCTGGGGCCGAGCCCCTCTCAGATTTGTGCCCGACGGTGGCAGGTAGGAAGGACTGCTGTGCCCCCAGTTGGTCCCTCACCATCCCGGGGAGTTAGGACTCCGCCGGCCGCACAGAGACCCCGGGGGCCTTCCTCTTTGTGAGCTGCCTGGGCGGGGAGTGGGGACCCCGGGGAGAGGAACAGTTCCCTCCCCCTGCCTGGTCCAAGCAGAAGCTAGAGGCCCATTTGCGGGGGGCTTCTTATTGCTGCCAACGGGCAGGTTCCGGGCCCCCGGGGTATTTCTGCTGCCGCTGTTCCTGGGCTTGCTTGAAGGGGAGACCCATGATTTTGGCCTTCCAGTTTCCACACCTTCCACACCCTCTTCTGGGAGTCTTCCCTTCATTGATATGGATCCTAATGTCTTGATACCTTGGGGCCCAGCTTCTTAAACTGGGGCGAGATTACATTTTTAAAATTTAATTTAAATTTAAATTGTTATTTAAAACAATGAGTATTTTACCGAACGTCAAGGTCGCTAAATTATGATCCCTCAGTAAATGGTGCGTTTATGTACCTACGTACCCGGGGTCACATGAAAATTTCTCAGGCAAAAGGAGAGAGCGAAAAAAGTTTCCGAAACCTGCCTTAGGAGACCATCGGGGCTCCCTGGAGCCAAGCCCTGGCTGGACACGGAGCCTCCCTGCACGGACTAGGCGGGCCCTCCAACGGCCGACAGTCTGCATGTCTGGTGGGCACACGATAGGTCGTTTGGCATGGCAGAACCTGCCCAACATGTGCTTTACAGGTCTAGGGCCCAAGGGAAGTCCGGGAGCTCAGCTTGAGGGCCTGCGTGTCCAGAGATGGTTCGTCCCCCTTACCTCCACTGGGAGATGAGCTTCTGGAAAGCAGGGGCTCTTAAATCCCACTCTGCCGCACTAAAGTCGGGCATACAGTAGGTGACCAATAAATTTCAATGACTGATTTATAGGCATATAATAGGTGCTTCCTCAATATCTGTGGAACTGAACTGATTCTATGTAAGTTCCACTTTTCCTACCCTTACCGTGAGCATTTTACAAATGAGGAAGATGAGACTCTAGAGAACAACTAGCACCGCGGTTACCCAATGAAGAAGCATTTATTAAGCCCTGGCCATGCGCACCCCCGGCAGCTTTCTTCTCTTATTGAATGCACATTAAACATACAAGTTGGGGGGAGGGCAAGCACGAGGCCTTCCGCTGAGCTTTGAAGCAAGTTGGGAATTTTCAGAGCTGCAGCTGAAAAGCAAATGCATTCCTGACACCGAGGGCTCCCTTTTCAAAGGCACGGAGACGGGAATGGAGGGCCAGGCGAGGCCCAGCCCAAACTTTGAAGGCGAGAGCCACAGAGCACGGCCCCTCTTGCCCTGGATGGCTTGGGAGAGGGGAAGTACGACCTCCTAGGCTAAAATCCCACCTGTAGAAGGGACATTTCTCAACAAATCCAACCTGTACTGATAATAATCGTAATTTCATCATCTCCACATTCAGTAAGGTCAGCTTCTCTAGTGCTATGTATGAAGTCCCACCAGTGTTGTTTCTCCACCCCTGACTATCAGCTGAAATTATTTAATGTCAGACCAGTTGATTTGAGAAAGAAGAACGACTTGGGAGGGACAGAAAAACCCAATCCAATAAACATTTATTGAGCCCTACTATGTGGGGATACGTACCATTAAGTCATCCTCTGCTCTCAAGGAACTTACAATCTAAAGGAAAGGAAGAGAGAGCACACAAAAAGAGTAAGGAAAATGGCGGGGAGGTGGCGGGGAATGAGGGGGTGAGTGAGCTCAAGTTTAGAGAGAGCTTGTGACAAAGACCTGGGAGAATATTCTTCCTTCTATATTGTATGTAGAAAGCTAAAGTACGATATAGCTTTCTGGGGGCTCTTCAGAGAACTGCAGATCTGTGTCCAGTCTGTTCCTGGTGGCTTGAAGCCACTGGTTATTCCAGGGATGTTGCCAAAATGCTAATGGGAAGATGAGACATCCTCTGGGTCGTTAAGGACTATTTATCGAGTGCTCACCTCTTTGCTGACTTCCCATTTTCCATCTTGCCTACTGGATGTTTGGAAATGGATGTTCTAGATATCTTAGGATATTTGTCTTCCTTACTCTCTCTTTTATTCATCATTTCCTCCTCCTCCATCTTGGCTACAAATATGCCCATGTCTCTCCTATTCTGAAAAACAAAAACAAAAAGAAAACTTCCCCTGACCCTTCCCTTCTTACTAATTATCTTCTATGTTTCTTCTCCCCTTTGGGACTAAACTCCAAAAGGCATCTACAAGAGATGCCTCTACTTTCTCTCTTAACCCCTTATAATCTATCTTTTGACTTTCTCTGAGTTTTGAGTTTCTCTGAAACTGCTCTCTGCAAAGTTCCTATTGAGCTCATCCCCAATCCAAAACTTTTTTCTCAATCCTCCATCTCCCTGATCTTGCTGCAGCCTTTGTCATTGCCGGGCACGCCCTCCTCTCTTGATGCTCTCTTCTCTCTGGATTAAGGAAACCCTCCATTCTATCCTGGTGCTCTTAATCCTTCTCTTATCTCGATAAAGAGATACACCTCCTCAGTATCCTTTGCTGGATCCTCCTTTAGGACACCATCTCTAACTACTGGGGTCCCACAGGTTTCTGTCCTGGACCCTTCTCCTTTTTCCTTCAAGACCACTTTATTTGGCAATCTCATCAGCTCACACAAATATAATTACGACCTCTGTGTTGATGATTCTCAAGGGAGAAGCCCCAGGAGCTTCCCACCTTTCCTTCCCCAATCTCTTTGTTGACCTCTAATTCTGCATCTACAATTGACATTCAGACATTTTTAACTGGATGTCCAGGAAATCTTAAACTCAACAGGTCCAAAATCAAAACCATTGTTTTCCTCTCTAAGCCCTCTCACCTCCTCCCACCTACCTTATTACTATCTCTCCAGTCACCTAGGTGTTTAACCTTGAATCCTCACTTTCTCTTTCAGCCCATCCCATCTCCAATACGGTGCCAGCGCCTGTTGATTTCCCCCCCCCGCACCTTCTCTTATTTCACTCTGAAGCATCTCTTGTCTATTTCCCTTCTATACCATCTCTTATTGTCTATTTCCCTTCTACACTTATTTATTTCCTTTCTATACCATCTTTTCTTGTCTATTTCCCTTCTATACCATCTCTTCTTGCCTATTTCCCTTCTACACCACCGTTTATCTATTTCCCTTCTTCTATACCACCTCCTATTTCCCTTCTATACCATCTCTTCTTGTCTATTTCTCTTATACATAATCTCTTGTCTATTTCCCTTCTATACCATCTCTTATTGTCTATTTCCTTTCTATACTATATCTTGTCTATTTCCCTTCTATACTATCTCTTCTTGTTTATTTCCCTTCTACACTTATTATTTATTTCCCTTCTATACCATCTCTTCTTGTCTATTTCTCTTATAATCTCTTCTATTTCCCTTCTTCTATACCATCTCTTGTCTATTTCCCTTCTATACCATCTCTTCTTGTCTATTTCCCTTCTACACTACTTCTTGTCTATTTCCCTTCTATACCATCTCTTCTTGTCTATTTCTCTTATACATAATCTCTTGTCTATTTCCCTTCTATACCATCTCTTATTGTCTATTTCCCTTCTATACTATATCTTGTCTATTTCCCTTCTATACTATCTCTTCTTGTTTATTTCCCTTCTACACTTATTTATTCCCCTTCTATACCATCTTTTCTTGTCTATTTCCCTTCTATACCATCTCTTCTTGTCTATTTCCCTTCTTCTACACCACCTTTTATCTATTTCCCTTCTTCTATACCACCTCCTATTTCCCTTCTATACCATCTCTTCTTGTCTATTTCTCTTATACATAATCTCTTCTATTTCCCTTCTTCTATACCATCTCTTGTCTATTTCCCTTCTATACCATCTCTTCTTGTCTATTTCCCTTCTACACTACTTCTTGTCTATTTCCCTTCTTCTATACCACCTCCTATTTCCCTTCTATACCATCTCTTCCTTCTGTTTCCCTTCTGCATAATCTTTTGTCTATTTCCCCTCTGCACCATCTCTCCAGTAGTCTCCTTTCCTCTGGTTCCTATCCTACTCTGTTTCAGACCCTTCACATGGTAATGCTGCTGGAAATAGGGGGAGAGAAGGGCTGGCCCTGTCTGCCCCAAGGTTCCCCTCCATTCTGGTCAAGGGATTCTCCTAAAGTCCAGGTCCCATCACATCCCCTCCTCAATAAGCTCCAGGGGCTCCCCATCACCTCCAGGATCTAGTCCTTCATAGCCTGGCCCCTCCTACCTCTCCAGTCTTCTTTCACCTGATTCCCCCACACCTTGGGCGACACCTCCTCCTCCTCCTGGCTGTTCCATCCCTGGGATCCAGTCATTCTATATATCTACCTCTTCTGAATGTCTCTCATCTTTGTTCTGACCACTGACCTCCTTGGTTTTCCCATCTCTAGAAGGGAGCTTTTCTCACCCCCTTCCTCTGTTGATTTCACCCCCATATATGTTACATGCTGTTTGTTCTGTCTTTCCCGGTTAACGGGGAAGCTCCTCGAGGGCAGCGACCGTGCTTGATTTCCATTGGTATTGAGAATGCCTCGCAAAGTGCCCAGCACAAGTGATGGCTCAGAGAATGTCATCTTCCCGTCTTTCTTGCCTATTGTGGAACATCCCTCACCGGGCAAACCACCTGAAGACAGACCCTGACCGAGGTCTCGGCATCCCGCAAGGGTAGGATGCCCGCCACAGCTCCAGGCCGGCGGCGCAGCTGCTCCTGGTGGAGTCTGTAAGCCCGCCGCTCTCTGCAGCATTGCTCTGACCTGCCCGACATGGAGGATCAGAGGAGCCGCAGCTCGGGAGACCTTCTCAAGAGGGCGGCGACAGAAACGGGACTGCGGCTGCGCACGAGGGAGGGGCCAGAGAGCGGAGCTCCTCCCAGCGGCGACGGCCCGGGCCCAGTGCGCCTGCGCCGAGCGGCTCGAGTGCGCCTGCGCCGAGCGGCCCTGCGCGCAGTGAGCCTGTGGCGAGGGACGGAGAAGGAGCCGCCGAGGCCGAGTGTGGGCCGGAGCCGGAGACGAGGCGGAGCCGGGGCCGGAGCCAGAGCCGGAGGCGAGAGCAGGGAGGCGGCGGAGCAGGCCCCGGACGGAGCGCGGCGCGAGCGAGAGAGAAGGCGAGCGGCCGCGAGGGTGACCCGGGCGAGGCCGGCGGCCTGCCAGCCTGTCGGTCAGCCCCGGCCCCGACCCCTCGGTCCCCGCCGCCGCCGCCGCCCGGGCCTCGGGCTCCCCGGGCCCGGCGCCGCCCGGCCCCGGCCCCGGCGGACGAGCGAAGGCGCGAGTGAGCGCCGGCCTCCCGGCCCCCCGAGCCGGCCCGGCCGGAGGATGACGGAGCTGCAGTCGGCGCTGCTCCTGCGGAGGCAGCTGGCAGGTGAGCGGGCCTCGGGGCCCCCGAATCCCCGGCCCCGCCCCGGGCCTCTTTGTCCACCCCCCGCCCCCCGCTCCGGGGCCGACTGGGGGCCGGGGCTCCGGCCGGGAGCCCGGCGGCGGCGGGGGACGGCGGGGGGCGGGGGGCGGCGGGACGGGCATGCGCGTTGAGCGCCCGGCGCGGCCCTCGGCGCAGGCGCAGGCGCGCTGGGCCCGGGAGGCGCCTGGCCGCTTCACAATGCGCCCCACGTGCGGCCGGCTTTAAAGAGAAAGGGCCCGAGGGCGCCCGGCGTCCCCAGCCGCCCCCAGCTGGCCGAGGGTCTGAGCCGTAGCTTCGAGGGCGGGGGGCTTGGGGAGCCCGGCCGGGGGGAGCGGTCCGCAGTGCCCCCTCGGGAGCTCCGCTCTCAGAACCGGGCCCGGGCTGGACGGACTTGGCCAGGTGGCGGTCATTGATTCCGTGGTAGTCGGTGCAGAGACTTCCGGCCAATGGCGTGTCCACAGCACATTTCCCTGGGGCTCCACCTTTCCTCAGTGCCGCGGGGTCTGGCCGCAGGGGGAAAGCCCCCCGAGAGCCGAGTGAAAGAGTAGGGTGCTGGGGGTGGGGGGTGGGGCATTTCTCCAGCCTGAGCTTTGAAGGAAACGGGGCAGCGTGGGAAGGGAGGGCCCGACAGGTGGTCGGCAGCAGCCCGCGGGGGCAGCCACAGTCTGCTGGGCCCGGCCGGGGTGCCTCCCGACTCCCAGGGCCTGCCTGGAGGGGACTGTGGCCTCTGAGCAGGCGGGGTCCGGGGTGGAGGCTGTTGGGTGGGAACTCGGGCCCCTGGTCAGCAAGGCCCCGCAGAGGGCCTTATAATACTTAGGGGGGAGGGAAGGGCCAGAGGGGGAGGGGGCGAGCAGCCTCAGCGCAGCTACCGACAGGCTCATCAGGTGACCACGGGTAAAAGTGCTGGGGACTCTGGGGTTCTGTTTCCGTGGGAATTTCACATTCCCAAAGTGGGGGTGGGGGGGATCAGGAACAGAAAAGTCCCAGCGCAGTCGCTGTGGTTTTAGTGAAGTTTGTTGGAAGGAGGGGCAGGCCTGGCCTCTGTTTCATAGGGTCTGGGGGAAAGATGTTCAGAGAGGTCTCTGCAGTTCTGGCTGACGTCGGGGACCTTTATTCGGACAAGGGAAGCAGTTTCTTCCTTAGAACAGGCTCCCCCAGGGGTGCCAGGTGCCAAGGCCTGTACTGTTGGCTCCCTAGAATTTCAGCATTCAACTGTCAGCAGCAGGACATCTGGTCTGAGGAAGGGCATGAGACGGCTCCGAAGTGCGAGAGGTGGGGGGGCGGCCCGCGGGGCGCGGGGCTTGCCAGCAGGGACCTCCCCCACCTTCAAACCCAGCCTCCCTGGCCGCCGTTTCCTCCCGGGTGCCTCAGTTTCCTGGTCTGTCAGACGAGGACAAACGGCCGCGCTGTCTCTGCCGAGGAGTCCCCAGCGGGGGTCCCGAGACGGACACTAGGGAAGCCGGGAGCGGGCCGGCTGACGGCGTCCTTGGGGTTTTATCTGTCAGGCCGCGGGGAACCGCCCCGAACAATTAGTGATGGTCAGCTCCTCTGCGGAGGTTCTGTTGGGAGCAGCTTCATGGGCCCAACCCCGGCAAGGCGCCGGCTTCTGCGGGGGCTCATCCTGAACGTCACCCCCTCCCCCCCAGCAGGGCCGACCACTGCCCGCTAGCTTTGGGTTTTGGTTTTCCAAACCAGGGTCCGGGAGGAAGGAGGAAGTGAATTCCCTGACTGGGCCACAGGGTTATTGGCTTTGACCCACTAATTAGTCTCTGGGAGGCTTTTGTGAAACTTCAAAAATAGGAAAGAAATGCGCGCTGCCAACTTGCCGGCCGTGGGTAGGCAGCCCGGGAAAACATCTAGTCACCTGGGCAGTTTCCCCCCGTCGGGGCCCTGAGACCGCGCGAGAGCCTCGCCAGAACCCGGTCCCCCGGAAGCCTCCAGACGGGACCTTGGGAGGAGGGTGTGGGGGTGTGGTTTAGCTGGGGGGCCGCCTGCCGTGTTCTGGGCCCAGCCCCGGCCTGGAGGGGCGTCTTTTCCATGGAAAGTGCTTGAAGACGGCGTTTTAGCTGCGGGATGGGCCCGTGAAGGGGGGAGCCCTTGGGCCAGCAGCGGGGCCCGGGGGGCAGCTCTTTTTGCCCCGGAAGTGAAGGCGATGAGTTACCTTCGCCTGGAAAGGCCCCGGAGTCTCGGCCACATCCAGATGCATCTCGTTTTCTGAGCTAACTTAGCGAAGAAAGCCCCATCCCGGCACTTTTCTGGGGTCTGCTTGGTTAACATTGGGGGGATGGGGAGCCCGGCGCCCCTAACGAGCTCGTTCCTGTCTCAGAAAAGAAGCGTTCAATTTGTCAGGTTTTAAGTTATTTTTTAAGAAAGTAAATTCGGACTGCTGCAAGCAGGAGTGGGAGGGAGGAGCTGGGTTCGGATGCTGCCGCTCCCTGCCTGCGGGCCCTGGAGCCGGCTCAGGAAGCCTCATGGAGAAGGGTTCCTGGGCAGCCCAGGACTCGAGGGTGCCGGGGCCTCCCTGACCGCAGGTGAGCCTTCGGAGCCCCGTGGGCCAGGAGGCGCCTGATGAGCTGGGGGTCCCCGAAGGCCGATGGGATGGACAGGAGGGTTGGGGGAGATCTCCAGAAGCCCTCGGAGGGCGGCTGTGTCTGAAGGGGGCTGGGCAGCCCCTAGGCCCCCCAGGGATCACCCTCCCCACCACAGCTCCTGGAAGGCGGCGGGACTCTGGCTAGGCCCCTTCGCCCTGGCAGGGGGCGCCATAGGTGGGAGGGTCACTCAGGACTCACTGCCATGAAGTGAATGCCCTTTGAACCCTGCCGGTTTTGCCCCACACGGTGCTCTCATCTGAAGATGGGGGGGGCGCCCAGACTGGCCTGAAATAATTGGGAGATTGATTGCCCATCAGCAAAAGGCCAGGAGGTCGGGAGTGAGGTCAGCCCAGACACCCCCCACCCCCGGGGGGAGGGGCTTCCAGCTCTTCCCTCCTTAGTGGCCCTTGGGAACAGGGACAAGTGGGGGGGAGGGGGGCGGTCACCTGGGTGGAATCCCTTTTAATTAGTTTAACAGGCTTCAGATTACGGAGCTGCTTCCCTCCCGATCCGGTTACAGATCCTGGAAGTGTCAGCGTGTGTGTGGACATAGAGAGAGGGCTTGTGAGTGTGAGTGTCTCTCAATTACTTTGAAGTCTGTCCTCGCTCCCTGAACAGTAACAAACGTATAAAACAGGTTCTGGCCGGGTCGGCCAGATCTGGGGCCCCCCTAGTCCCGGCCCCCTCCCCCGTGCGCGTGGAAGGGGATCCATCTCCTGCCCACTTGAGACAGAAAGATGAGGCGCCGCTACTCTCTGGAGACTGGACAAGAAGGCCGGAGGCTCGGGCGGTCACTGGGGGGGACAGTAACCATCGGGGAGAGTGGAGGAGCTGGGCCGAGGCGCAGTGTTTTGTGGGCCGGGGGGGAGGGAAATGGGCCTCTTAAGGGGCAGGCGTCCTCCAGAGACTTGGCCCGGGGGAGGCCCCTGGGCGCCGTGGGCTCCGGCTGCACCGGGGCCGCTTTTCCTCCTGTTTTCTCGCTCGCTGCAGCCGGGAGAGACGCTGCCAAGTGGGCCGCCTCCCCCGGCTGTCAGAGCTGCTCCTCAGAGGCCGGAGGGAAGGGCTTCCAGCCTGGCAGGGCCCCGCGGGGCAGCTTCCAGGAGCCTAAGGTCACCTTCATCCCGTGGGGAAGGGAGAAGGGGGAGAAGCTCTCGCTGGGGGCCAGCATAAGGTGGGCTGCTTTAAACCCCATTTCACAGAGGAAGAAACTGAGGCAGAGAGGGGCTTAAGCTACTTGACCAGGCTCGGGATTTCCTGCCAACAGGTCTCGGGAGGACACGTGGAGATTGTTTTCCCGATGGGAAACTGGCTCCAGCCCCTCCCCTTCTGCCATTTTGCTGCTTTTCTGTGCTGGTAAACGGAGCACTTCCCCTCATCTCTGCCCACGGACCTCTCTTTGCCTTGGCAGTCTCACCCACACCCTTTCACCTGTGACCTGGAAAGGATTCTCACAGCTCCATCTCCACAGCGCATTAAGAAGGCCTTGAGCTGGGGACACACAGCCCCCCACCCCCCAAAAAAAGTGGTTATGCCCTAAAAGCAGAAGAGCAGCCCCCTTGGGAGGACCGGGGAAGGGGGACAGCACTGCCCTAGTGAGGGGGGAGGGGGCTTGGGGAGGGCAGAGGGGCCAGCAGCACCCCCACCCCTCCCCCCTTGCCTTCAGACCCCTGAGCTTTGGGTGGGTCCGGGCTCCTGAGGGGGTCCCTCCCACCCTGGAGCCAGTTAGTGATGGGTGGTGGTGCAGTGGTTAGAACCAGGAGAGATTCCCCTTCCCGGGGTCCTGCTTGTGGGCTGTAGGGTTAGGACTCCCCTTCTGGGGGTCCTGGAGGATCTTGGCCCAGCTGGCCGCCCCACCCTGGGGCTGTGCTAGGGGCGTCCCCACCCACACAAAGCGGGCCCTGAAGTCCGGCCCTCTGCTTACGGAAGTTCACACCCAGAAAGATCCCGGGGTGGGGGGGAGAGGGGGACGCCTGCCTGCGGATGGGACGGCTGGAGCTCCCGTCCTTGTCCCCAGGGAAGCAGCGCCGGGGGCGCACTTTGCTTTCCCTCCCTCCTCCCCAAGTCTGGTCAGTGCTCCGAGGCTCTGGGTTCTCTGCCCAGCCCACGGAGACCTAAGTGCCCCAGGAACGAGCCCCCGGTCTATTGGGGGAGCCTTGAATCGCGCACGGGGGGGCTGCGAGGTGCCCCGGAGCGGAAGGGGGGGGGCCCTGTCGGCAGCCGGCCGTGGCTAACAAGTGACACGTTGCTGGTCTTCCCAGTGGAGGGGAGGGGGAGAACGTGGGACTCGGGGGGTTTCAAAAAAATATTACAGATAAATTTTAAAACGTTTAAGAAACTAAAGGAAAGAGCCCGGTTCCCGGCAGCGTGGGTTAGGGGTGAGCACAGGCGGTGGGCCGCGTTCGGGGGGCAGTGCGGGGGGCGAGAGTAGAAAGCCTGGAAAAGCTGGCAGGGCCCGGGCTTGCGGAGAGCCTGAAGGCCGCCTTCCTGGTCGGGCTGGCCCGGACCCTTGGCCTGCGTTTGTTTAAATGGGGTTTCGGGCTCTTCCAGGTCGCTCAGAAAAGTAGTTGGAGGACAGGAAATAGGGTCAAGAATTGGGTGAAAAGAAGGGGTCAGAGAGGCCGTGGAAGCTGCGTCGGGGAGGGGCTTCCCCTCGTTGCACGGGAGGAGGCCACGCAGCAGGCAGGGAGGGGGGAAAGGTGGGGTTTGACCCCGGGGCGCTGCTTGGGACCCCCCAGAGTCGGCCCGTGTGCGGTGTCAGGGGGTCCGTCTGGCGAGGAAGCCCCGGTTCCGTTTTCCGCTCTTTTCCGCCCCTTTGCCAGCATTGCCCTTGGCACCACTGGCAGGGGCGGCTAGCACATGGCCCCTGAGCATCACGACGCAGGGATCCCGGGCAGGAGCTCGCCCAGAGCCGGGCCCCGGGAGGTGCAGCTCGCGGTTCCCCACCAGGAATTCTGGGCCGGCTGAAGTCCCTCCGAGCATCCGGAAGCTTCTGCAGGGAAAGGCGGCTTCCCCCCCGGGCGGGGCCCATAAAGGCCCTGCTCCCGCCGCTTCTCACAGCTGTTCACTTTTGCCTCCTTTTAGGCTCCGTTCCTAGAGGCGCTGCCTCCCTGCCTCGGGCCCTGGCCCCGGACCTGGGCTATTTTTACTTGGGCAGCGACAGGAGCGCGGCCGTCTCTGATAACAGCAGCTCCTCCTGTAACGGGAGCCCGTGTGATAGGGGACCCCGAGGGGGGCGCTGGGCGAATGAGCTGGGACTCCTCAGAATCAGCTGTCCTGGTCCCGAGGAGAGGAGGGGGCTCGCTGACTTCCTCCCTGGGCTGGTCCTCCTGCTCCCTCCCACTGGCCCTTTGGAAGGGAAAAGTCCCAGGGGACACGCGGGGGTGCTCCCCTCAGTGCCCCGCAGCCTCCTCGGCCGTGCTCCCCTCAGTCCCTTTGGGCTCCCCCCCGTCACGGCTCACGGAAGGAGACCGCCCGACCGGTTTGTGCCGGGGAAAGCGCGCGCTCGTCGGACAATTCGAAGGCGTCCCTGAGCGAGGATTTTTGAAAGCAGGTCTCAGTCCGTGGGACGATCGTGTTCCTGGGAACCGCCTCAGAGAGAAGCCGTTTCCCAAGCAAACCTGGCTCCGCTTGGCCCCCGGTCGCGGGCCGTGTTGTCGACGCGAAGGCCGTTCCCTTGGAGAAGGCTCCGCAGCGAGCCCGGCTGGGGGGGGGTTCCCCTTTGGCTCGCCTGCTTGTGTTCTCCGCGTTCTCCCCGGGGCCTTGGGCTCGGGCTGGGATTGGTCATAACTGGAACCGCCGCTGCTTGTGTTTTCCCGAGGGAAAAGCTGCTTCCAGGAGTTTCTCCGTCTGCTCGGAAAGGGGCGGGGGGCTGTCTGCTCTGTAATGGGGGTTTCAGCCACTTGGAAGCCCCCCCCCCCCCGAGTCATGCTTGGCAGGACTCTCCGTCCTCCCTGGCTCGCCAGTCCATCCCCTGACCCGGCCGGGGCCGAGCCGTCCTGGGGGGGGGGGGGGCCGAGTCTGAGGGTCACTTGCACGTGGCAGCCGAGGCCCCCCGCGCCCCTCCCCCCGTCTCAGGTGATGGAAGCTTTTCCCCGGGTGCAGGAAGAACCAGCCCTTGGGGGGCAGGGACAGGGCAGGGTCTCTGCAGGAAGGACCGCTCAGGTGGGCAGATGGAGGGGCTGGATTAAGCTGGGGGGGAAAGGGCTGGCACTCGGTCTCGGGGGCTCGCTCTGCTGGGCCGCCCCCTCGTGGCCTCCGGGCTGCATGTGCGGGAGACGTTCCCATTGGGCTCGGGGTTCCCAGATAACGAGGAGCCCCACTCACAGGGAGTCCCGCCCAGGCCTGCGTCTTGTGCGTCGGGGCCTCCTGCTGCCCTGGCCTTGGCTTGTGCCGGCCCGGCGTGGGCCCCCAGAGGGGCGGAGTCCCCACTTTGCACTTTGACTTCAAGGCCAGAACTCCCCGTTGGGCCGCCCTGCCTCTGTCTGTCACAGGGGTCAGAGGGTCTGGGCTGTCGGGGACCTTCTCCAGGGCCATGGGGCAGTGGGAGGGCAGGAGGGGCCGGTGGCCACGGACACAGAAGAGCCGCTCGCGGGGGCCGAAGGTGATGCTGGGAAGGAGCAGGGCTGGGGGAGGGGGCCTCCCGGCCCCAGGAAGCTCGTTTAGTGACTGGCCGGGCCCAGCGTCCAGCCGAGGCGGCCCCTGGAGCGAGGAGCCTCGGCGTCTTGGTTGAAGGCAGCAGAGGGACCCACCAGGTGCCGAGGGCGCAGGAACATGGTGGGGACCTTCTGGGGGGAGAATGGCGGGAGAGCTCATGAGGAGATTGGGTCCGTTCTGAAGGGCGGGCTGAGAATGATGGACTCGGACAGGACCCGGGGGGGGGGCCTGGGCGGAGAAGGGGAGGAACGGCCGGACATGGGCCTGAGGTAGGAGCCGGGCTTGGTGCGGGTCCCCGTGTCCATCCGAGGTGGACGGGCCGGAGCCTGGCCCCAGCTGGGAGATTTGCCGGCCCTGATCCTGGAGTTGGCCGTCAGCATGGATTAGGCGCCTGCTGGGTGCCAGACCTCGTGCCCGGTGCTTGACGGTGATCGTCTCCTTTGCTTGTGAGGGTCCAAGGCCTGGCTCGAGCTCGGGCCAAGGTTGGTCCTTGGGGTTGACCAGAGGCCGTCATGGTGAGCGCCCCCTCGCTTCTGCTCTTCTCCCTGCAGGCTGCCCTTGGGCCATCTGCACCGCCTCCCGCCGGGGGCCAGGAGGGAGCGGTCGGGGGCAGGGGAAGCGGCGACTCCCGGGTACTTGGGGAGGAGCCTGCGCGTCCCCTCCCGGGGTCATTCACCGCAGACGTGGGCGAGGGAGCCGGGCGCCCACCCTGACCCGCGGCCCTTGGGCGTGTTTGCTGCATCCCCTCCGTCTCCTTGTCTGTAGATGAGATGAACCTTTGTAGAGGACTCAGTGCCGGGCAAACAGTTGGCGCTCCCTAAGCGCTCCCTTAGGGCTGCATGCATTGCTTCCTTGGGGGGTGCGGCTCGGCGGGGCTCACTTAGCTCCTGACCCCTGGGCTGAGCGCGGCCACCCCTCGGTGGAGGGGGAGGAGCGGAATCGGCACGGGGGCCCCGTCTGGTTTGCCGAGCCCCCTGCTGGGAACCCCAGCCCTGGGATGTGGGTGCCGGGAGTCCCCATTTTACAGGTGAGGAAACTGAGGTAGAGCTGGCGCTCTGGTCTGCCCGGAGCCGCAGTCTTTGCTGTTCTGTGAATGCTTTTAACCCAGGCACGGGAGAGGGGGTCGGGGCCCTGGGCTCACGTCCGGGCCGTGAAGGGCCGAGCCTGGCGGTTGGGCTAGATTTTGAGGGGCGCCTTCGGGCTGCTCTGGTGCTTTGAAGTTTTTCCTGGGGTTGGGTTAAGTTGGGGACCCTCCAAGCCCTCTGTCGGGGCAGCTGGGGAAGGACCCCAAAGAGTTCCGAGGGTCTGAGTGGCCTGGGGGGGGGGGCGAGCCAGGGTGCCCAAGGGGCAGGAGCCAGGTCCTGGAGGCGACCACTAAACCCTGAGCATCTTTGGGGGGTCCCAGCGAAGGAGCGGAGACAGGAGGGGGGGCCCTCAGCCAAGCCGCCTGTCCTGTACAGTGGGCGTGCCGCGGGCAAGGCTGTTGGGAGGATGACGCCCCCTCCCAGAGCAGAAAGCAGAGGTGGGCCGGCGATCCCTGTGCCAGAGGCTCTCGGTCTGAGGCGGGGTCGCCGCCCACGGTGGTGCTGGCAGGACCCCCAAGTCGGTCCCCTCGGCCGGGCCCCACGGGGCGGTTTCTTGAACAATGGAGGAGTGGGATCGGATGCTCCGAGGTGGATCCAGCAGGGGGGCGGGGCGAGCCGTCAGGCGCCTTAAGCTACACTGTCTCTGCTGGGGCGCAGGGGAGGTCCCCTCCCCCGACTGGGCTCCGCAGAGGGTCTTGCACAAGCCGACAGCTGAAAGCTTCAGGGAGACGGCAGCGCGGAGCGAGATCAGGCCGGACTGGGCGGACGTTCCAGAGAAGCTTTCCAGGGCACCTGGGGGCACAGGAGGAGGCAGGGGCCAGCCTTGGGAGCCACGGAGGGTTCTGTGGGAGAAGAGCCAGCAGGCCGTCATCCCTGCGTGGGAGGGGGTTTGGGGAGGGGGCCCACTCGGGAAGAGCTGTGAGTGGCACCCATCGATCCCAAGGAACCAAGAGCTTATTGAGGAGGGGCTGACGGGCGGCCCCGGGCTATAGGGGAATCCTTTAGTGTGGATGGAGGAGGGACTGGGGGGGAGGGGCTGCCGGGCTGGTTGCACTGGGAAGTTGATAGGCTTGACCAGTACTTGGAACCGGGGGTTGGGGGGGAGGGGAATCTGGGGAGAGCCTGAGGTCCGGGAGGTTTGGCGGAAAGAGACGGCGTTTGCCCAGTGAGATGCCTGAAAGACAGGCCGGGCAGGAGGGCAGGAGGGGGGCTGAGATGGTCACTAAGTCCGTGGAGGTCGCCCAGGGAGGGCATCTGGAGGGCGTCCCTGGCCCGCCACAGCTTGGCACGGAAGCAGCTGCCGCTTCTCCTGAGCAGCTTTAAAGGGAAAACCATTTTTGCACCAACTTTAAAAACTGCTTCAAATAAAAACTTAGTTTTTTTGTCTTCCCTGACTTTGGTGAGATCACATTTAACGCGGGAAAGGGCGGTCAGAACGGGACCAACTCGTTCTAGAAATGAGCCATTCGGTGACCTACAATTGGGTTTTCATTTGGGTCGAGCTTCTTGGACTAAATCATCCCTGGAAGCTGAAAATACAGCCTGGGGACCCCACGGGGCCGAGACTGGCTCCTCATTGACAGACCTGGTCCCCTCTCACTCATCTGAGATGGTCTGGAGGGGACACCCACCCCCCCCCACCTCAGTGATGTCATCTGGAAAGCGGACAGCTGTGAATGTGTGACCTCGGCATTTCTAGGGGGGCTCAGCCTGGGAAGGAGGGGGCGGGCGCCAGAACCGCCTCGGGCACTTTCCGGGAGCCCGGCCGGTCCCACGCCAGACCTTAGTGACCCTAAAGATCCATCAGAGGCCAAGCGTCCTGAGCGATTCGGACTTTAAGCGAGGGACTCTGACTCCATCTCCGTTGCTGCGAGCAGAGCCAGTCGCTGGGGGCGATCTTGTTAGGAGACCCTCGTTTGTGTGCTCTTTGGGCCCCCCGGAACCCCCCCTCACGCGGCCGGATGAGTTTTTCCCCGCTCGGTGCCGGCCTCAGACTTGACCAGAGTTTTCTCTTTTTCTCAGAGCTCAACAAAAATCCAGTGGAAGGCTTTTCAGCTGGTTTAATAGATGACAACGACCTGTACAGATGGGAAGTCCTGATCATCGGTCCCCCGGACACTCTGTAGTAAGTACCCCCGTCCCCCGCTGTCGGGAGCCGCTTTGGGGTCACTCTGCTCCGTCACCGGGTCTGTGATTTGGGAAAACCTTCATAGGTCACACTCAAAAAACCATTGACCGATATTTGTGGTCTAGTGTTGACAAGTGAGATAAAACATTTCCTTAACTTACCAGAAATGTCGTATAGAAAAAAGGAACTTCTAAGGAGAAAAGTTCACTGGATACTGAACTTGGTTGGAGAAAACCAGTGTTTTGTTTTTTGCTCATTCATCTTTCTGAGCCACTTAAAAAACCTGTCGTAGAATCATTTACTTAGTTAAGATGTGGGCTTGACCTTAAGGTGCCGGTCAATATTGTTCTTTTTAATTATTGAAAAACATTTCCTCGAAACACAAAAAGCCTGGCGTCCTGGTCGGAATGTCCAGGGATCTCTTGGCGTATGGAATCAGTGAAACGGGCTTCAGTCCCGCCTCCTGAGCCACGGTCGCCTTTTGGGGCCCCTCGAGCTGGGGCCATTCTCAGTTCAGAGGTGAGGAGGAGACCCTTCCTGTGCTGGGCCGGGTCCCAGATGTTGCCCCTGGAGGAAGCCCCAGAGGAGCTCACAAGCCAAGCCGGATGGAGGCCATGGTTTCAGACTCCCTGACGTCAGACTGGACAGCGGATTTGGCAGTGGGCTACACCTGCCGAGACAGGCGTGGCCAGAAAGCTCTTTTGGGGGACCCTCTCGGCGGGATCCGCAGCCGTGTGTGCCCCCCAGGACCAGCACAGGACCTCCTAAAGCTCAGATTGGACTCCGTGTCTCACCCGTCGCTGGCGCTGGATGCCCCCAAAATCTCCCCAAGCCCACCTGGTGCCCGTTGCCTTTGTGTCCGTTTCGTGGATGTTTTCATGTCGGCCACGTCGGAGCGGCAGCCCCCGGGGGCTGGGACTCGGCACGGCGAGTTGTGGACGGGGCGCCCGGATTTTTGGGAAGAGGAAGCCCGGCCTCAGGCCAGGATCCCGAGGGCTTCCTTCCCACCTTCCCCACGGGGCTGACCCTCAGGCAGTCCGACCAGAATGCTGCAGCCCGCCCACCTTGGAAGGCCAGGTGCTCTAGCAGGCCTTTGTGAAGGGGGCCTGGGTCCCTTGCTGGCCCTGGCAGGACAGGCTGGAGGGCCCCTGAGCCCTGGACCAGCGACGGCTGCCTCAAGGTCAACTCCCTGGTCGACAGGTGGGACAAGAAGCATCCTGGGCCCCCAGGGGGCGAGCTCGGCCGAGGTCATGGGGCTGTCCCCCGCGGTCCTAGCCCACCATCGCAGGCTTCCGCCAGGATGTGGCCGGCACAAGGAACAGTTCTGTGGCCACAAAATTAACATCAAGTCCTTTTTCTGGGTAAGGGACGAGGCCCCCGGACTGCTCCCTGGACCCCCTGAAGTGGGCGCTGCGTTTCAGGCCCTTCCTTTGGAGTCCTGTTTCTAAAGCACATTATTCTGGGGCAGGGGCCAGGGCACAGGGGTCATAGACCCCACTCCACGCCCCCCCCTCCCCCCCCCCCCCCGTTGGCCCCTCTGGGCTGCCTTCAGTCCTCATTTCTCCAGACGTTAGCGACCGTCTCTTCTGGTGGTTAGTGATCATTTGTGGGGCCGGTCCAAGCGACGAAAATGGGATCCAGAGAGATCTCACACGGCCGGCCTCACTTGGGAGACACTTAACAGACCTGCAGCCTTGGGACCCCCCTCTGTGACGGTCAGTGCCATCCCTCCCTGCCAGCCCCACAGTCTGAAAGGGGGCGCCCATGTGCGCGTCTCCTGCCTAGAAGGAGGCGGCCGGAGGTGAGCATGAGCGGGCCAGGAGAGGTCTGGGCCACGTGCGGGGCTCGGGCCGGTGGGAGACGTCTGCCCAAGAGCAAGACCCTCCGACAGCGGCCGTAAAAGGGACTTAACCTGGAGAGAGGACAGAGCGGAGCGGGGATTCACTCGTGTCCGGGGGGCTCCTTTACAGGAGACTGGGGTCAGGTGGGGGGAGCGAGGGCCTCGTCCTCCTTCCCTGCGTACCCCTCCCACTTCCCTGGGGTTAAAATGCTTGCCCTGAAAGGTTGTCGGGGACTTTCCGTTTTTCGCTGTCATTGCAGCGGGGAGCGCTTTTTTCAGGGCTGCCCCTAGAAGGGCTAGCCTGGGCAAACAGATGCTGGAATTCGTGCAACTCTGAAGCCTTGGAGGAAGACACCTTCCAGAGACACTTCTGGGGCTGGGTTGGGTGGCCCTCGGGGCCCAGCAGGCTGGAATGAGGCTGGGGGCAGGGTTGGGGACCTGCAGGAGCGGCCAGAGGGAGCACCGGAGGAATCTGGGTCTCCCATCTGTAGATACCACCTAAGCCTTCCAAGTGGCTAGGGGTGGGCGCCTTCCTGGAGAAGGCGGGGGTCTTCGCCCAGCCCCTCCCCACAAAATCAGGAGAGGAAACGCCCAGGAAGAGAAAAGACAGCGTTTAATATGCTGACTAGCTGGGGGACGTACTCGCTGCAAGATTCATTTGCTGCAAATAAATACAGGCTTTGGCGAGTGGGGCGTCTGACCAGGGGCCGGGGGCGGGGGGCTCCAGCCCAGAGACAGGGAAGAAGGGTCTTTCTTTGTCGAGGTTTCTCACAGCGGGTTCTCTTTGTCTTTGCAGTGAAGGGGGCGTTTTCAAAGCTCATCTCACTTTCCCAAAAGACTATCCCCTCAGACCACCAAAAATGAAGTTCATCACGGAAATCTGGCACCCAAACGGTAAGTTGCCGCTTTGTTTTTCCACGGCGAGCTCCGGACCTGCGGGAAGGGCCTCGTCGCAGAGTCTGGAAGGAGCTGCGGGCTTGACTGCATTGGGGGGAGGGGGGAGGGGTCTTGTTGGTGCAGACATCTGAGGCTCCCCCTGGCTTGTGTGTGGATGAGCCCCTGGCAGGAGGAGGCCGAGCCGCTTCCTCAATGGGAGTCATTGCTGCTCCCCCTCCCTGTGGCCGCAGGAGAAGCGTTTACGTTACTCGGGAAGCGGGTGCCAGGGGCTCCCGGGGCATCTGAAGGGCCTGGTTCTGTGCCCATGCCTTGGAGCTGCTGGTGGGTGCAGGGCCGCCCTCCCTTCCCCGGCCGCATCTGCCAGGGATTAACTCAGAGTCCCCTGACCGGCTTTTTGGGCCCCTCCTGGGCTTCTCCGCCCCTAGATCCAGCTTGTCTTCCTGGTCTGACCATCAGTGCCCTGCGCCCCGTTGTCATTAAGCACCTACTGGATGCCAGGAACTTGGGGTGGCTGCTGGGGTGCAGGGCCTTGGGGGACGGGCGGGAATCCCGCAGAGGAGCCTCCCCCACAGGCCGGGGAAAGAGCATTTCTGGGTGTGCAGAGAGACACGTCCCCGGGGCCCCAGAGGTCCCGCCTCAGCCTGGCAGGGGAGGGAGGGCTCCTGTGTTGGGGCAGTTTGGGCATTCGGCCCTTCTCCTGCCCCCCTGTGGCGGGAGGGCTCAGGCCCAGAGCTTCTCCGTGTGATGTCCGACCGGAGGAAGCGCGCTCTTGGGCCGAGGGCCCCTTTTGTCAGGCTCCTTGTTTAGCAGAGGGGAAACCGAGGCCTGTGGCAGGGGGGCACACAGGGGAGCGACCCTAGAGAGTGCCCAGCCCCTAGGCCTGCGGGGGGAGGGGACAGACAGGCCAAAGATGGCCCACTAGTGATGAGCCTCCAGGGGTTCAAGGCTGAGGAGAGGGAGGTGAGTGAGGGATGAGTTGACTCCGGCCCCCATCAGGCCCAGGGAAGAGTTAGAAAATGCTCATGGGGGCTTCAAGCTCGGAAAATGGGTGAGGGCTGGGAGACTCGGGGGCCTGGAGGCGTGGCAGGGGCCGCTCTTAAGTCATAAGAGACTTTACGAGGGCGTCACTGGGCGCCGGCCCCCCGAGAAAAGATAGCGGCCCCTTGTGCTGCCGTGGGCGGCGTGATTGTGGCTCCAGCATCGGGTGGGCTTCTCTGCTATTAAAGCAGCAGCCCCTGGAGCTGGGTCCGGGCAGGGGGACCTGTGGGAGGGAGAGGGGGGAGCGGCCACTGCAAGGTCACCGGCCTCCATGTGGTTGAGTCTGGGCCCACTCAGGGCCAAATGAGAGAATGGCCTGAGCCGTCTGGGAGGAGGCTCTGTGCCAGGAATAGCAAGAGAAGTTGGGCCGATGGTGGGGGGTGAAATAGCCAGGGGAGCCTTTAGAGGGGCAGGAGCACGGAGAGGAGGCCTGGGAGCACCCAGATAGCTCTCGAGGGCAGACCGGGCAATCCTGGTTTGAGCCCTGGGGAGTTCAGCTGCATCCAGGTGGCTGCTCTCCTGTTGACTCAGTTTCCTTTTTTGTCAGATGAGCGGCAGGAGATGTGGCAAACCCCTCTCTGCCGAGAAAAGCCCTGGTGGGGTCGCGGCGTCTTGGCTCACAAGCTTGGCTCAAAGCCAGGGTGACCCTTGACCTCCCCTTTCCCCTCCCCGCCCCCTCTGAGTCCACGTCCTCCCGGCCAGGAGGAGCGGGAGACCCCGTGTCCTCCGTGAGCCGGCTGCCCCCCCGCATCCCCACGTTTGGCTTTTTTCCAGTTGACAAGAACGGCGACGTGTGCATTTCCATCCTCCACGAACCCGGGGAAGACAAGTACGGCTACGAGAAGCCGGAGGAGCGCTGGCTCCCCATCCACACGGTGGAGACCATCATGATTAGCGTCATCTCTATGCTGGCGGACCCCAATGGAGACTCACCCGCCAATGTGGACGCAGCCGTAAGTGGGGTTCTGTGGGGTTCCCCCGGAGGGCAGAACCCTGGTCCGCCTGGCCCGAAGCCTTCCCCGACCCCCCTCCCGGCACCCCCGCGGCCGCCCCCACTTTGCTTGTGCTCGTCGCCTCACTTCTGGAGCGTCTCCCCAGGAGACGGAGGGAGGGTGGTCTCACGGCCCGGCCCTTGGCTGACTTAATTTGGATTGGGGGGAGGGGCTTCCATGATGGAGACCTGGGGCATCCCTGAAATGTCTGTTGCGTCCGGGCCTCACCTGGGCGGGGCTCCTCACCACCTGCTTGTTCCTGTGTCAGGGCTGGGGCTCCCGGCCTTAGCGGTGGGCTTGTGGGGGCGGCCCTGGCTCCCCACAGCGGTTATGGGTGACCTCCCCCAGATCGGCTCTGACAGGGCCTGCCCGCAGAACGTCCCACAGGGCACGGCGGGCACGGCGCGCCAGGCCCGAGAAGGCAGAGCCTTTGTCCATCGAGGGGATGCGTGAATTCTGGAACTCCCTGGCAGCAGGTGGCTCTGCCGAGGAGTGCCAGGAGGTCACACTGGCCCCTCTGCACTGGCACACGCGCTCCTTCCTCAAGGAACTTCCAGGATCACCCATTTTACTTCATCTGAAAAAAGGGGGGGAGTCCCAAGTCAGGCGCATTTCCCCTCCAGGTGATTCCAGGCCTTCCCGGCCCTGCTGGCTCCTGGGAGCTCAGCTTTGGGGTTTGAAACTGAGTCGTGCTGATTACTTGGGCAGAATCGGTTCTCTCTGTGACGCCATTCAGAGGGGGACCCCCCAGTGACGGTCCCGGGGTTCCTGGCCAGGATTTAGGGGGCAGCGTGGGAGCCATGGGCCAGGACCGCGCTCACCGAGCACCTTCAGTGTAGACTTTCTCAGTCCTCCCTGGACCCCAAAGCAGGTTGAGGAAACTGAGGTGGGGGTGGGTTTGTTCTGTGCCGCTGGCGGCTTGGATGCCTTAGCCAGTGTAACCTTTGGGCAGGACGGCTCCACGGGTGTCTTTTCCATGGCATACCTGCCCGGGCTGAGGTGCCTTTTAGAGGCTTGCTGTGTGGGCTCCTGCTGCCTGTCCTGCCCCATGTGCAGGATGCAGTGCCCGGGGGTCCAGCTGCTGGCGTGCCACGTGAGGTGCTGCCGCAAAGCCCATGCCCAGGAAGTCCGCCTGTGCCCCTTGGAAGAAGGTCTCGCTCAGCCCGAGCCTCTTCGGGAGATGCTGAGCATTCCAGAGGTACCCGCCAGTGGATGCCTGGGCCACAGAGGGCACCCGCTTGAAGAAGTCACTGGGGGCCGGGGCCAGTGGGCAAAGGCGCATTTTGAACGCAGACTGTTGGGCTCCCCTGAGTCCACTCTTCTGTGTTTGTCCTCTCGTGGGTCCGGTGAGCTCTGTTCTTTGCCTGTACTAATGGTTTGTTGACTGATTTCTAAGCGACTGCCCAGCTAGGAGGCCTTGGGGCCAGGTCCCGGCCTAGCCTCAGTCCTGTTGCCAGCGGGCTCAGTTTCCTCATCCATAATGGATGCGGGTGACCTTGCTGGCCTGAAGGCTGGTTGTCTGATGGTCACGCTCCCTGCCTCTGAGCCTGAGCTGGGCTCGGGGCTTCGTGCCCCTGCTCAGCGCCAAGGGCGGCGTCCCAATATTTCAAAGGGGCGAGCGGCACTGGGCCCTTCTGTGAGGTGGGGGGCCGCGGGTGTGGATCTGGGCGGAGCACCGCTGAGTTTGGGGGGGACTCTGCCCTCGGACTGTCTCTTGGGCGCAGTGAGGGAGGAGGAAGCTTCTTCTAACCATCTTTACACTTTCCCTTGTCCCCCCGCAGAAAGAATGGAGGGAAGACCGAAACGGAGAGTTCAAAAGGAAAGTCGCCCGCTGCGTGAGGAAAAGCCAAGAGACAGCTTTTGAGTGACCTTCACCGAGCAGCTCGTAGATTCACTTTTTCAGGGTGAGTGAGGGGCTCCAAACCCATACGGGCCGGTTTTCCCCATTTAACAGTCTGTTCTAGGGCCTCGCTCCTGTGACCTCTCGGAAACCTCCAAACCACAGTTCTATTGTGACTCTGGGACTAGCTGGCAGAACCCGCACAGAGAGATGGAGAACCAGAGGAGTTTGGACAACCCCGGGGCAGGTGACCAGCCCAGCCTCCCTCCTCAGGACCCTTGGGTGTGCTCCTGTGCTGCAAACCGGTCCCAGCAGGGATGCTTCCCTCCCAGGCGTCAGGCAGAAATGCTGCCGCGAGAAGCCTCTTGTTCCATGTGCCCCTAGTGCCTGCCCCCTCCCCCTGAAGCCATCGCCATCTCCTCTCAGTGTCCTCATCTGTCAAAGGGGAATGATCCTCGAGCCCTTCCTGCCCATGCTGCCATGGGGGTCCCCATTGCATTCGTCACTTCTCTTCCTGGCGTCTGGGCAGCTCACAGCAGCCAAAAACCAACCAAAGGAGCCGGAGAGGAGGAGGTCACAGCAGAGGTGGCCACGTGTGTGGGGGGGGCCAGCTGGGAGTAACCTAGGCAACAGCCTGGGCACCGGGCCTGCAGACACCTCCCGAGCAGGGAGGGACCAGTCTCTGGGGATCATCTGCATCCGTTCCTTGTTGCTACAAGAGGGATGTTGTCAAAAGTTAGGTAAACTGGGAACAAATCCTCACAGAGGAACTGGCAGCAGAATCCCGTGCCGAAGTCTGGGGACTGTGCGCCGCGGCGATCCTTGAGGGAGACGAATGTTCTCGACTCTTTGATCATCAGGGGAGAGAGAAGCGGGGCTGGTTTGTTAGAAATTGAGCAGCCCCCAGATGAATTCCTAGAGGGAAAACCCAGGATGGCATGCATTTACCAGCAAATTAAAAATATATATATCTGCATTTTAATTGAAAATATCTATCTCTATTTGACCTCACCCGAGTTATTTCTAGAGTCTTCCTTTCCCCCTCCCAGAAAGCTGATCCACATGAACAAGTCATTTTTAGAGGGGAAAAAAATCAGCCTAACTAGTCGAGGCAACAGATCGGTCCCAGTCCCATGGGATGCGGATCCTGCGTGATTGCTTCTTTTGTCACGGTCACTCTTGCTGCTTAGTTTGGGCTCTCTCTGTTCACACGGCCATCGTCCCTGGGGCTGGGGCTTTCCTGGCTCTGCTTTGGTTCGCGGAGATCACAAGGAGTCTTCCTTCACGGCCACGGACCCCCGTTTGTTAGCCGCTCCCTGGCCGGTGGGCATCTCTTTGTTCCCGGTTTCTGGCCGTCTCTTGAAGCGCTGCTGTAGAGATTTTGGTGTGCACGGGCACTTTATTTCTCATCACAGGCCTCCTTAGGCTCTTGGCCCAGCCGGAGTGACTCCGAATCAAAGGATATGGATGTTTTCGTGGCCTGGTGGCCGTGATTGCAAGAACACTTTGGACCATTTCACTCCCAGCACGTTCTCCCCCAAATTCAAGTGACAGCTCATCCCAGTGAGGCACAAACTGCAAGTAAAAGAACAAAAAAGGTCTTTCTCCAACATAAACATCTTCTTGGTATCTAAACCTGGGAAAGTCAAAACGAAGAAAAAAATCATGGACTAATTCTGAATGAACAGTGATGCACAATTTCTACACAAAATTATCACCAAGATTATTCATGAGGACTAAATTGGATTTATTCTGGGTTAGTTTAGTTATGAAAATTATAAAGATAATTGACCAACTTCATTATCATGTCAGTAGAGGCAGGAATTAAGGCTTTTGACAAAATACTATGCCCATTTGTATTTAGGAAGGGGAAAAAAAAACACTAAAAAACAGAACTAAAGGGACTTTTTGTTGACCTATTAAATGCCATCTTTTGCCGCCACACTTCCCTGTCTTTTTACTAGCTGAATGGGTGTTGCTTCAGACAAACTGAGACCTTAGAAATGAGTCTTGGCAGTAAAACAAGGAGTAGAAATTGAGGTAATGAGTAGAAGCAGCGTCCCTTTTTGCAGACAACGGTGTACTTAAAAAACCCTAAAAAGTCAGCCGAAACTTTTGATGACAATATTAACATAAGTAAAATTATGGAATCTAAAATCCCTATAAGTATTTTGCATTTCTCTTAAGTACCATCCAAACTAGGAGGAAAAGACAAAAGATTTCCATTTACAGTAGCTGTAAGATATATAAAATACTTGGAAATCACTGTACCAGAATGCAACCTGAAACCATTTGAATGTAATTACCAAGTGTTTTATTTAAATAAAGACCTCCTCCCCCAAATAACAAAAGCAATAAACTAATGTGTCAAAAAAAAAAGATGCTATCTAATTTAATTTACTTATTCAGTGGAGTGCCAATTAAACTAGCAATGGATGGTTTTTTTAGAGTGAGAAAAATAGATTCACCTGGCAGAATCCAGAGGCGATGATGAAAAAGGGGGAAGAAATGGAGACTGGCTGGACCAGACTTTTGGTCACACTGCAAAGCAACAATCCTAAAAAAACAAGAGGAAACTGATTGAAAAAGAAGTCCATGAGTGGACACCATTCAAAAGCACAGGAAATTCAGACCCTAGGTACTGTTTGACAGAATACGGAAAGCTGGAAGGTAATTTGACAGAAATGAGGTTTAGACCAAACGCCTTGTAACCCACAGTGTCATAAACTCCAAACAGAAACGTGATGTCAACATAAAATGTAAAATGTTTACACAAAGTGAGAGGAACGAGGAAGAAAGGACATTTCCTGTTTGTGCATAAGGGAAGATTGTGTTCAGCGTTTGGCAAATCCAGTGGGACTATCAGAAGTAAATAGTGAACGCAGAGAAGCCTTTGCCATGAGCTGTCTTGGATCAGGGTCTCAGAGAAGTGGATTCAAAGCGTGAAGACCGGGAACCTTTTCCCAGTTGAGAGATGGGAGTAAGCTGGCATTGGAGGCAAAAATCTAAGCCCCCCAAAGCCATTGGGGGAGGGGGAGCAATCCAGATTAGCAGCAGCTGCTGGAGTAAAACACTGAGGCTTCTCTCGAGATTCCACCTGGCACAAATGGCGGCAGTTCCCAGAAGTCCTAGCCCGGTGGAGCCGTGACTCAGAGGATTTCTGCCCAGAGCGTGTGGCCCCAGGAAAGCGAAGGAAGAAGGAAAAGACGCCCCAGAAGTACTTGCGACCCAGGGCCCAAGGGGCTGCCCTGAGCCGGTTACATGGCGGAACAGGTAGAAAATCGATCCAAAGAGACGGAAGGAAGCGATGTATTTGTTATCCGCCTGGTGTTCTAGCTGAGTGACTGCCAAAGAAAGAATCGGGTTATTGTGGCGTTCTGCTTTTGAGGGCGCCAGCTTGTCCAAGAGGCACCTGTGTGGACAGGACGGGGGAAAGGACGTGGGCACAGGCGAGAACCTCTCCGCTGGTTGGTCAACGGGGCTTTGGGGAGCAGAGGACGCCGGTGGGCAGGCGGTGATCCCTCCTCAGTCTGATCGTCCCACGGGCAGACTGTTGGACACAGGCAGCGTCTGGTTGGCGATGTGGGACTTGGGAGACGGCACGAGTTCCCCGGGGGAATAGCCTTGAGCTGCCCCCACAAGTCAGGGCCATTCCTCTGCTGTGGACTTTACAAGAACTGAGAAGTAGCCATGGACGCACAGGCCCGGCAGAGGGGGACGGGCACAAGAGGAGTGGGTCAGAGTAACTTGGGGTGGGGGTGGGGGGGAGGCAGCAGTGCTCCTGATCACAGAGCACTCTCCACACTAGGCCCTGGAGGGAAGCTCTTTGCCCCTCACGCTGCCTGATTTTATAGTCGGGAAGACTGAGGCAGACAGGTGAAGCAGTATTCTTAGAGTTCCTCAGTTCTGTCTGAGGCTGGATTTGAAGCAGGCTCCCCTTGCTGCCTCTTTTATTTTGTGGGTGCACTGTGCTGCTCCTGCAGCTCCAGACCTCTTGTCCTTGGGGCCGGCCTCCCGCTCTGGGGGAAGCTGCCCTGGCTGGAGAGGTCCCGAGGTCACTCTCCCTGCCCCTCCTGGGCTCCAAGCTGTCTCTCACCTTTCACCTTAAAAGAGCTTCCTCCAGTTTCTTCTGAAGAACAGAATGCCCTTTTCTGCCGGCCCCCAAATCCTTGCTGTGAGGTCCCCCAGTCCCCGTTTCTCTGCTGGGAGTCTGTCTGGATGTGCCTTGTTCCCATGATTCCTTATAGCTCAAGTCAGGACCTGAATGGGAACTCTGCCTCAGACCCTGGCTTACCGGCTGGGAAGCCCCTGTGTCTCGGTTTCCTGATTTGTAAAACAGGGACCTTTTTGTCTTGTGCTCCCCTTGCTCATTAGCCTCCCTTATCACAGTGACAGTATGATTTTCAGAGCACGCCGACCACGTGACGCAGAGACGGTGGGTTTGCTGCCACGTCCGTTGGGAGATTTTCCCCTTTGGATGGGCGCTTTGGCTGGTGGTTTCCGTCCACGTTGGAGCACCACTGAAGCGGCTTTCTCCTTCCCACTCATGCCCTTTTGGCTGACTGGCCACACTTCAGACACACTTCTGGCCAGACCTCCCTGGTCTCTTCCCTTGTGTCCGTCACCAGAAGCCTCTGTTCAGGTTTGCTTCTGCAGTGAAACAAGGTTCCCTAGATGGGCTCTGAGGGGGCTCCTGTGCATGGGGGCTCCTGCGTGTGCTCCTGCGTGCCCAGATGGGCTCTGAGGGACCCAGCTGTGCAGGAAGGTACCCAAGAGCAAGAGGGGCTCCCCCCCTTCTAAAAATCATGTGTTTTGCCATCTTGTTTGTCAGAGTGAAGGAAGGCGGATGTGTGAAGCCTTCGGTTTGTACCCGGCTGGTTCCCAAAGCAGCTTGCGCGGGGTTTTTGTTTTCATTGCTCCTTTTTTCTTTTTGTCTTTTTTCCCACCCCCGGTCCATTAGTTATTAATGTCAAAATGAAAACAAAATAATTTCCTGTGAGATGGCAAAGGTGGTCAGGTTCACTCCTGCTGCTCTGTTAATGGAAAGCAAGCATAAGACTTTTCCCCCTATTCCATCCTATCTGGTTTTTCTTCTAAATTCTATCCGGGATGGCCTGGAAGTTCTCTCCTGGCACCGAAAGCCCTTTTGCCTTTTGTGCTGACTCCTGGCGCCCTGCTCGGGCACTGTAATGGACTTACAATCTGGAGATGGGCATACAGCGCAGCTCATCCATACCTGCCTTTCTCTTACTGTTCTTGGGATAACGTTTTCCCCCAATTGCTTGTTAAAACTTTTTCATTTGTTTTTTGCTTTGAGTTCTAAATCCCTTCCTCTCTCTCCTGCCCCGTCCCCGAGATGGTAAGCACTCTGCTCTGTATGGTTCCCAAAACCTTTCCGTATGAGTCATTTTGGGCAAAAACACTCAACTTAAAAAACAAAAGTAGCCAACAGCCCACTTCAGTCTGGAATCACTTGCTGTGGGTTCTGGGGGTGGACGGTGGCGAGTCCTTTGGGATGGTCCAGGACCAGGTCCCGCTGAGAGCAGCAAAGTCACTCCCGGTCCTTCGTCCAACACTGCTGCCCTCACCGTGCCCCACGCCCTGGGATCTCCCGCTGTGGTTTGGGGAAGCCCCCCCCCCCGGCCACCTTCTTGCTCCCCACTGACCCCCTGGAAGCATGGGGCCTCTGGCTCTCATCCATTTCAGGGAGCAGTCCATCCCTTGCCTAAGCCCTGGGGAGCCCGCTGTTCCTTTCTTTAAAATGGGCACGGTCAGCGCCCCTCTGTCCCAGTGAGGTGGTGAGGGCTAAGGGAGGTCTCAGTGCTCCATCTCTCTGCCTTTCCTGACCCCGCGACCCCCCGAACGCCACGGAATGTAGGGTTTTTCGCCCGAAAGGGAGCTTCCCGAGAAACACCACCCCCCATGCCCGGCGGAGCGCCCGCTGGCTTGTAGGAGTGAGGCTGACGCCGCTGTTTGTGTTTGTCGCAGGTCTTCACTTGGGAAACACGGCACTCTCCCCACCTAGCTGGATTTATGTCGTAACGAGTTGGCAAACACTGGCTGCAGCTGGGCTGCCACCGACCCCGCCAGTCGCCAGTGCTGACAAGAGCTTACCAAGTGCCAACCTCGAGACGATGACGCATTTTGGATTCTGATGAACTGCTTTAACCTTCAGGAAGAACTGTAAAGACGTGTACATAGCCCAGCGCGAGCCGGAGAACACCTTGGCTGTCCACGCCCGCCCCCACCCGCGGTGTACCAAATGACGCTCTCCTAGGTAGACTAAGAATCGTGTACATTCGACAGATTTTAGCAGGTTTTCTTTCCCTCTTCGTTGTTTCTTTATCAGTTTAAAGAGACTTCTTAAAGCATGTCAGATTAAACCAATTAGGAGTAAACGTGTCCATTTAATTTTCCTTTAAACCATTGAGGCTTCATTAAACGCTTTCATTTACTAGACTTGGGTACTTTCTTTGTTGGGAAACGCCTCCCGGGCTCCCGCCCGCCCGCTTCCGATCGGGAGACTCCGACCCGCCTGAGGACCTGCCAGGGACGGCCAGCCCGCGGTGCTCTCCTCGGCACCCGATCACGCACGTCTTCGATCGGGTGTAGCAATAATCTCCCTGGCCGTCACGCGCCCGCTCTCCCGGGCCGGAGTCCGGATCGGAACTGGCCCCAGGCCTTCGGGTCCGAGTGTGGCCGGCCCGAGCCCCCCCCCCCGCCCCGACAAGTTCCTGGCCGGCAATGGAAGGCGCTGTGCTCCCCGGGCCCCCCGCTTCTCCCCCCGATGTACAAAGAAATGGCGATGTATATTTTCATGTAATTTGATTTTTGGAATTGTCACCTTCTGTAGCGGGTTCTTCCGAAATATACTTTTTTCCAATAACTGTCGCTCGTTGACTTTTCTGTACCGAATAAAGCCCCCGCTCTGCATCCCCGGGAAGGGCACTTTAGGGAAATCTCAGGGCGACTCCTTATGCAAACCGAATACTTGAACCCCCGCGGGCGCGGGAGGCTGCCGGGGAGAGCCCGGGCGCCCAGCCGGCACAGAGCGGTTATTGTCCACGCGCGCCCCTCCTGGGGGGGGCCGGAGCAGAGAATCTTCTGGCAGAGCAGGGGTGAAGCCCCTTGGAACTTAGCCGGCCCCGCGGCTGCTACTGTGTCCCCACAGGGCCTCCTGGGAAGGTAAAGCGCGCGGTCCCATTGGAGGGCCCAGAGCCTCCTGGAAGGGAAGAGGGCTGCGGCGGTGCGAAAGGAGCCCGATGTCAGCTGTCAGTGTCGCGCCTCTCCGGGGGGCTCTTCTTGGCCCCCCCTGCCCTTCCCCCGCTCTGAGGAGGCCGGCCGCCCCCTGTGGTGCCCAGGGAGCCATCGGGACTCGCGCCCTCCTGCGGTGGCCGGGGGCCGTCACCTGTGCCTTCTTTTCCAGTCGGACGCCGCGGAAGCCTTGGGGCAGCCTTCGCCTCCGCCCTCCCCGGGAGCGGGAGGCGACTTTCTCTTCTGCTCGGTGCCACAGACACGTGACCGGCAGGACTCTGGAACTGTGGGCTCTTTGTGACCCTCCCGGGCCCCGGGATCTGGGGGGCACCCGCCCACCCTGGCGGGGCCGAGGGGGACCTGGCGGGCGCAGGAATCCCGGGCATTGGCCCCGAGCTTGGCGCGGCCCCCTGCGACGTTGGACTGGCTCGCTCGGCCTCTTGTTCCTGGTTGTGCGGCTCACTGATTGTACCCTGCTGTGCGTTGTCGGAGGTTGACCGTTCTGTAAAGCGCTCTTGTCTGTCACTCAATAAAGGATGACTTCCAGGCCGGCTCCCGAGCTCTTGTGGCGTCCCGGGGGGAGGGGGCTTTCCCCTTAAGCCAGGCTGGGGGGACACGGAGCCTGATCGGGGCATGCCCTGGCCCTGCCGCAGCTCAGAGCCCAATTGGACTGTGGTGCTGGGGGCCGGGGGGAGGCGGAGGTCAGCGAGAGGCCCAGCCCGGCTTTGGGGGCCCAGGGCTCAAAGAGAGCCGGGAGGAGCTCCCCGGGCAGCAGAGGGGCAGGAGGAGGGCCCCGGGTCCCATCAGAGCGTTCTTTAGGGAAGAAGCGTCTCAGGTAGAGGCTGGGGAAAAGGAACGGCCTCTGGAGTTACAAAACTCCAGAAATAAGGTGCCTCTTGGAGAGCAGACATTTTGCAGGGAAGGAAACTGAGGCAGAGAGCTAGCCAACGGTTTGCTTGTGGTCCCCAAGTTGGTGATCATGGGGGCGGGGGTCTCCCCTCCCCCGGAGGGGGGGGCTTCATGGTCTCCGTGCCTCAGCTTCCTCGTCTATAAGATGGTGTAAGAGCCCGTTTCCCGTGCACTCACCTGGTCAGATCGGATCCCGACTAGAGGAGCTCCTATCTTCGTGGCCGTCATTAGCATCGTGGCCCTGAAGCTGTTGGGGGGGGGGGAGGCAGGGGCACACGTGGGCTCCGAGGGCCCCCACAAACTGCATCCAGCTCAGGATTTGTGGGTTCATGTGTGAGGGGTCAGGGCCCTGGGCCCCAGATGCAGAGTGCCGCTCCATCCCCTTCTCGGGGCCTCCTCACCTGCCAGTCCCACCCTTGGGACACCCGGGGGCGATTGCATCCACCGGGTCCAGAGGGAGTGCAGGCCTCGAGCCCCCGCCTTCATTCCCCCCATTCAGGACCATCCTGGGCATCGTTCTGAGAGCAGTGATAGTGTCTCTCTGCGGGCCCACCCCCCTAGGAAAAGGGAAGGAAGGAGGTGGCTGGCTCTGCTGTCCCTCGCCCGGGCCCAGGCCCTTTCCTGGCCGTCTCGGCCCACAGGGAGAGATCAAGCTGGCGGTGACCTTCAGCCAGTCTCCCAGCTCCCATGGCCCAGGTTACTTGGGCAGCCCAGTCTGAGCTTCCAAGGCAGCTCCTTGTGCTTAAGGGCCCCCCATCACATGTCCAGAACGCTTCCTGTAGCCCCTCTGGGGTGTGCACACGCCCCCTCCCCAAACAGATCCCAATCCCCTCACGTCCTTCCCTGAGATGTTTCCAAAGTCCGAGACGTCTAGTCATTCTTGTCAGAACTTGATAAATCCAAAGATAAAAATAAATAACTACAATGAATTCTGAGCAGCGGTGGGGTGCATGTTCAAAATGGTTGATTTCCTAGGACACCCCCCAAAAAGCAATCCTCAGAAGTGTACAATAGCAGAAATCCTGGATTTGTCCTTTTGCTCTTGCAGGCACTGTCTCTCTGTGTCTCCTGTTTCTGTCTCTTATCTCTGTCTCTCTTTTTTCTCTTTCCCCCTCTCTCATCTTTCTCTTTCACACCGTTTTAAAACGGGAAGAGAAAAAAAGGTAAAGAGCCAAATAAAAACTAAAAGAACAAACCAAATAATGGAGAGAGTCCTCGGCCAAGTAGCTGAAAACGAAAATTAGCGGAAGGAGGTGGATGATGAAAGGATGTAGCCCAGGTTAGCCCACCAAAGAGGTCCCTAGAAGGAAGTTGCCATCCCCGGAAATTCGGGATCAGGAGAGAAAATGAGTAAAAGAATTGAATGGGAAATGTTTTTTAAAAAACCTAGAAATACCCAAATCACGAATGAGAGAGATTTGGAGATTAAAAAACTGAATTTAAAAAATTAGAGAACAATTGGCCTAACAACACCCAAACTGACTTTTGAGGTCACTGTCAATCAGTGAAAAGCTGTTACCTATTTTTTTTTTTTTTTTTTTAAGGGAAGAAAACCAAATGGACAAAATCAAAAGGGGAGGGAGGGGCAGTGTTCACAGCCAACCCTGAACAGAATTCGCGTCCAACAAGACTAAAAGTCTAAGTGATGCTTGATGAACATAATTTTAAACATTCAGAAAACTGGAAATCACCTAATTAGTCCACTTTAGCAAGCCAGAAAAGCCCTCCCTTGAAAAATCTCCTCCAGATGGATCTGGAATTTTATTGGTCATTTAAAAAACCACCCAAACATCGCCAAAGTAAAGAGGGCTTTTGAGCATCAGAATTGTTCTTTGATAGAGACATTTGTCCTTGTTCCCTGTTCCAAAAAGTAAGATAAAGTCAAGCCACTGGTGAACATTGTTGCAAAATTATTACATACAAATATCGACAGAGACGTGTCAGAACTTAAGGAGCCAAGGTGACTTTGCACCCAAGTACTACGAGGCTCTCGAGGATAGGTCAACCTGAGAGCAGCAGAAGTCACCTTGACAAAAACCTGATCGTGTTAATACAGAAGAGTTTGAGTGAAGCACTCGCTTTCTCTCTTTTTTATGTGTATACATTTATATATATTTTATTTTTTATATATTGATATATTAGCCTATTAGCTAATAATAATGCGATATATTAGCAATATTATATAGATATTTGCATATTAAATACTTAGGTATATACATTATGTACATAAATATTTAATATGCTAATATCAATGTATAACTATTGAAATACCAACTTTTAATGTCTTATTTATAATTTATTAACATGTAAATACACATGAATCTAGTTTCACCAAAAGTATCTAGCCTGACAAGCTGATGATTTAGCCATGATTCGTTTTCTCTTTTAAAGAAATATTAAAAACAAGAATGACAGAACTCTTCCTTCATGTGCTCAAAGGCATTTGTCTTGTTTTTTTTTTTCCAATTCCTTTTTATTTTTTTTCCCTCTTCTCCAAAATTAGTGATTTTTCGAACATCCTGAAGATCTTGATAGAAAAAAAAATAAACTATTATTCTGTTACTTTAAGGATGAAAAGAAAATCAATTTAGTTCTGTATAGCTACGGTTCGTGACCCAATTATCCCAAGATTATGTCTATGAAAGTGGAACCAATGAAAGTAGTAAATAATTGCAAAATTTACTATTCTTTTTTAATCTTATTAAAGCATTCTTAGAATTAAATAATTGCAAATTTTACTTTTTAAAAAATCTTATTAAAAGATTCTTAGAATTAAAAAAAATATTATGTCAAATTACTTTATAAATTCCCTCAGTGTATGGAATATATATTCATTCCAATATTTTATTATGCAAATAGAAATACAATTGAAATGTTACCTGATGCCCTTATTAATTTTGCTGCTAGAATTTTTTTATTGTTTTCATTTTTTTGGTTATACATTTATTAACTTTTAATACACGTTTCTTTATGAATCATGTTGGGAGAGAAAAATAAACACAACAGGGAAAACCCAAGGAAAAAAAGTGGTTACATTCATTCTCCCTAGTTCTCTCTGGATGCAGATGGCGTTTTCTAGCCGAAGTCTATAGGGATGGCGCTGGGTCCCGGAGAAGAAGCGGCTCTCTCATAGTCGATCGTCGCAGTCTTGCTGTGACTTGCCCTTACGATTCCAAATCTGATGGTTGGACCAGATGGAACGGCGCATCAGTGAGTACATGTTGGGCCCTCCGAGTTATTTTAATTCTCTAATTAGAGCATTTCCGTGACATTATTGATGGCTTTGATTTCTTCCCTAAGGAAGAATCGATAGAAAAGCCCTACTTAAAATAACAAAGCATCTGCAAGCCAAAGTCAAGGTCGACCTACCGAAGAGGGAAAGATCCAGGACAGCGACTGGCATTTCTATGGGGCCGCAGCAGACGGGGCGGGAGGGCCCTAATCCAGCCTCAGATAGTCCCTGGGCAAGTCATTTAACTCTGCTTGCCTCGGTTTCCCTGTCTGTAGAATGAGCTGGAGAACGACGTGGCTCCAGTATCTGCCAAAAAACAAAAAATACCCCACGGACCGTGGGGTCCCAGAGAGTTGGACACGACCGAGCAGCCGAGCCGTAGCATCTCTCTAGCGCTTCCCGGGTGCCCGGCACTGGGCCGAGTGATTTAGTGACTGTGGCACTGGATCTTCACAACGACCCCAGGAGGCAGATGCCCTCGTTTTTGCAGATGAGGAGACCAGGACAGACGGGTTAAGCGACTTGCCCCGAGTCCCCCAGCCGGGAATTCAGAACTTCCGACTTCAGGCCCAGCTGTGCCCATTGGCAAGTAGCTCGCGTCAATCCGGTAGCCGTGGTCATGGAATTAATATAAACGTTATTCTTTGCTCATCAAGTTACTGAAGGAATATCACCCAAAGTAAGGACAGAATTTACAGAGGAGGGGGAGGAGTCAAGGATGCCGCGAGCAATTATCGGGGAAAGTAGGGAAGGGGGCTTGACGTTAGCGGTCCCGGCTTTCGACTTTGAAGAGTAAACAAAGGATCCAACTTTCCAAGAGAAAGAGAGGAAGGGAGGGGGAGGAGGGAGAGAAGAAAGGGAGGGGGAGGAGGGAGAGAAGAAAGGGAGGGAGAGGAAGGAGGGGAGGGAAGGAGGGAGGTAGACAAAGGGGGTTGGAATGTGTGAGAGAGGAGGGAGGGAAGGAGAGGAACAGAGAAAGGGAGAAAGATACAAAGGGGAGAGGAGAAGGATGTGTATGAGAGACAGAGGAAAGGCAGAAGGGGGTGGGAGAGGTGAGTGTATGAGAGAGAGACAGACAGAGAAGGAGGGAGAGGGAAAAAGACAAAGGAGGGAGGGAGGGAGAAAGAGAGAGGAGGGGAGGGAGGGAGAAAGAGAGACAGAGAGCGAGAGAAAGAGAGAGAGAGACAGAGACGGAGAGAGACAGATACAGAGGGATGAGACCGAGACAGAGATGGGGGGGGGGGAGAGACAGAGCCAGAGATTGGGGGGGGGGGGAGAGACAGAGCCAGAGATTGGGGGGGCTGGGGGAGAGACAGAGCCGGAGATTGGAGGGGCGGGGGGAGAGACAGAGCCGGAGATTGGGGGGCGGGGGGAGAGACAGAGCCAGAGATTGGGGGGCGGGGGGAGAGACAGAGCCGGAGATTGGGGGGCGGGGGGAGAGACAGAGCCGGAGAGCCAGAGTCGGCCGACGAGGAGCCGCGGCAGAGAAGAGCCAGAGGGGCGGGTGACGGCCAGGCTGTCGGTGAGCGGCGGGGGCTCGGGGAGCGCCCGCGGTGCAGTCGGGGCCACGGAGGGCCACGCTCCCCCTGCGCCCGCCCTGCGGGGACGGCCGAAGGGCAGCTCTGTGCAGCCGCAGCTCTGGCCTGGAGCCGCTCGTCGGATCCTCAGCGGGTGTAGACGGCCCGACGCCCTTGGCCCGCAGACAGGTAGAGACCGCCCCTAAGAAGGTCCGGCGCCATTGCACGGAGGGGTCGCTAGGGGGCGCGGAGGCTGGAGCGCTGCCCGGGTGGGAATCCCCCCTCCCGTGCTGCTCTCTGCCTCGGTTTCCCCGCCTGTCGGGTGGGAACAACCAGCCTCCAGCTGCCAGGTGTGAGGAGGACTGGGCGGGGGCCTTTCCCCGGGTAGGTTGAGGCAGACTCCGCCTTGCCCGGTGCTAGGAAGGGCACTTGCGGGGGCCTCCGGCGGGCGGCCTGAGGGAGGGGGTGGGGCCGCGGGGCGCCTTCGCTGAGGGCGGACGCTGGGTCACAGGCTGCCCCCACTCAATGGGCGGGAGGGAGCCCAGGGCCTCAGGCCTAGCTGCCCGCTGCCTGCGAGGAAGGTTGCCCGCCCTGCTGTTTTACCTGGGGAGGCTCGTCCCTGCTCCCGGCCAGGCTGGGCCCCGCCCCCTGCAGGGCTCCTCCCCCGGGCCGAGGAGTGGGCCCCCCCGGCGCCCCCCCCCCCCGCGGGCTCCGCTGCAGCGCCCGCCCGCCCTCCGTAGCTGCGGGGGGAGCCGCAGCCGCTCCCCTTCTCCCGCCGAGTCTGCCCCGGCCGCCCGGGGGGAAGCGAGCCTTGCTGAGTCGGGGGTGCGTCACTGCTTGTCCGGGGAGAGTCGGGGGCTGGGCCGGATGCGGGCTCGGTCCCAGGCTGAACACGGCGCCCAGGCCGGCCCTGGCCACCTCCGGGTCTGGTCCCGAAGAGAGAAGCGGGCCTGGTGGGCCCCAAGTCCCAGAGAGCCTCGGCAAGAAGCCAGGCCAGTGGCCTGAGAGGCGCCCGCTCGGGGAAAGCGGCGGGAGACCCAGAAGAGACAACTGCCGGAAACACAGACCGGCTGGGAGCCCGCCTGCGCCCCCCCGCCCGCAAGCGGCAGCCCCCTCCTCACAGACCAGCCCCGAAGGTGGGAAAAGGGCCGCCACATACAGGGCCAATCCCAGCGAAATCCATGGACTTCTCAGCACGATAGCAAGCATTCCATGGAGCTATAAAAAGAATCAAACCACGACATTTCTCCGGAAGAAAGCGAAGGAATCATGGAAAACGGGAGCGGCGGAGGCCGCGAATCTCAGGCTATCCCAAATCAGCGATCACCTGACTCTCTGGGGCCGGCCGAGAAGTGCCGGGTCAGCGGGAGAGAGCAGCTACACCGAAGGGACAAGTGATCATAGTAACCAGTATCTGAGAACTCAGAGCTCGGCTTTGGGATCAAAAGTCCGTCCGACAAAAGCTGCCGGGAAAACCAGAAAACAGTATGGCGGAAACTAGCTAGAAAACCACTTCTTGTGCTGCAGACCAAGGAAATGGGTGCAAGATTCAGAGAAAAACAGAAATTAGGACAGCAGGGAATCATTTGCCCGTCGGAGTATACACAAAGCAAGAGCTAGGGAGCAGGGTGAGACCCAAAATGGTTTGTATTATATTGAATTAAAAAGCTTTTTCACAAATAAAACATCGGCCAGAGCCAGGGGAAAAGCAGAAAGTTGGGGAAACGTTTCTTCTGTGCCGTTTCTGTAGATCCCTTTGCTTTGTAACTGTGCCCTCTGCCCGACTAGAGAAAGAGCAAACTCCTGCTAGGGGCTCATGAGCTTTAGCCTCTCAGGATGCGGAAGCCGCAGCTGCTCCAGGTGCTCTGTGAGAAGTCGCCGCCCTCCGCTCTGCGCAGAAGTGGAGCTGATCCACGTCGGAAGGGTGAGACCTACAGGGCAGGTTGGAAGGTGTATGAGACGCCCTCACCGGCAACACTGGAAGGAAAAGCCCGGTAAAAGGTCAAAAAGTCCCAGGGATTCCTTGCAAAGCTCCTGGACAGCTCCGATGTCCAGAGTAGATGGAGGCTCTCCCCGAGGTGATGGTGGAAACCCAGCCCTCTCACGAGAACGCCATTTCCATCAAGGATGAAGAAGAAAGAATACTAACCCCAGTAAAGGCTAAGAAATCCCAGCAAGAAAGATCGGATTTCCCGGCCCAGATCAGCCCCAAGAGCCCCAGAAGCTTGCCCGCAAGCATTAGGGAGCACTCAGCCCTGGAGCCCGACCCAAGGGAGGAGCCTGCCAGCTCGGGACCTCAGGAGATTGTTTCTATCGAATCGGGACTTTGGGGAAAACCCTGTCTGAGAGACATAGCAACAGCACCACAAAGAGGCAGCCACGCGGCCCAGTGGACAGAACTGGCACGGAGAAGAGCAAGTTTCCAGTCCTGCCTTGGATATAAACTAGCAACCTCAGTGACCTCCTCCGTCATCCAGGGGTAATAAAAGCCCCTACCTCCCAGGAGTGCAGTGAGGGTCAAAGGAAATGAGACCCCCAGAACTATCGTGCTGCAAGCTCTCATAAGTGGGGGACGCTCTTCCACGGCTCCAATGTGGACAATGCAAGCTTCAAAAGCTCTTTTCTGGTGACTGCCAACGGGATGGGTGGGGAAGGGGCTCCATCGGTTGGGGCTCAGCAGAGCTGACCTTTCTTAGGATCTCTGCCACAAACTTCCTCCTCTCTCATCCATCCCCCGTCTCAGCCAAGAACTTTGCTTCAGGAAAAGAGGTATCTAGCATGAGTTTAGGTCTCATGGTGCCCGCCTGTGTGCTCCCGGCAGCACCAACTGTCCTCCTCCTCTCCTTTGTTCCAGTCTCTGAAGAATTCCCCAATGTCTGCAGAGTCTGGGGGCTTGCTCTGTGCCAGGGCCACACGAGTCACCGCTCCTCCCGTTGTTCCTTCCAGCGTCCCTGCGCTCTCCTTAATTTTCTCCTTCTTCCCATCCTGCCGCCTGCACAGATGGTCAGATCTCTTCCGTCTTTAATATGTGATCCTGCCATAAGCTCTCTTTCTGTATCTTGTCTCCTTTTCACAGCCAAACTCCTGGAGACACTGCCCTTGTCTCCAAAGCATCTCCCCCCACACGCTTCTCAGCCCCTTATAATCATCTGACTTCTGACCTTTTCACTTGTCTGAACCTGCTCTCCCAAGTCCCCAGTGGGGGCTTTTTTGCTAAAACCAAAGGACTTTTTTTTATCAGTTCTCATCCTTCTTGACTTTAATCTCTCCAGGGTAGTGAACACTGTTGACCATCCTCTGCCCCCTGGTTATTCTCCCCTTATTTTCATAGGATTATAGCTAGAAAAGATGTTACAAATGGGGGTGTGGGGGATGTAGAAGCCCCTTACCCAAAATGACTACTCAGAGATGACTCAGTAGAAGGCAGAAAAGTTGTTTATTGAAAACCTCCGGAGGATGAGCCGTCCCATCTCGAGATAAAAAAGAGAGAGCTCTTGGTAGGAGGGCTGAAGAAGTAGTAAAGATAGACAGCTTTTATACAAGAGATTACATCACAAGTAAGAGAGCATTGAGAAGGGGAGGGGGAGGCATCTGATTGGTTGTTGCTATTTGGGGAGATTGGAATGGAAGGTTTCAGGGAAATCTTCTGATTTCTAGGAAACAGAAAATCAGGCCTTCAGGCTTCATCAAGCAGACAGTGGTCCAGCTACTAGACTAACTATCCATAAACGTCAAACCAATAAATATCATCAGCTCAAGTTAAGCAAATATGTTTCTAGCTGGTCAAGGCTCAAGTAGATATGAGCCTGCACATATTATACAGGTCATAGGGGAGACACAGAAATAATAAAATACAGAAAAAGAAGTCATACATTCCTATAAGTTCTTCACCTTATCTCTCTCGATTCCATACAGGGGGAACTGAAGTGTATTAAGCAATTTGCTGCAGATTATGTCGCTGCCGAGTAGTATCTGAGCAGAGGTTAGCAGCCAGGTCCATCCAGTTGTCTCCATCTCACCGCAATGCTTCTTTTCATGAAGCTGGTTCGCCTCCCACCTGCCTGACCACTTTTGCTCAGCTTCTTTTGCATGATCACCATGCATTTCCTTCTCTCCATTTTGTCTGAGAGTACCTCAGTACTCTGTCTTCTCAGTTCTTTGCCTTCCCATTCTTCTCTGTCTCTCCTATTTCTTTCCCTTTTCTTCCCTCTCATTGATGAAAGTGTTTAAATATATAAATTTCTTCTAAAGTACTGCTTCGGCCGCAACCCAAGAATTCGAAAAGCATTTTCATTAAATATTATCCAGATGTCTATTATACCTAACTTTTCTAAAATTATGTTCAGGCATTTAGAGTTGTCTAGGTCTAAATGAGGTAAATCAACCTCCCCCCCCCCCCCCCATTCCTCATTATAGTTTTATTATCTATTTCTTCCTGTAATTCATTTAACTTTCCCTTTTTGGATATTAGTATTGATATTAATTCTATGTCTATGGTACTTTTCAGCAAAATGTAATTTCTCAGTCCTTTTAATTAGGTCCATTTTTGCTGTTGCTTTATCTAAGCCTATAATTGTTTACCCCTGCCTTTTCTATTTCAGTTCAGTTGAAAGCATAATAGATTTCGCTCCAGCCCCTTTTTTGAATTCTATGTTCTTTCTATTTCACATGTGTTTCTTGCAAACCACATAGTAGATTGGTCTCTAATCCATTTTCTAATCTTGCATTTTATAGTTGAGTTCATTCCCTTCACAGTCATGATGGTTGTCTGTTTTCCTTCATCTTTTATTTTTTTCCTTAAGTGTTTCCTCGTGCCTCTTTGTTTTGCTTATAAACCTGCCCTTATTTCTCCTTTCTTTAAACTTTTCCTTGTTTCTTTGTTGAATGAAATGTATTTCTACACCCAACTCTGAGTATTCTTTCCTCCTTTGACTGTTCAAATGATAGTAAGGTTCAAGTATCACTCACTCCACCACTTCTTTATTTGTATAAAGTTCTACTTGAGTACCCCTATTATCTGGAATAATTTTTCTCATTCTTTCTCCCTTTCTTCCTTCTCCAGAAAAGGTATTACTTTTCTGTCCCTTCCCATTCTTCTTTTAAGGTCACCAAAACAGACTCACTCCCAGATCTTTGACGTAATCCTGAAAGGATAAATGTATCATCTACCATTATTAGAATATATACTGTTTTTATTTAATTTCTTATGGTTGCTCATTCATGCTTTTATTTATTTTTATGCTTCTCTTGATTTGTGGGTTTGTATATTAAAATTTCCAGGCAGCTCTGATCCTTTCATTTAATTATTCATTAATATTATATAAATGTCATTTCATTAAAGATCCATTCCCCCTTGGATTATATTCTGTTTTACTGGGTATTCGTGGCTAAATTTAGGTCTTTTGCCTTTTGGAATAAAATATTCTAAGTTCTCCTTCCTCATGATAGCTTCTAAATCCCATAGGATTCTGACTTGAACTACTCAATTAAAAAAATTATTTTTCTTTTATGGCGGTTTTCAGTGTCTTTTCTTTGACTGGGATGGTCTAGATTTTTGGCTTTGTTTGGGGGTTCCTTTCAGAAGATGACTAGTAGATTCTTCTCCCCTAAGAGATCAAAAAGTTTTTCTATAAGGATTTCTTGGAAGATGATACGTAGATTTTTTACTTTAGTTATATCATTGAGATAGCCAAATTATTCTCAAATTCTTTTTTTCTAAATTTGCTTCCCAGGTCAGTTTTTCTATGAAATACCTTATATTTTCTTCTAATTTTTCAGTCTTTAGGTTTTTTTTTTTTTTTAATTATTATAGCTTTTTATTTACAAAGTAAATGCATAGGTAAATTTTCAGCATTGAAATTGCAAAACCTTTTGTTCCAGTTTTCCCCCTCCCCTAGATGGCATGTAGACCAATACATGTTAAATATATTAAAATATAAGTTAAATACGGTATGTGTATTAGGTTTTGTTTTTCATATTTCATGATGCTGAAGGAAGTCATGAGCTTTTCTTTGGTTCATTCCAATTTTCAGGGAGTTTTTTTTTTTTTCCCCAGATGATGTTTTGTTCCTCTTCTTTCAACCTGTTAATTTGCTTCCCAGTTCTTCCATAGTTCTCATTTTTTCCTCACATTTTCCTTCTTCCCTGATTGGATTTTTTTTAAAAAAACATGCTTTACCTTTAAAGGAAAAAAAAAACCCTCTTTTTAAAAAAAAATCAATACTCTATTTGATTTGGAATTATTCTCTTCTGGATTTGTCTCAAGTATGTCTCAAGTATGTATGCCATAATAATCCTTTACGATTTTTTTTTTTTACTTGTTCATTTTTATGGTCTATTTCATGACTTCGAACTTTATCTTAAGAGTCTGGCCCCGCATACTTCTGGTGGAATTCTGAGCCAGCCTGTAATGCCGGGAGACACTGAGGCAAGACAGAGATTAGAGAATGATATTTTATTAGAAAGGGAGAGATTTACTGGGACTAAATGGATCCATGATTTGGTCCCAGGGCTGAATGAGACTATCAGCTCCAAGAATCCAGCCAACAATGTGAGTTCTCAATGACATACATACTCGTGGCTCAGCTACAGGCGGTGGCCTGAGGCAGGGCCACCCCTGCTGAGTAGTATCTGAGCAGAGAGAGTGAGAGGGCTCAGGGCAGCCACCGGGCTGTGATAGGGCGGGGAGAGGCATCTTGATAAGACAGTATCTGAGATTCTGATAGCTTGGGTGGGGAGAGGCGATCTGATATTCTAAAATATGAGATCTTTTATTCTTCTCAAATGTTTTGATTGAGAGGGAGAAATAGTTTTGCAGGATTGAGCAGAACAATTCAGGGAAACTGAGTCAGGATAATAAGAGAGAACTTTTGTTCTCTTGAAGTATGGGGTGTTTAGCTATTTTGGGATGTCTAGGACAACTCAAGCGGGGGACCTGGAAGCCTTCAGTGGTGAGATCTAGGGCACTGTCTGATCCCCGCCTTCGGGTTTGCTCCTCAAGCTTCTGATGGCTTGCTTTGAACAAAGCTGCTGGGGATTTGTCCCTTATAGGAAGACTAGTGCTGGGGTGGCCAGTATCAGCCCCGTGGCTGCGAGTTCAGAACTACAGGCTCTCCTTTAGCCTGGGTCCCCTGCTCCGCTTATTCCTCTGTGGGCTTCAGACTGAGCTGGAGGCTGGACTGGAGACCCTGTTCTACTTCCGGGTCAGAGACACTCAGTTGTGAGGCCCTGGACCTCTCCTCATTCTGGAATAAGAGCCCAAAGTCCCCCGTTGGTCTGTCCCGAATGCGGCTGGTGGGCTCTCCTTGTCTCCTGACAAGTTCGGAGCCTGCTCCTGTCCTGGGGCACAGCATCCGCCCGAGGCTCCCTGAGCCCTGGAATGCTCTGTGAGGGACAGGTGGTTCCGCCCACTGCCGGCACCTGCCCCTCTCCCTCTGTCTCCCTGTACCCCTCGGGTGGGACCCCCGGCTTCCTGCGATATCCGCCCCCCCCCCCATTTGCAGACCAGCATTTGGTCTATGACATTTGACCCCTGCATCTCGTAAAGGCTTTCCCTGCCCCCTCCTTCCTAATGAAGACCATGCTTCTGCATTCATCAGCTTAGAGCAAGGTGTGTTATGCCACAGTTCTCTTTAACTGTCCTGACTCAGTTTCCCTGTCTCAGTTTCCTTAACTGTTCTGTCTCTGACCCAGTAAAACTAAGGATTAATCGCTCTCGGGTTATGAATTAGCAAGATAAAAGAGTAGCTCTCCTGATTCTTTTAGGGATTTACATCATCCTTTAGAATATTCCAAGATACCCCATGATATCTTTACTTCTTTGTCTCTGGAATTTTTAGGTTTTATGGCTTCCCCTCCCTGATAAAAACTTTCCCTCCCTTTCTCTTCTTTGTCTCCAAAAAGGTATGTAAGAAGTTGGGGTTCCTCCATTCATGGCTGGAGAATGGCGTCTGGCAGTTGTATGCTGGACACTGGATTCTTTGGGTCCTCCAGCCCTGGGACCAATATGGATTCCTTGGTCCCACTATACTTATCTCTGTCTGACTGGATAATCTGAGACGAGAGTCCTGTCCAGTCAATCTTACTCTCCCATTAATAAAATATTAAAACTCTCTAATCTCTCTCCTGCCTCAGTTTCTCCGGCATTACAGGGGGAGCCTTGGAAGCTCCTGGAGGGCAGTAACTCTCCAGCCGCTTCTCGTGTCCCGGCTCAGCTCGCGCCTGGCACACTGCAGGTGCCTAACGTTTCCCGCTCTGGGGCAGCCCCATCTCTTCTTTCTCCTCTGGGCCCCGGCTGGAATGGGGGGTGGGGAAGGCCACAGCAGCTGCATGGGGGGAGGGGGCTGTTTCCCCCAATCAGCCACAAAGAAGCCTTTCGTCCCCCCCCCCCCCCCCCGAGGGAGGATGGCCCCTCTCCACCGGCCTAGCCTGGCGCTCACCCCCTCACAGAGCCAGCGAACCGAAGCGCCGGGGCCGGGGTGCGCGCAGAGGGCGAGGTCGGCCCCGGCTCTCCCCCCGGGGACACCACGCGAAGCCCTCGTAAAAGCGCCGCGGAGCCATGAGGAGCAGCAGGTCACGGTCGTGGAAACCCTGCGAAGTTTCCTGCAGCGGCGGCGGGGAGGGAGCCCGGGCTTGGGGGGCAGCGCGGACAAAGGCCAGAAGGCGGAAGATGGAGCTCGGGCAGCCGAGGGACCCGCGTCGGGAAGGGGGGGGGTGGCTCATCGGCCCGGGGTGGGGGAAGCGGGAAATAGACGAGGAGGGAGGCGGGAAAGGAGACGTGCGCGTGCGCGCTGGAGATCGGCTACTTCGTAACTAGAGATCCGGTTCCTGCGCCTCACCTACCACCCGAGAGCACGTGAGTCACGCCAAAGGGCGGGGTAGGTGGGCTCAGTGCGCCTGCGCAGCATCCCCGCTCCTCTAGTCGTTTCTCCGCCTCTCCCTTGAGCTCCGCCTCTTCCCGGCTGCTCTCGCGACAACTCCCGCCTTCGGAACGCACCGCTCGCGGCCCTCCCTTAAAGTCTCGCGATGCTCGCGGGAGGGGCCGCGGCCAACATGGCGGACGGTAAGGCGCCCACCGGGCAGGGTGGGGCGGGGCAGCCCTGGTCCGGTTCCGTCCCAGCTTGGGACCTTGGATTGAGTCCGGAGCTCCGAAGGAGGGGGTTGGAAGGGACTGGGGAGGCGGGGGAGGGGAAGGCTCGTCTGGTTCCCTTGGCGACGCTGCCCCCACCCCCACTGCCAGCCTTGCTGGTGCGGGACTGGGTGTGTGTGCGTGTGACAGGGGCCGTGGGGGTGAGCGTGCACGAGTGTGATGGTGAGGGGGAGCGTGACAGGTCTGAGGGTGTGTGCGAGACTGTGCGTGACAGTGAGTGTGGCTGTGACAGGGTGTGTGTGTGTGACTGTGCACAGCAGTGAGTGTGAACGCTGGTGATAGCGACAGTGCGTGCACGGCACGGGGGTGTGTGAGTGTGACAGGGCGGGGGGGGCATGTCGGGTCTGGAGGCGTGTGGTTGTGACAGTGAGTGTGGCTGCGGGTGTGTGTGTGTGTGTGTGTGTGTGGGATAGTGACTGAGCCACGGGGGATAGTGACAGTGAGTGTGGCTGCATGGCAGGGTGTGTGTGAGTGTGACAGGGCGGGGGGGGCATGTCGGGTCTTGAAGGCGTGTGGTTGTGACAGTGAGTGTGGCTGCGGGGTGTGTGTGTGTGCACAACAGTGAGTGTGTGTGTCAGTGACTGACCCACGGGTGATAGTGACAGTGAGTGTGGCTGCATGGCAGGGTGTGTGTGGGACAGTGACTGAGCCACGGGTGATAGCGACAGTGTGTATGAGTGTGGGACAGTGAGTGTGGCACGTCAGTGGGTGTCCTGGTCTGAGTGTGAGTGTGAACCTGTCGGTGTAACAGGCTACAGAGTGAGTGTTAGTGTGGCTGTGAGGGTTTTAGTGAGTTTGGCTGTGACTGTGAGTGTGTGAGCGACAGTGGATGTGCCTAAGTGAGCGTGAGCGTGTCGGGGTGTGACGGTTCCGAGCGTGGCTGTGCGTGAGGGTGTCGTTGAGAACCCCCCTGTTAGTGTCCGGGAGATCGCTGTGAGACTGAGTGACTGTCGGTGAGCGGGTGACGGTGTATTAGCGAGTGTAACCAGGTCTGCGTGTTCCCGTGACAGCTTGGGAAAGCTGTGAGAGTGGGAGACTGTCAGCGGGAGGGGGCTTGGGTCAGTATTTCTGGGTCGGAGGTTAGTCTGAGCTAGTGTATCTGTCAGGAGGACGGGCTGTTTCAGCCATTTACAAACCGGCTCTTTTTCTGAATGCGTTCCCCAGAGAATGTGTGTACGTGTGCCTGGGTGGGTGGGTCAGCTCATTCATTCCCTCTTTCCCCTCCTCCATCTTTCCCTTCCCTGAAACTCATCAGGGCGGTTCCATGGGGAAATGAAACTGAACCGAATCCGCCAGGGTGGGAGGGAGGTTGGAGAGCGCCCAGCCGGCCCCTGCTTGCTTCCCCAAGGAAGGCTCATTCAGGCTCCTCCCTGGAGGAAGGCTCAGGGGGAAAGGTATTTCCTTCCCCTCCCCGCTCCCCTCTCCCATCCCTTTGCCTTGGGGCTGTGCTCTTCTGGGGCCAGATGTGACAAACAGGTAGCCCCACATTCTGGGAGACCTTCCCACTTCCCTTGCGGAGCTGTACCTCTCCCTCCCCCCCCAACCAAAAAAAAAGCTTCTCCAGGACAAACACTGCCTGGTTCTTCAGTGACTTTTGTGCCATCGTCCTGGCAGCCTTTGCCTTCCTAAAGGTGGGTCCTAGACTGGACCACAGCTCTCTAGATGGAGGCGCTACGGGTCAGGAAGACCTGAATTCAAATCCAACCGCAGCCCCTTCCTTACTAGCTGTGGGACCCTAGGCGAGTCAGTTTTCTCGTCTGTAAAGTGCAGCTGCCTTAGACAGGTGTGGTGCCATGGCTGGCAGGGAGTAGGTGCTACCTGTCGAGGCCCGATCGAGGCACAGGCGAGACGGCCAGACAGCTCACCGGAACCCTCCCTTCTAGACCTTGTGCTTGGGTGCCGCGCTAATGCTGACGCCCCCAGGACCTGTCGGCATTCGAAGCCCCCAGTGGTTTCCCAGCTGTTTTCCGGCCAGGTCTTTCCCTTCCTCCCCTTGCAGAATGGATTTTTGAAACCAGCCCGACCACGCGGCTTCCCTCTCGAACTCGTGCTTGGATTTTGTCCTTCCTTCTAACCGGACGAGCTCTGGCTCCTGACTGCTGCCCAGGGTCCAACCCCCGCAGATCCCAGGGGCTTTCGTAGCTTTGTCAGAGTCACCAAAGACCCCGGGCCCCCGGCCACAGACCTCTCCCCGTCGCCGTAGCGCTTTGAGGCTGTGGGTCCCGGGGAGCCACCGTTATCTGAACTCGGCTTCTGCCGACTCCAGTCCGTGTACTGACCACCGTGGGGCCCGGCTTCGGCCGACTCAACCCCCTCCTCATCGGGTCTTCCTCACTTAACCACTACTACATCTTTGTACCTCACCCAGTCAGTAAACACTAAACACCTACTGTGTGCCAGGGATGGTGCCAAGCACAAGGCGCCCTTTGCCCTCAAGGAGCTTGCATTCGAACGAGGAGAAACAAGCTTTCGGCAGGACCGGTGGGAAATGATTAACAGAAGCGAGGCACCCGAGCTAAGAGGCGCTGGGAGGGCTTCCTGGCGGAGCTGGAAGTTCAGTTAGAACCTAATGGCAGCCAAGAGGCCAGTAGTCAGCGAGCGGACGACGAGATGGAGGCACTTGTTTGCGGAGCAGCCCGAGCCCGGGGCCACTGGGTGGAAGAGGATGTGTCCGGGACGATGTGTCACAAGACACAGAAGGACTCAGTGCCAGGCAGAGCATTCGGTCTTGACTCTGGAGGCCATAGGGAGCCTTGGAGCTTGTTGAGGAGGGGAGTGACCCGCTCAGTTTGCTGGCTGGTTGCATAATTGTGATACTTTGATGACTCAAGTTTTTCTAGCCCTGGTCCGCTGAGCTCCAGTGGCTCATTTCCCTTAGTTTGCTGCAGTCTGCAGTTGTTCCCTCCCTGCCTCCAAGGCCCCAGACCGGTGCTGCCTTCCTCTTGAAGTAACTCCTCCCCACTAAGATTGCTCCTTTGGTCTGCCCCCCTTACTCGCTTAGGGCTCTTTGATTCCCCTTTTGACATGTTTGGATCCCAGGAGAAGAGGGTCGGAAGGAGCTTCCCTTCAGGGCCCCTCCTGGCTCGCCTCCCCTAGAAGCCCCTTCTTGGGGTTCCTGTCGTCGGCTCTGCTTGGAAGTTGGTGCTTGTGGCTGACAGGGCGCTTCGGGGAGAGCTGTGGCCCCTCTGGGAGGGGGGTCGAGGCTAGCCGCCTTCCCCGTAATGTGACTGAGGGAGGGGGGAGGCCTCTGCAGGAGCTCCCGGTCGGTGGCTGCCGGCTTCTGACTGGGGTCGAGTGTTTGGTGGGCGGCCTGGAGCCGGGGCTGGGCCTGGGCCTGACTTCGGGGCTCTCGCAGATGGGCCCCCCCAGCAGCCCGTGGTCCTCGAAGCAGGCGGCTCGGAGATGGAGGGATCTGATCGGTGGCGGTAACAGAATTTGAACTCGGGTCTTCCCTAGATGGCTGGTGATTTGGTGGCCGGAGAGCCTGAAGGAACTCTGAGTTCAGATCTGGCCTCAGACACTCGTGGGCGCGTCTCCTAACTGTGTTTTCACCAGTTTCCTCCACTGTGGGATGGGGAAACCATTCCTACCGTGGTCGCTGGGAGGATGGTCTGAAGTGACCCTGATAAAGCACTTCCGTGGGCCTGGCACCTGGGCTGTGCCCGTGTGAGCCGGGCGTTCCCTGAGCCGAGCTGGAAAGGGCTCGGATGCAGCCTCCGCGGCAGCCGATGAGCAAGTGGGGGCCCAGGGAGATTCGCTTTCCCCGGCTGCCCCGGAGCATTTCGGAGAGGATTCCAATCCAGGACCTTGGGTGCCACCTCACACTCCCTTCTGCCCCAGGGACTAGTGGGTGACCGACCACAGGGTGGGACCGAGGTGAAGGAAGGAAAAGGCCCACAGCCAAGCCAGCAGCCCCTCGGGCCCGGGCGGTCCGCAGAAGCCTGGGGGCCATTTCAGAAACTGCGGCGGAAGGTGCAGGGACTTGAGGCCACGAGGGAAGTAAGCTTGGACTCAGAAAGGGAAGTGGAGAGCCTGCTTCCTTGGGCATCTGCAGAATTGGGTGTGGAGGGGGCACACAGTGGGGGTGGGGGGCAAGCTTTATGTCCCCCCCTGACCATCTGGGAGAGGCGGCTTCCCGCTCCGCCTCCTCCCTAGGTGAGCCTCGGTTCCTCCGGGGAGGAGAAGTTAAGGTTCCTCAAGCCCCTGAGCGCGCGCCCCACTCTCCTGCCCCGAGGCCTCCGCCCGTGCGTCTGCTTGTAACGACCCGTGCAGGATGGGCTCTCTGGAACAGGATGTGCCTCAAACTTGCTCCCACAAGCCACGAGCTCTCGCCTCACGGCCAGGACTTTCTCTCGGGGGGGCCGAGGGCCTCAGGGCTGCACTGCTCCCAGCCTGCACCGAACCCCCTCGGGGCAGGGGCCGCCTGTGTCTTCCTCATTCTAGGCCCGACTGCGGCATGATCTTCGGCGGGCCCCGCGGGGAGCGTCAGCCTGAACCTCCCGCGACGGCGGGACGGGGAGGTGCGAGGGACTGAGGGCGCTTGTGTGGTCCTCTTGGGGGCCGGCCCCGGGATTCGAAGAGACGGGGGAGGAGACCTGGGAAGGCCCTCCGGGGTCACCAGTGCTGAGGGTCTTAGTCTGCATTTGGGCTCAGGGCTCAGTGACTCCGGGCCTGCCCTCCTCTCTCTGCCACCTCGCTGCCTGGGTGTGCAGGTGTAACAGGCATTTTAGGGGCGGAGGGTCCGGGAAAATGTGGCTGATGGGGAGGGGAGACGGCGGGTACCGGGCCCCGAGGTCCCTGAGGAGCCGCGGCTGCTGGATTATCAGAGGAGGAACATCTGGCGTAGACTTTCCCCCTGTGACTGGGGAATGGGGAGTGGGGGAGACCTGGGGCCGGGGAAGGGGCTAGAAGATGGAAGGTGAAAGAGGTTTAAGATAGAAGGAAGGTTGCTCGTTAGGGAGCAGGTATTGCAGAGGGCGATCCGCTTCCCCTTTGGGGCCTTTGCCTGGCAGCCGCATCCCCGCGCCTCAGTCTGTTTTCTCTGGTAGTTCAGCGTGTTTCTCACCCAGGCCTTGCCCCTCTCACCTGCGCCAAAGCGCTCTCTCCCCCTTGTGGGCACATGAGCGGGGTCCTGTCCAGGGCCATCGTTCACAGGCCCTCCTCTGCTGCTTCTGTTTGGGGGACTGAGGGGCCTGGGGCCGGACATCCCCTTCGCCTCTGGTTTCCCATCGTGCAATGGGAAAATAGCGTCTGCCCCATGGGCCTGGTGGGGGATCCTGGCCTCCAGGTGGGGCTTTGGGTGGCCAGAAAGTCCCAGACGAGCACCGGGTCGCGTTTTGGTTTGTTTTGTGGCGCCCTCCTCGTTGTGACCGGTCTGGTCCGGGGGCCCCGCGGCCTTGGTCTGAGGCAGCGCCTTGCCGCCGGCTTCCTTTGCAGCGAGTCCGCCCATGGCGGGCGGCTCATCCCGCCTGCAGCTTCGCCCGGCGGCCGGGCTTTGGACCAGGGTGTTGGGCGCAGGCCCCGGCCCTCACGCGGAGGCTCCTCCGAGCCGTCGGCGCGTGCGCGCGTGAGAAGCGCGGCCCCCGAGCCTGACGCCGCTGTCTGGTTCCCTTGCAGAGGAGGTGGCCAAGCTGGAGAAGCACCTGACGCTGCTGCGGCAGGAGTACGTGAAGCTCCAGAAGCGGCTGGCGGAGACCGAGAAGCGGTGCCGCCTCCTGGCGGCCCAGGCCCACCAGGAGGGCGGCAGCGACTGCTTCATCACGCGCCTGCTGAGGATCGTGGCGGATCTCTATGAGCAGGAGCAGTACAGGTGAGCGGCCCCCGCTCGGGGGGACGGCCCGTTTCGCTTCCCTGCTCGCAGTCCCAGCGCCTCCCCCTCGCTCCTGAGGAAAAGTCAGATTCCCTCCCAGTCTGGCCCTCACGCCCTTTCCGGTGGGCTGGATTCAGGGTTCCGCCCTCCGTGCCTTCAGGGGCTGGTGTGGGTGCCCCCTCCTGCAAAGGTCCTCGGGCTTCTCGGGCAGCCCCCGCAGGAGCACTTCCGAGGGGCCCCGCGCCTTAGCTCGCCTCCTCAGCCCGTTTTGGGATTGAGCACAGACCGCTCAGGGAGGCTCAGTAGGGGCAGCTGGGGGCCCGGGCCCAGGCAGGGAAGAGGAAGCGGCCGTCCCGAGTTCAAGTCCGGCCTCAGCGATTTACGAGCTTTGGCTCCTGGGGGGTCATCCATAAGACGGGGTAACAGGGATGAGACTGTGTCCATCGGGCTCTGCTCTCATTGTCACAGTGAGTAGGGGGCTCTTCTAGAGAGGAAGGGACAAGGAGGGGGAGGCCAGATAAGCCAGGAGTCGTGGGCCAGCCGGGTTGGAGCTTGGGCAGAGGGCTTTGGACGGCAGCCCCGGGACCCTCCATCTCTTAGGGAGATGGCCAGGCGTGGGGTATGAGCTGCTGGCCTTGGCCCCCGAAGGGGAGCCTTGGTTCTGGGGAGATGGGCCCGAGGCTGCAGAGGGGCTGCATTTGTGAGCTCTCCCGGTGAGAGCCGGCACGACTTGGTCGCTGAGTGGTCTGTCTCGGGAGGGGTCCCCGGGGGGATGCTGGGGCGACAGCCACAGGCTTTAGAGCTGAGGAGGCCCTTAAAAGTCACAGTCCAACCCTCCTAGTTGATGCCCACAGTCAGTCTAAGGGGACATTTGGGGGCACAGGCCAGGACCATAAGCAGGCCCGATGGGGAGAGGGAAGGCACCGAGCCCGGGGCCTCCCCTGGAGACCGCCTTCCAGCTGACCGGTCTCGGAGTCTGTCCTCGGACCCGCCAGTGCTTCTTGTGTCGTACGGGCCTCTCCCCTCTCCTCCCCCAGGATGGCGCGAGGTTCCTCGAGCCAATGTGGGGGAAGCGCACCCGCAGCAATCTCCCCACCGGGGATGTGAGGGGCGGCCTCCGGGGCCGGCTTTGTCAGGGGTCACCAGCCAGCTCTCTCATGGTTTGTTCCGTTCTGTTCCCTTCTCGCCTCCTTCTTCTCCGAGTGAGGGCAGCGCGGGCCCTTCCCTGGCTCTGCGCCTCTTGCCCCATTCTCCCCAGGCCTGCCCACGCCGCTGGCCAGGGCTCGGCCGTCCCAGCTGCCTCTGCTCTCGGTCTCCAAGGATGCTCTTCCTCTCGGTTCCCTTCTGGTCTGGAGGGTCGAGAGCAGGGGCCTTGCCCGAGTGGGAGCCCTGAGGCCTTGACTCCGGCAGCAGGAGGAGCTCGCCCTTCTTCTAAACCAAGTTGGGAGGTGCCTGGGGGGCTTCCGTGGGCAGCTCCCCTTTGCCTTCCCTCGGCGTGCCCTCCCTTGTCCCCAGATGTCTGATTCTTGGGACTTTCCCTATGACCGAAGATGACTTTAATGTCTTCTGAACATTGTCTCCACGTCCGTTCACCCTTTTTCTGTTGGGGGATGACGCGTGTTCTTAGAGATTTGAGTCGGAGAGACCTTTGTCAGCAACACTGGCCGTGATTTTTCCCAGCTTGTTTGTGCCAGGTTTGTGCAGACCCTTTAATTTAACATGGTCCAGGTTGTCCATTGTGCCCTTCACACTGTTCTCTAGCTCTTCTTGGGTCAGAACTTCCTCCCTTCTCCGAAGAGCTGACAGGGAGACCGGCCTTTGCTCTCCCAGTCCCCCTTCACGCCCAGATCATGTGCCCGCTTGACCTTCCTTTGGTGGAGGGCGGGGGACGTGGGTTTCTGCCCCGTTTCCGACAGACCCTTGCAGCTTTCCCAGCCGTTTTGGTGAAGCAGCAGCTGGGCTTGTGGGGTTTGGAAATACTGGCTCACGTTGGTCATCGCTCCTTGTGCCACAGGTATCCAAGCGTTTCTTAGCCGGTACCAAAGTGTGATGACTCTGCTTAGAGTCTCGGGTCTGGTACTGCTGGGCCGCCATCTTTTGGGCTTTAGGGGTTTTTCCCATGAATCCCCTCGATATTCTTGCCCTTTTCTTCTTCCAGATGATTTTTCAAGTTTTTTTTAGCTCTGTAAGTCATTTCTTGGCAGTTTGATTGGTGCGACACGGACCGAGCAGACCAGGTTAGGTAGAATTGTCATTTTCTCAGACTGTGAGCTGGGCCGTGAGCACTTGAGAGTGTCCCGGTTGTTTCGGTCTGACTGTGTGTGTGTGGTTGTGCTCGCACAGTTCCTGGGTGTGCCTCGGCAGGCCCCCGGGGGATTTCTCTTTCAGTCTCTTGCGGAGGCAATTGGGGCTCAGTGACTTGCCCAGGATCCCACAGCTAGGAAGTGTTAAGTGTCTGAGGCGAGATTTGAACTCAGGTCCTCCTGACTTCAGGGCCGGTGCGCTATCCACTGCGCCCCCTAGCTGCCTGAGCCAACTGTTCTTAATCCCGGCATTTTCCCTCCCTTAACTGTCACCTTTTCCCTGCCTTGTCCATGTTTGGCATCTCCCTCACGGTGAGAAGGCAGGGGTTGGTCTTTTGCCTCTTCGTGTTCCCAGTGCTAAGCAGTGTCTGGTACACAGTAAGAGCCTAATACTTTTTATCGACTGCCCGACTGGGTTAGTCTCTAAATGCCTCGATTTCCCATTTCTGACCAGACGCCCGGGGGACGCTCACTGAATTGCTTCTCTCTGCTCCGTTTCCCCACGGTGGGGGGACTCTGGGCTTTGGCCACAGCACCCCTGGATTAGCCTGGTCCCCCTCCGCCCCTCGGGGCTCCCCGGCTTCCTTCCAGTCTCCACGATGCCTTTCTGGTCCCTCTTCATTCCGCCGGTCACTTCCCACTTGTCCTGCTTCCTGGCCCCCTCTGTTTGCCGGCTGCCCCCTCCGCTAGACTGGGGACTCTGAGGTGGGCTGCCCTTTGCCTCTGTTTGTGCCCCTGGGCCCGTGACAATGACCGAGAAAGGCTTATTGGCCGAGGGCCAGTTCTGTGGGAGAAGAGGTCCTTTCTGGTGTTTCCCGTTGGCTTTCTCGATCCTTCTTTGGTCTGTGAAGGAGAAAAAACGAGATTCTGGGAGGGAGGGTCAGGGGGCCTTGTGAGAGGGGAGCAGCCTCTGAGGAGTGATGGGGCTGGTTGTGGGGCTTTAGGGTGTGCACTCGGAAGGGAACGCACCCCGGGGAGGAGGGGCAGGAGGAAGCTGAGGGGGTGGTCAGATGGGGAGGGGGAGAACCCAGGCAAGTCTGGTCATGGAAGACACGGGTGGAGCCTGGTGCTGCTGCCTCAGAAAGAAAGTCAGGTGGGCCATGGGGGTGCAAGCCAAGTGGCAAGGGGAAGGTGCCCAGGGGTGCAGAGGGCAGGTACCCAGAGGTGTGAGGGGCAGGTGCCCAGGGGTGCAGAGGGCAGGTGCCCAGGGGTGCAGAGGGCAGGCACATGCCCAGGGGTGCAGAGGGCAGGCGTCTGGGGTAACAGGGAGACAGCCTGAAGGTTCTGCGGGGAGACTTTGAAGGGGAAGATGGGGGGAGCAAGAGGAGGAGGGCCTGGGGGGATGGAAGGGACTGGGAGGGGCTCGTGGGGGGGGGCAGCACTGGCAGAAAGAAAGCCCTTCTCCTCTGAAAGGGCCAGTGTGGAGGAGCCGCAGAGAGGGGAGAGGGGAAGAAGGGGGAGAGCCTGGGCAGGGTCAGAGTACCTGTGTCTGTGGGGGGGAGGGGGAGGGGGACTCATGCTCTGCACAGTTTGGTAACTTCTGGCAGCAGTCTTGACTGACTTCTGAAAGACGGGCCCCCTGGGTGGGTAAATGAATGGGGGGGCAGCGGGGAGGGGGCTGAGAGGCCTGGAGCTGGGCGGCGAGAGCTGGCAGGATTCATGCTTTGCACTAAGGCGGAGATGAAGTCCAGTCTCTTGGGGTGAGCGTAAAACCTGTCGTTGGATTCAAGACCTCGTTGTTGCGGCCTTTACATAGCGCCTGCTGTGTGCCAGGCCTTGTGCTGCCATGAAGAGCCCCCATGGGGACAGGGGCGAGCCGACCCGCCGGGGCCCCGGCTCCTGGCGTCCGAGGCTGCCTCTGGCTCTGGCCTCCGGCCCTCCGGCCCTCCTGGCCGCCTCCTGCATTTTCACCGACCCGCAATCTTTCCCCTCATGGAAATGTGGGGTTTGGAGAGCTCTCTGAAGATGGCGGCTGCCCCCTCCCCCACCCGCGGGGCCGGGCCTTCCCCTCGTGGCGCTCTGACTTCTGGAACTTGTCAGCTTCGCCATTTGTGTGGCCGGTGCTGGCGGAAGGTCTCGGTGCTCTCGGGGGAAGGGCCGGTTAAGCCCGGTGACTGGGGCCGGCTCCCAGGTCACTGTGTGGCGCAGGCCCTGGAGCGATGGGTCCGAGCCCCGGGGCTTGTAGCCGAGTGACCCGGGCCGTTTGGGGAACCTCAGTTTTCTCATCTGGGGAGTGGGGGTCGCAGACACTTCCGGGCGTGAGGGCCACAAGAGCTAGGCTTAAAGCGCCTGAGGGCATGCGCTGCTGTTACCCGCGTGGCCGGCTGCACCCAGAGAGGGGCCTGTGGGGGCTGAGTGGGAGCACAGCATTTTTACCGGGCTCAGGAGGCCATTTTAAGTGTAGGGAAAGTGCAGCTTGTGAGCAAACCAGCATCAAGGCTCCTCCTGACGGCTCCCCAGGAGCCCCTGGCTGGCCCGGGCTCTGTCCAACAGCCAAGTGCTGAAAGAAACCAGGGCTCGGCCAGCGGCCCGCCCAAGGGGAGGAGAGAAATCCCTCCCTTGCTCAACTCCGGCATGAGCCCGCCCTCCTTCCAATCCAGCCTCAGACGTTCCACTGAGCCTCTGAGGGCCTCAGTTTCCTCACGTGTCAAACGAGAGTAAGAACGCCCACCTGGGACAGGGTTTCTGGGGGATGCAAAAGAGCCACAATTGTAGAGGGATCACCAGCCAGGGCTGGCACGTGGCAGGCTTCAGTCTCCAGCGTCCTCCTGGGGAAAGCCTTTTCCATTTTAGGGGGACCCTTTCCCATTATTTTTTAAAATAGGAATTGATTTTTTGAAAAGAGCAAAAATCTAGTTCTCCCTCCCACCTGCCCCTGGCTTTTTTTTTTTTTTTTTTAATAATAGCTTCTTATTTTCAAAATCCAACCAAAGATTGTTTTCAGCATTCAGCCTTGCGATTGTGCTGCACCAAAAATCAGATCAAAAAGGGAAAAAAGGAGAAGGAAAAAACACAACAACAATAAAAGAGGCAGAACTGCTGCGTGGTGCTCCCACTCGGACCCCACAGGCCCCTCTGGATGCACACGGTCCTCCCCACCCCAGGTCTCTTGGCATTCTGCCCTTGGCTTTTAAGAGAAAAAAGGAGGGGAGCCCAGCCTTTGTAGCAAATCTGCAGCCAAGGAATCCCGCGCCTTCCCAAGACGGCCTACAGCTGGACACAGAATGTTGGGGAGTGCTCATCTTTGTCTCCCTTTAGTTGGGTGCCAGGCTCCCTCTTAACCCCGTAGGTCAGGTGTGAGCGTGAAAGGGGATGGTTTCTGGCGTAGAGACCTGAGCCACTTCCCCTCAAGGGCCAAGGTTGGAGAGCCGGGCTCCGGAGCGCTGTGGGCTTGGTGGCTAAGGGCACCTCGCTGCCTTCTCGGGGGCTCGCTGGGTGGAGTCGCTCCCAGATCCAGTTCTTCCCCCGATTCCAGTTCCAAGTCACGTCTTTCCTACTAAATGGTCATTTGGAGAATTCGACAACACATGCTTCATTTAAATAAAAGCATCCCAGCCTCTGGGTTCAAAAATGGTAAATTATCTTTTAGAGTTTTCAGAGTTTGCACTTTTCTTCTCCAGATGATAAATTAAACCCTCTGTGGTCATTTGGTGGCGATGGGCAGAATCCCTCTTGGCCGTTTTCTGATCTCGGCATTTCTGAACTGGGAAAGCCCCCCCGGATTCCTGATCACGGCTTTGACTGACTCAGGGGATCTGATTGGGTTTCACAGGCAGAGGCTTCAGCAGCTCCAAAGCCCAGAGTCTTTCTTGCTACTTGAACAGCCTCCTCCGTGGCCTGTGCCAGTGAAAGACATCTAGAAAGCGGCACTCGGCTTGTGGGCGGAGGGCAGACGGACCCTCGCTCGCCTTCTTGTCTCAGCGGGGCGTGTTTGGTTGGGGAGGGACTCGTGGCTGGAGAGAGAAGCCCCGGGATGTGGCCCACGTGGCCCCAGCAGGGCCAATTAACGGGACGCTCTCATGCGCCTTGGCCCCCCTGTTACATCCATCTGGCCACAAAGCTTCTGGAAACCGCTCCCCAGATCCCCCTGCCTCTGGCCGAGGCCAGGCCCTGGGGCGTCAGCGCCTTTATCCCCTGGCGTGCTTTGTCCAGGATCCTTTGCTTGAATTCTTATCTTGTTTCCTCGACCTGGGATTTCATGGGAGGGAGACTGCAGGCAGGTGTAGGCGGCAGATCATTTGTACCTTGGCTGGGGAGAGGTGGCCCGAGGCCTCCCCCACCCCAGGGTCAGGCCTGCGTGCCCTTGGGATCACTGCCTTGCTCCCGCCATAGGCCGGGGGGCTGGGGGCTGAGCTCAGGGCCTAACGTGCAGTGATTGTTAGGAGTGCCCTCGGAAGCCATCTTGAAGGTGGCAGACCTTCTATAGCCTGGGTGGGCGTGGCGTTGGGCTTGGGCGAAAAGGATGCCCATCAGCGCCAAGGCGGAGATTCTAGAGTGTGGGCCCCCGAGTGTTCTGCTTCCGCTTCCTAAGCTGGGCTTCTGAGAGTTCTCTAGGCAGACAGACAGACAGAAGGGCTGGGCTCGGGGGGCTGTCTGGTGCTGCTTGGCTCATATAGCTCTTTTCCTTGGCCAGTGACCTGAAAATAAAGGTTGGCGATCAGCTCATCAACGCCCATAAGTTTGTGCTGGCCGCGCGCAGTGAGAACTGGAGCTTGACCAGTCTGGCTTCCACTGAAGAACTGGACCTTTCGGGTGAGTCTCTGCCTGCTGGGGCCTGGGGCGGCTGTTCTGGTGAAAGCCCTTTGGGGAAGCAGTCATGCCAGCTTGGCACCCAGGCGGCATTTCGGTGTGCTTGTGCCCGCAGAGCAGAGCCCGTGGAGGCCAGAGGAGCTTCCCGGAGCTGGTGGCTCCATGTAAAAAGGAGTCCGCGGGCCAGCCTGCGGGCGCTAGCGGGATCTTCCTGAGCCCTCCCACTGTGGCTTGGCCAGGTTTCTGTCTGGGCCAAGCTTCAGGAGGACTTTCCAAGGGATGAGACAGGACTTCAGAGGACGCCGCTTTTCCATCCTCGGCCTCAGGCACCCCCCTTTAAGACTCCCTCCCTTCCTGCGCCATCTTCAGGGGCTGGGGGTCGCCCAGGAAAGCTGAGTCTGTCTTCTGACTAATCGTGAGAAGCTGAAATCAGGCCCTCAGGAAGTCTTGGAAGGTCAGACATGGATGAGATCTCCGAACCCGTCTGGCCCGCCTAGATCTGCCTAGATCTGAAAGGCTTCCCCCCCTCTCGTTTCTTGAGGCAGCCCACTCCCTTTAGGCCAGCTCTGGTGGTGAGGAACCCATCCAACCGGGAGTGCTGCCAGGGCCCGTTCCCCCTGCTCCCCCAGAATCTTCTCTGTTCAGGCCACGTGCAGAGATGAAGTGCCGACCGTGTACAAGGCACTTGTTAAGTTCTGAGGGTGGGAGGCTCTGGCAGCTGGGAAGAAGGGAGAGGTTTCCTGGAGGAGGCAGGGCTGGGACTAAGTCTTTAACAGGAGACCCAAGAAAGTGGAGGGCTTTGGGGACAAAAAAGTAGGAGGCCAAGAGAGTGGATGGCCTTCTGGAGCTTGCCTGTGTGCTGGGAATAGCAGTGGGACCTGCCAGAAGGGCGAGCACTGAAAGGATTGGACAGGCCTCCGCCCCTGCAGAGACGTGGGGGAGGCCCCCTCCCCTCTTCTTGGGATCATGTGTCCTCTGTCACTTTTTTTGCTGAGGCAACTGGGGTTAAGTGATTTGCCCACAGTTAAGTGTCCAAGGCCAGATTTGAACTCAGATGCTTCTGACTTCAGCACTGGTGCTCTGTCCACTGCTCCCCCTAGCTGCCCCACGTCCTCCTTCTTTAAAACACTTTTTAAAATCAGTTTTTCTCAATGGCGCTTTTGCATATCCCCTTCTCAGATTCCCCATCTCAGAAAGCCCTCCCATCCAACAAGTGATCTTTTTAAATGACTTTAAGAAGAAAACAACTGACCCGCTGGCAGCCCACGGTCTGGTGCACGCAGTAGGCCATTAATAAATGTGATTGCCTGGGTTCACCCCAGCGGCCGCTCCATGTCTCCATTTCTTCCATTCCATGTTCCGCATCAGTTCAGCCATTCCCCAGGTCGTGGGCGCTCCTTTTATTCCCAGCTGCCATGGCTCTTTTGGTGAGTGTGGAGACTCTCTCCTCTAGGCCCTCCTTGGGGCGCCTGCGAGTCGCAGTCTCTGAGCGTCCGGTCGCTCTCTTTGCGCCACTCTGAATGGCTCTCTGCTGGTTTTGCTGATTCGGATTCCAGGGCAGGTGGTGGATAGAAATCCAGAGCAATCTAGAGCAGGCCCTGGAGCCGTTGGTCCAGCTGCCCCCCATTAAAGAAGGTGCCCCCTTCTTTTCAGCCTTGCTCTGAATAGGAGGCTCTGTGAGCAGAGCCCATTTATCCCCAAACCTGTCCTCCTGTCTGGATTCTCTCTTCCTGCCGCACCCTCGTATCCAGGAGGTGCTGAGGCTTGGCCATTTCCCCTTTGTGGCACTCCTAAGGTGCTCTCTGACACCACTCCCCCCCTTTTACCGTCTCTCCTCCCCACACACTTGGGCCACTGCAGCAGGGGTGACATGCTGCTCTCCCGCTGGAAGAGCATTTCCTGGTGGCCAGAGCCGGGTCCGGCTGGCCCAGGCACCCCTCCTGCACCCTACCTCTCCCACCCCTCTGCCTGGCAGAAGGCTTTGGGCCTGACGGGCTGCTCTTTCTTATACAGATGCTGACCCCGAGGTGACCATGGCCTTGCTCCGCTGGGTTTACACTGATGACTTGGAGCTCAAGGAAGATGATGTCTTCTTGACAGAGTTGATGAGGCTGGCCAACCGCTTCCAGCTGCAGCTCCTGCGGGAAAGGTGAGTCAGCCGGACCTGGAAACAGGGCTCGCAAGGTCGGGAAGCCGCGCTGGGGACGCAGGCGGGGCCTTTGGACAGTTCTAGGCTCAGGACTGCTTTTTAAAAAGGAATTCTCCTTTTTTGAATGCGCTTGATGTGAACACCTGAGCATGTCAACAGACAAAGAACAGAAAAACCGAGTGTACGTGACATGGAATTTCTGCTCTTGAGTGCGGTTTTTACTCTGAATTGGACAGTGACAAGCTTGTCTTCATCCTCTGGCGCTTCCGTCTGCTCTTTTCTGGGTTGTTACATTTTCTTTCTTCTTGCTATCTGAGAACAAAATCCAGAACTGAAATAATTTGGGAAGAAGTTGGTTAAATCTAGCAGAAGGGAGAACTGAGAAGGGATGGCCCCTTTTTCACCATCATAAGGATGGTTGGTCGTTGGTTTGATCAGAGTCCTTTTTATTGAAGTTTGCCATACAGAAAACGGTAATTTTGTGAGCACCTGTTGGATGCCAGACACTGGGCCAAGCACTTGCTAAAGATCGCCGAGTTACAAGGTGATCCCGCAGCCATCCTGGAAGTCGGGTCTCTGTTTTCCAGTTGAAGAACTCAGTGGGGTCAGAGACTGGATTAGGACTTGGGTGTTCCTGATTCTAGCTCAGCACTCTGCCCCTGTCCTCCTCCCTCCCTTTGCCTCTTCGTGGCTTCTTACAGGACTGGGATATTCCGTTAATGCCTGGGCCGATCTGCATCCAGTCGTTTCCCGGTTGGCGCCACCCTAAAATAGCTGTCTCCGGATCTTTGTGCAGATGGCTCCTTTTTCTCTTTCTTTGTTCTCTTGGGGCACGGCGTAGTTGTGGCAGAAACCTCCGTGCAGGGAAGGACCCAGCAGTGAGCGGCCCTGCTTTCCAGCAGCCCTCCAACATTAGTCGCTTTTCTCTCTGGGGAACTTCACCAGTTGGTTGGACATGAGGTCACTTTAACTTGCATTTCTCAGATTGTTTCCTGTTGTTATTTAGTCATTTCAGCCGTGCCTGACTATTTGTGACCCCGTTTGGGGTTTTTTTGGCAAAAAACTGGAGGAGTCAGCCATTGCCTTCTTCACCTCATTTTACAGGCGAGGAAACTGGGGCAAAGAGGGTGAAGTGACTTGCCTAAGGTCACACAGGTAGAACGTGTCTAAGGCCAGACTGAAAGTCAGGACCAGGAACCCTAAGGAACAGTGTTGTTTCCCATCCCAAGGGAAGAGGGGCACTGGAGAACCTGAGACATCAATTATAATTCCAAGGAATCAGGACCCCTTCTAGGTAAGGAGCAGAGCATAGACCATGAGAGCAGTGACAATATCTCTCCCTGGTTTCTACTACCTTGGAAGCACTGACAACTTGCACATCTTCAGAACTAGCTCTGAAAAGAGCAGGGCAAAAAAACCCTAAAGCTTCAGACTGTTCCTGCCAAGAAATAGACTAGAAAATGAGCAAACAACATAAAACCCTGACCACAAAAGAAGACCAAGACACAATCTCAGAAGATAAAAATAACAAAATAGCCTTAAAAATTGAATTCCACATAAGCCCAATAAGAATTCTTGGAAAAAATTTTAAAATATTTTCAAAAGCACATTGAGTGGTAGAGGTAAAATTGGGGAAAGAAATGAAAACAACATATGAAAATTATGAAAATACAGTTAATAGCTTGGCAAAAGAGGCACAAAAATGCTAAAGGAAATAATTCTTTAAAAAGCAGTATTGGTTAAATGGAAAAGGAGGCACAAAAGCTTATTCAAAAAAATAATTCCTTAAAAATGAGAATGGGCATTGGAAGCTAATGACTACCACAGCAAAAAACAATAAAACAAAGTCAAATGAATCAAAAAGTAGAAAAAAAATGGAAAACATCTCTTGGAAAAACAATTTACCTGGAAACTAGATCAAGGAGAGAGACTTTAAGAATTAAGGGACTGCCTAAAAGCCATGATCAAGGAAAACTGCCCTAATTTCCTAGAATCAGAGGGTAAAATAGAAATTGAAAGCCTCTACCAATTGATCCCTTGACAAGATTCTCAAAATGAAAACTCCCGGGATTATTATAGCTAAATTGCAGCGCTCCCAGCTAAAAGAAGAAATACTTCAGGCAGCCAGAAAGCAATCATTCAAATGCCATGGAGCCACAGTGAAGATCACACAAGATCCAGCATACACCACATTAAAGGAGCAGAAGGATTAGAATATGGTGTTCCAAAATGCTGAAGAGTTAGGGTTACAAAGAATAACTTACCCAGCAAAACTAAATAAAATCATTCAAGGGGAACAAAATGGATATTTAATGCAATAAAGGACTTTCAAGCCTTCCTAATGAAAAGACTTGAACTGAATAGAAAATTTGACTTTCCAAACACAAGACTCAAGGGAAACATTAAAAGGTAAACTTGAAAGAGATTTCATAAGGGACTCAATAAGGTTAAACTGTTTGCCTTTCCATATTGATAGATAATGACATGTATCATCTAATAACTTTATTAGGACAGTTTAAAGGATTCTACATAGAAAGAGGTTGTAAGAGTGCATCAATTATTTTTGGATCATGTAAAAAAAATGGCTAGGTGAGAAAGAGAAATGCCCTGAAAGAGGGGGGAAGGGAGGGAAAGGGGAAAGTTATCTTAAAAGAGGCATACAAGGAAAAGTTTTTACTTTGGAGGGGGAAATAGAGTCAGGGTGGATAGTGCTTAAAGATATAAATTTAATTGGTAATAGAAATCTATCTGGTCCAACAGGGAAGTAAGCCAGGGGATGAGAGAGAGGAGGAGGGGCTGTGATAAAAGGGAGAGCTGGTAGAAGGCAGTGGTCAGAAGTAACAGACTTTAGAGAAGGGACAAAATAAAAAATGAGAGAGAGGGATAAAGAGAAGAGAATAGGATGGAGGAAAATGTACTATTAGTAGTCACACCTGTGAATACGAATGAGATAAACTTAGCCATAAAACAGAACAGGAGAGCAGAATGGATAAGAAACCAGAATCCAGCAATATGTTATGTGCAAGAGACACACTTGCAATAAAAAGTCACACACAGAGTTAAAGAGTTGGAATCAAATCTGATTTGCATCAGCTGAAATAACAAAAGGCAGGGATAACAATCATGATCTCAGAAAAAAAGAAAACAAAAAGCACTCCATAAGGAATCTACATTTTGCCAAGAAGAACTATAGATAATGAACTGTGATATCAGTATCCATTATATATGTACCAAATGGTATAGCATCCAAATTCGGAAAGGAAAAGTAAAGGAGGAAACAGGGAGTAAATGTATAGTATTAGAGAACCTCAACTTTCCCTCTGGATGCTAATCTAACCTAACCTAAAAATCTAAACAAAACAAATAAGGAAGAAGTCAAGGAGATGAATAGAATCTTAGAAAAGTTAGATATGCTAGAACTTTGGAAAAAAATCAAATGGGAATATGAAGAAAAAGGAGCATGTACTTCTGGAAAAAATTGAATGCGATTGTGCAGAAAGAGGAAGATACCTTTTTCTTAGCTCTATGTTATATTTTCACAAAAATTGACCATGTGGTCAGTAGGTCATAAAAGCCTCATAATCAACAGAAATAGTAAATGTATTCTTTTTAGCCCACAATACAATAAAAATCACATGTAATAAAAGATAGTACAGGCATAGATCAAAAGCTAATTGGAAACTAAATAATCTAATCTTAAATAATAAGGTCAAAAAGCAAATCATAGAAATAATCAAAATTTCATTAACGACAATAGCAATCAATGAAACACTCCAAAATTTGTGGAAGGCAACCAAGGCAATAGTTAGCAGGAAATTTATATCTCTAAATGCATATAACAATAAAAGAAAGAGCAGATCAACAAATTGGGCATGCAAGAAATTAGAAAACAGAATAAGTTTAAAATTCTCAATTAAGCACCAAATTGAATACCCTAAACATCAAAGGAAAAATGAAATAATTAATAAAACTAGGAGCTGATTTATGAGGGAAAAACCCCCAAATAAACATTTGTTTAATTTTTTTTTTAAAAAAGAAGAAAATTAAATTGCTAGCATCCAAAAATGAAAAGACTAAATATATCATTAATGAAGATGAATTTATTGCAATTCTTAAGAGTTATTTTGCCCAATTACATACAAGTAAAACTGACAATTTAAATGAGATGGGTAAATATTTACAAAACATATACTGCCCAAAATAACAGAAGAGAAAATGGAATACTTAAATAACCTAAACTTAGAAAAAAGAAACTGAACTTATTATTGATGAGCTTCCTAAGAAAAAAATCCCCAGGATCCAGATGGATTCACATGTGAATCCCACCATTTAAGAAGCAGTTAATCCCAGTACGATACATTCCTGGTATAAATGTCGGTATTAGGACATCAGCATAATTAACCATATCTATAATAAAACCAGCAGAAATCATATGATTGTATCAATAGATGCAGAAAAAGCTTTTGACAAAATACCAGACTCATTCCTGTTTAAAAAAAAAAAAAAATAGAAAGCACCGGGATTAATGGAGCTTTTGTTAAAATGATAAATAGTATTTATCTAAAAGATAAAGAGCAATACTAAGTGACTTTGCATTTAGGAGGACTTTATTCACCTCAGCTTTCTTATCAGTAAAATGAAGTGGGGTACTAGAAAAAAAAATAAAATGAAGAGCAAGCATTATCTGTAATCAGGATAAATTAGAAGCCTTCCAAATGAGAACAGAAGTGAAGAAAAAAATGTCCATTATTCTCACTAGTTTTCAATATTGTACTAGAAATGCTAGCTATAGCAAAAAGATAAGAAAAAAAAATTGAAGGGATAAGAATAGGTTAACAAGGAAACAAAACTCTCAGTCATTGCAGATGATTTGATTTAGAGAATCCTAGAGAATCAACTAAAAAACTAGTTGAAACAATGAACAACTTCAGCAGAGTTGCAGGATATGAAATAAACCCACACAAATCATTGGCATTTCTATATATTACCAACAGAAGTCAACAGGAAGGGATAGAAATAGAATTCCACTGGAAAATAACTGCAGATAATATAAAAAACCACTTGAAAGTCTGCCTGCCAACAGAAACCTGGGGATTATATAACTGCAGTTACAAAATCACTTGTTCACACAAGTAAAGATAGATTTAAACAGTTGGAAAAATATTTTTGCTGATGAGTAGGCCAAATCAACATAATAAAAATGACAATTCTCCCTGTTACTTTGCTTATTCGATGGCATACCAGCCAAACTACCAAAGAATTATTTTACATAATAATGTAACAGAATTCATCTACAAGAATAAAAGTTCAAGGATATCAAGGGAATCAATGGGGGAAAAAGTTAGGGAAGGCAGATTAACACTTCCAGATTTCAAACTGTATTTTAAAGCAGTAATCTTCAAAACAGTCTGGTACTAGCGAAGAAATGGAATGGTGGATCAGTGGAATAGATTAGGTACACAATGCACAATAGGAAATGACCATTGTAACCTAATGTCTGAGAAATCCAAAGCTTTTGGGATAAGAATTCAACATCTGATTAAAAATTGCTGGGGGTAAAAAATTAGATGCAGACCAGTGCCTCATACTCTGTGCCGAGATAAGGTCAAAATGGATATGTGATTTAGAAATTAAAAGATGAGAGCTAAGATTAAGATCTCCTTAAAAAAGGAGAACTGTACCTCTCAGATCTCTGGATATGGGAAGAATTATGACTAAATGAGATGGAGGGGATTGTGGGAAGTGAAATAGATAATTTTGATTTTATGAAATTTCAAAGCTTTTGCACAAACAAAAATAATTCAGCCCAAATTAGAAAGGAAAACCTTTGCAGCAGTTTTCTCCAATAAAAGTCATTTCCCAACTGAGAAACTGAGCCGAATTTGTAAAAATAAGAACCTTTTTGCGGTTGACAAGCGATCAAAGCATATGAAAACACAGTTTTCAGAAGAAAAATATCAAAATTATCAATACTTACGTGAAAAAAATAGCACTACTGACTAGAGAAAAGTAATTTAAAACAATTCTGAGATACCATCCCACCTATATCAGATAGGCTAACTTGACAGAAAAAGAAAATGACAAATACTGGAGGGCATGTGAGAAAATATGGACACTAATGCACTGCTGGTAGAGTTGTGCTATAATGTAGCAATTCTGGAGAACATTTAGAACTCCACCAAAGGACTGTAAAGTTGTGCATACCCTTTGAGTGACCAATACTCCTAGGTTTGTATCCTAAAGACGTTAATGAACAGGGTATACCTCTTTGTACAAAAATATTTATAGCCGTCCTTTGTAGCGAAGAATTGAAAATTGAGGGCTCATCAATTGGGGAATGGCTGAATAAGTTGTGGTAGATAATCGTGACAGAATACTATTGAGCTCTAAGAAATGATGAGCAGGATAGTTTCAGAAAAAACTGGGAAGACTCATAACTGATTCATAGTGAAGTGAAACAGAATTAGAACATTGACCATAACAGCAGTGATATCAAAGAAAGAAATGAAAATACCATTTTTATAAGGTGTTTTTGTGATTGTGTTTCTTGGTCTCTGGTCTCCCAGGAGTTTCGGACAGTCTGTAGTTATTCTGAATGGAATTTCCCTTTCTAGCCCTTCCTGCTGGGTTTTGGGGATGACGCGCAAGAATCGCTTCTTTTTGCCCGGACTTGGTCCTTCCCCCTCCGCTCATTCCTTTAGCTAGCATCTCTAGCGTGCTAGAAAGCAGCGGCGGCGTGGACCTCTCGGCTTTACGAAAAGGCTGGTAGTTTCTCCCCGGAACGCGTCCGGCTGGCTCTTTGTCTTAGAGAGGCGCGAATCGCCACAGCTCCCACTTCATTCCTGGTCTGCTTCTTCTTTGGGTAGGTGTGAGAAAGGAGTGATGTCCTTGGTAAATGTGAGAAATTGTATCCGTTTCTATCAAACTGCAGAAGAACTGAACGCTACCACTCTGATGAACTATTGTGCGGAAATCATCGCCAGCCACTGGGTAAGTTCTGCTCCCCCTCTCCTGCATGGCCCCCTGACTTCCTTTGAGGGATCCTCAAGGGGGCGGGCTCCTAGTGGGCAGGGAATGCCCTGGGCCTGATGGCTTCATAAATGTTTATTAACTGACTGGCAAAGGTGAGGAGAAAGGGCCTTCTGGGGCGGGCCCAGAGATGGATTGTTGTCCTTAGGGGGCGGGAGGGGCGTTTGATTGGTCAGGCCGACATCTGCCTAGACATACCTCTGTATACTGTGCTATTTTGTATTATAAGAAATGCATGATTGTGCATATATAAGACTGTCTGTGACAACACATATACACGTAAACTACAGATTTCCAAACTGTACCGTTTCGTATTCGTAGTTATACGAGATGTCTTTGCGCACATAAAAGCCTGTGTGACAACACATATACACACACACAAAACACACCCATAATATAGACATACTTTGTATTTATAGTTATAAGAGAGGTGTGTCTGCACGCACGAGACTTTATGATGACATATACACACCTAAAATACACACATATTTGCACGTTGTGCCATCTTGTATTTATACTTATATGATACGTGTGTTTGTGCGCGTACAAGACTGTTTATGGTGACACACACACACGTAAAAAAGTCACTGGAGGCCGGCTTTGAAGGACATTTGACGTCCAGTGGGTCTGAGCTGAGGACTCTCGGGGTCTCTTGATTAGGGCAGCGCTGTGGGAAGATCCTTTGGCTGCTGCGATGAGGGAGCAGGGCCTGGAAAGCTGGGGGGGAGGGGATGAGAAGGGAGGAGGTCCTCCCGGATGGCGGCCACAGCGGGGTGGAGAGGAGACAAATGGTAGCGATGGGGGGGACCGGGAGGGCTACCCTCGACCACAGCTGGGGACCCAGAGGAAGCCTCAGAAGTGGTGATGTACTGGGGGAAAGAGGTGCCCGGGCTCCCTGGGTTTACTTGGGGATCGTCGGTGAGTCACGGCAGAAGGCTTGGGCCACCCTCGCTTAGGTAACTTAGGAACAGTTTCCCTTCCCACGCGTGGGGGGAGCTTTGGTGCTCCTGCCTCCTCCTCAGTTTTCTGGTCTGTACAGTGGGAGCAGGAACCTGACTCTCACTAGGGCTGTGACGGGGCCGTTTTTTGTGGTCTTTGTGCAAGATCTGTCCCGGCCTCCATCTGTTAGAGCTCCCGTCGGGTGGGTGAGCTCCCCCCACGTCGGAGTCCTTAGCGGGGGACTCCTTTTCCCTCCTCACTGTAACCAATTCTGTGTCTTTAGAACTGATTTCCTCTCTGGCTTCCTGGCTAAGAGAGAGCACAGGGTGGGGTTTACAGTTATTTGGGGGGAGCTGCCACAAAGCATTTATTCAGTGCTTACTGTGTGCCATGAGGTGCTAGGGGGACAGAAAGGGGGCCTCCCTGCTCTGTGGGACCTTGGATTCTGCTGGGGAAGTCACCCCCACTAGGGGATGAGGAGGGGGAGCGAGGTGGGCCGGTGGGTGGGATGGGAAGTGGGGCTCCAGGGTGCTGAAGCGGCAGGGGGTCAGGGCTTGTTCCGGGGGGAGCAGGGCAGCTGCAGCCACTGTGTCCAACTGGGCACCACCTCCTCAGGGGTGAAATTGGTGTCTCGGCTAAAAGACGCCCCACCCAAGGGGGCCGCTTGGCCTCCTGCTCCCTGGGAGTCTGGGGGAGGGGGTGCCCTGGGTTGGCGAGGTCAGCGGCCGGCCCGCAGTCTCCGGGGGGTGGGGTGGGCTGGCCGGGATCCTTCAGCTGGCGGGCTGGTCCCCCCCCAGGATGACCTGAGCAAGGAGGACTTCAGCAGCATGAGCGCCCAGCTGCTCTACCAGATGATCCGCTCCAAGACGCAGCACGCCCTGCACAAGGCCATCCGGCTGGAGCGCGAGGACGTCGTCTTCCTTTACCTCATCGAGATGGACGCGCAGGTGCTGCCCGCGGGGGCTGGGGGAGAGCAGGGGGGAGAGGGGGAACAGGGACTGAGGGGGAGGAGGGAGTGGGGGCCCAGGGGAAGGGGGGAGAGTGGGAGCCAAGGGCCCCGAGAGCAGCGGCTGAGCCTGAGGTAAACGTCCCTGCCGATCGCTCACCGGCTGCCCCGTTTGCACCAGCTGCCTTTGAAGCTGAACGAGCTGGATCCCAACGGAGACCTCGCCTTAGATCTCGCCCTTTCCCGGAGGCTGGAGAGCATCGCCACCACCCTCGTGAGCCACAGGGCGGACGTGGACATGGTGGACAAGAGCGGCCGGAGCCTGCTGCACAAAGCCATCCAGAGAGGTGGGGCTCCCCCTGGCCTGCGCCCTGGGCTCCACAGGCTGCGGTTCCCGGGCCGGCCCGAGGGGAGGGGGCTCAGCGTCCTCCTCTGAACAGTGGTGGCCTGGAGCTTGAGGCTGGGGAGGGTCCGTGCCCGGAGCGTCTCCTGGGCTGGTCTGCAGGGGGCAGCGATGGGTAGTAGATGGGGGCAAGATTTGGTCCTCTCCAGAGAGTGAATGTGAGTGACCGCGTGTGACCATGTGTGTGAGTGCGAGTAACCGCGGGTGAGTGCGAGTGACCGCGGGTGAGTGACCATGTGTGTGAGTGCGAGTGACCGCGTGTGAGTGCAAGTGACCCTGGGTGACCATGTGTGTGAGTGCGAGTGACCGCGTGTGAGTGCAAGTGACCCTGGGTGACCATGTGTGTGAGTGCGAGTGACCGCGGGTGAATGCGAGTGACTGCGGGTGACCATATGTGTGAGTGCGAGTGACCGCGGGTGAGTGCGAGTGACTGCGGGTGACCATGTGTGTGAGTGCGAGTGACCGCGGGTGAGTGCGAGTGACCGCGTGTGAGTGCGAGTGACCGCGGGTGACCGCAGGTGACCATGTGTGTGAGTGCGAGTGACCGCGGGTGAGTGACCATGTGTGTGAGTGCGAGTGACCGCGGGTGACCATGTGTGTGAGTGCGAGTGACTGCGTGTGAGTGCGAGTGACTGTGGGTGACCATGTGTGTGAGTGCGAGTGACCGCGGGTGAGTGACCATGTGTGTGAGTGCGAGTGACCGCGGGTGAGTGACCATGTGTGTGAGTGCGAGTGACCGCGGTGACCATGTGTGTGTGAGTGCGAGTGACTGTGGGTGACCATGTGTGTGAGTGCGAGTGACCGCGGGTGAGGTGCGAGTGACCGCGGGTGACCATGTGTGTGAGTGCGAGTGACCACAGGTGACCATGCGTGTGAGTGTGAGTGACTGCGGGTGAGTGGGCACGAGTGTGAGTGCGAGTGACCGCGGGTGAGTGCTCACATGCACGAGAGACGGGTCACATCCTCCTGCGGGCCCTCTTCGACAGGAGACAGCTTTTCAGCCACCTTCCTCATCAAGAACGGCGCCCTGGTGAATGCCGCCACCACGGGGGCCCAGGAGACCCCGTTGCACCTGGTGGCCTCGTCCAGCTGCAGGAAGGGCGCGGCAGAGGCTGCCTCCGAGATGGCGCGGATCACTGAATCCCTGCTGCAGGCCGGGGCCAACCCCAACATGCAGGATGCCAGAGGGAGGTGAGTGTGGGAGTCTTGGCGGGCGCTCCCTGAGGGGCCGGAGGGGAGACCGCTCTCCCTGCCCCCCTTCTCCCCCATGACGGCAGTCTCCCCTTCAGCGTAGCCCCCAGGGATTCCCTGTGTGTTGTTGTCTCTTTGGGGTCTCGGCATGTGGAGTTGGACCCTGTTAAACTAGCCATCTAGCCCTCGGCAGGGTGTCTCTAGCCTGTCCTGGAGCCCAGCTTGGGGCCCCCACATGAGTAGGCCTGCCACACGTCATCGTTGTGGTAGGGGGGACATTGCCCCCACCCTTCGGGAGTCGCTTGAGCTGTGTTCGGGGGGCTCTTGTCCTAGTTGGGGGGAGCAGGAAACTCAAAAGCAGGCTGGGCCCTTCCGGACGGTTAGGAGAACCATGGGGTGGGAGGGCTCAAGGCTGGCCACCAGGCCTCGGCCTGCCCGTGGACCCCGCCCAGAGCAGCCGGAACCCCCAGGCCTGCGTCTCCACAGCTCAGGGCAGCTGAGGTCCAGACCCTGCGCGGTCCTCGCCCCCTTCCAACATGCTGGTGGCTTCACTCTTTGAAATGTCCCCCATCGTGTCCTCGGGCCTTCACTTCGAGGTGGGTCTGGCTGGCACTCCAGCCTCGGAGGAGGAAGGGGTCAGCGCGTTAGTTGTTTGCCGGAGAGCCGGACATCTGGAGGAGCCGGCTCTAAGCACCCCCCTGGCTTCCTCCCTGCGTGGAGCCTCGGCCGGGCCCCCCGTCTCCCAGGGCCACATGAAACGCTCTGGGGGGCGGGGCTCCCGCTTGGCCCCCGCGCTCACTTCAGAGATGAGGCAGTGAGGGCCGGCAGAGGAGGCGAATGGGCTGATGAGCCCGCCCGGGTCACCGAGCTCTGGCTTGCCCTGGGCCTGCACCCCAAGCTGAGCTGGGCCAGGCTGGTGACAGCCGCCCTGCGTGAGTCAGCGGGCCTGGAAGCAGGCCTCGAGGGTCAGTGGTCGCGAGGGTCAGTGGTCGCCAGGCTTGTGGGGCCGGACCCAGGCTGGGGGGCAGCCTCCCACTGTGTCGATCCCCCCCACTCCAAGGCAATTGAGGTGAGTGTGTCCCGCTTGTTCCTCTGGCAGGACTCCGTTGCATTCATCGATCATTGCCCGGAACGACGTCGTCTTCAGTCAGCTCCTGCAGTGCAAACAGTACGTACCCGGGCAACAGCGGGGGCCGGGCCCTGCTGAGGCTTCACAGCCTTCCCGTAAAATGAGGTCCCGACGGCCCCGGCCGGTGTCAGAAACGGCCAGCCCACGTGGGCGCCGAGGGCAGCACGGCGCTGACAAAGCTCACAGAAGCCGTGCGGTTCTCTCGGGACGTGGGAAAAGCTTTTGGGGAGACCCAGCGCCCGTTCTTACTAAGAAATAGAGAAATCAGCACCAGAGAGCGTAGGAGGGGAGGAGCTTACCTCTGGGAGCGGCGCGGGCCGGAAGCCTTCCCAGTAAGCCCGGGGTGAAGCCGGGGGCCCACTCTCACCTCTGACCCTTACCTGAGTGATGAGACAAGAAAAGAAACAAGGAATTAGGGGAGGTCATGGCCAAACGCTCCCTCATTGCATCACTACGTGATGATAACTTTAATTAAAAAAACCAAGTGAAAAATCTACCTGGGACAGGTCACGGTGTTAGCAAAGTTGCAGAATAGAAAATACCCCCCCAGAAGTCCTGGGCATTTCTAGGGGTCACACAAAGCCCAGCAGCAAGAGAAAGAGAAGTTCCATTTGCGAGTCTTCTTGCCGAGACAAACCCAGGAACAAGTATGACAATTTTGCCTAAACTAATCTGCTCATTCAGTGCTGTGGAAATCGGACTGCCCCCAACTTACTTCATAATTCTAGCAAAATCATCACCAAGTCCAGCTGCAAAAGCAAAAGGCGAAGAATATTAAGAGAACAAAAATAAATTTAAAAAGAATGTCAAGGGAATAAGTAGAAAAAAAAAAAAAGCACTCTAGATGTAGACCTGTGTCATAAAGCCGCGGCGGAGTGGAGCGGTGGAATGGGTACGCGGACTAGACCCGACCGTCGGCGGTCGTAGCAATCTAGTGATGGACAGACCCAAAGACCCGGCTCTGGGGAGAAGAGCTCACTGTCTGACAAAACCTGCTGGGAAAAGTGGAAACCAGCGTGGCAGGAAGTGGGCGCTGACCCAAGTTATACGAGGTCGAGCGGGCTCGTGAGTCAGACGTAGCCGTGATACCGTAAGCGGGAGCGCAAGGAAGAGGCACCTCAGATCTTGGGGATGGGGGGGGGGGGCAGAACACTATGTGATGCAGAAGGGAGCCTTTGGGCTGCACGAAATGAAAAAGGGTTTTCACCGACAAAACCAGTCTGGCCAAAGTTGGAAAGGAAGGCTCCTGGGAAGCCAGTTTTACAGTTGGGGTCTTATTTCTGCAACAGAGCCAGAATGCGAGTCATCCCCCAGGTAGTTAAGTGCTCAGAAGAGAGGGACAGGTGGGTTTCCCAGGAGGGAACCAAAGCTCTTGAGCAGCGCGCACAGGAGAGCCCTGGATGAGACGGGGGCCCGTTCAGGGGCCGCCGCCACGGGGCTGGGGGGTCTCAGGGGCCTCTCCTCGGCTTCCCTAGGCTGGACTTGGAGCTCAAGGACCACGAGGGCAGCACGGCCCTGTGGCTGGCCGTCCAGTACATCACGGTGTCTTCGGACCAAGCGGTGAACCCCTTTGACGACGCGCCTGTGGTCAACGGCACCTCCTTCGATGAGAACAGCTACGCGGCCAGACTGATTCAGCGGGGCAGCCACACGGACGCGCCCGACACGGTGACGGGTAGGTGGGCGGGGGAACGAAGCCCACAGACCCTGGAGGGCCTTGGTCCGGCTCCTCCTGCCCCACGGTGCCACAGACAGTCCCAGAGTCCCATGGGGCACGCGTGACCGACGCTCCCTCGGCGGCTTCGGTCCAGACCTGCCTCTGCGTCCATTTCCCCTTGGCCCCCTCCTGTTCCTGAGATGCTGGACCACCTGGGCCTCCTCAGCCCCCACCCTGTCCTTGCCCTGGCTGCTTCCTGCAGTGACCCCCCCCCCGAACCCCCATTCCTGGAAGCTTCTCCCAGCCCCCGATGGCATGGCGTGGAGACCCATGTGCGTCCTGTCGTCCTCACAGGGAACTGTTTACTGCAGCGGGCGGCCAGCTCGGGCAACGAGGCCGCGGCCCTCTTCCTGGCGGCCAGCGGAGCCAAGGTCAATCACAAGAACCGATGGGTGAGTGGAAGGGGCCCAGGGTAAGGCCGTGTACTGCCGGCTCACCAGGGGCAGCCCAGGGCCCTGTCCGGTCACGTCTCCCCATCCCACCGACTCTGAAGCCCTCCATTCGTCGTCCAAGACTTGCTCCCGGCCCCCTCCTCAGGCCCGGCCATGCTCTCCCTCAGTGAGCTCTCTTCCTCTAATGACTTTGTTCTTCATCCTGACCCCCCTGTCGGGGTAGGGGTAGCTGCTGGCTGCCAACCCCCCAGTCACTCCTCTTCCTTCCTCTGGGATCTGCACCCGGCTCCCCATCTTTGCTCTTTTCCAACTCTTGCCTTTATTTTGGGCGCGTGCTGACGTCTCCCGCGCCCTCCATCCGCCAGACGGGACGGGGTGGGGCCTGGAGCTCCTTGGCCCCTTCTGCTTCCAGGATCAGGCATTTCTGAAACCCCCTCCTCACCCCGTGACCTCTTGGTTTCCCCTCCTCCTCCTTAACCTTTCCCCCTCAGTTACCCCATGAGCCCTTGATCCCCAAGCCATCTCCCCGCACTGACCCCCGGCCCCAGCTTGACCCTCTAGTTCCTTGAGGACACTGAGCAGACATTTAGACGCGAGCCCCGGGGTCCGGGGCCTGGGTGTTGGGCACCTCTGGTTTGCCTTTTGGGGCACACATATTATGGAGATGTTTTCTCCTGGCCCCTTGCCTCAGGTTGGAGGAGGGAGCGTCAGTGGGGCAGGGGGTGCCAGAGCCCCTCGTGGGTGGTTTTCATGTAGCGCCCCCCGCCATGTGACCCTCTTTAGGGAGAGACGCCACTGCACACGGCCTGCCGGCATGGCCTGTCCACCCTAACGGCCGAGCTCCTGCAGCAGGGTGCTAACCCGAACCTGCAGACGGAGGAGGCCCCGCCCGCGGCCCCCGGTCCGGCCGAGGGCATCTACCTGCAGACCCCGCTGCACATGGCCATAGCTTACAACCATCCCGACGTGGTGTCCGTCATCCTGGAGCAGAAAGGTGAGTCCCCCGGGGTGGGGAGGGGGTGCGGCGGCCTGGTGGTTTTCCCATCCCAGGGAATCCACCGAGCATCTTGTGGGAACAGCTGAGCCGCGACAGCTCAGGAGGAAGGAAGTGCTGGTAAAGGGGCGGGGATCCGGGCCAGAGAGCTTGGCTGGTATGGGAGAGGCTTCCTGGGGTCTGCTCCACGCCAATGCCGGATCTGGGCTGCCCCAGGATGGAGCAGCGGGCCCTTGGGGAATTAAGGGGGAAAGCCCCAGGAGAGCAGGGATGGTCATATGGGGCAGGGTGCTGGTGCGGGGGTCCTCCCTCGTGCTCACCAAGGACCCCCATCGCTGCGTCAGCATCAAGGTGCGGTCCACCACAAGTCGGGCACAAGTCCCAGTGAACACCTGGGTGAAGGCTTCTAGATTGGTGCACCTTATGTTTCTTTGGATCTTGATCCCTGGCTTTGCTCTCTGGCATGGACACCCATGCCAGGCGCTCCTGAGCCGGTGCCCCCTCAATGTAGGCACTCCATGCCAGGCAGTCTTGTACCGGTGCCACACTGGGCGGTCCTGTACCAGCATTTCTCAGGACAGGAGTTCAGAGGAACGTCAGAAAAGCTGTGGATAACAGGATTTCCCAGAAGCCCGCAAGTGGCTGCCATGTTTTTGCCTTTCCTTTCAGCTAACGCCCTCCATGCGCTCAATTCCCTGCAAATCATCCCGGACTTCAGTCTCAAGGATTCCAGGGACCAGACTGTGCTGGGGCTGGCGTTGTGGACAGGTAAGGCCCTGTGCAGGCTTGTGGAAGCTGCCAGGGACTCCCCCACAGCTGTGGGCCCCAGGCACCACTTCCCGTTGCTAAATAAAAGGGTTAGCTGTGGACTCTGGCATCCAGGAGGGTCACCATCGCCCTTGCCGTGCCCTCCCGGGGCCTGCCGTTTCCTCCCGCCAAGCACATCATCCACACTGGAGAAGCGGGGACCCTGGGGGTGGGGGCAGTGGCTGACCCTGCGCACCGGGGCCTGTTGCAGGCATGCACACGATAGCGGCCCAGCTGCTGGGGTCGGGGGCCTCCATCAACGACACCATGCCCGACGGGCAGACGCTGCTGCACATGGCCATCCGGCGGCAGGACGACAAGAGCGCCCTCTTCCTGCTGGAGCACCAGGCCGACATCAACATCCGGTAAGCTGGGCAGTGCCGGGGCGGGGGCGCCTCTGGAGCCTCCTGTGGGACATCTGGGAATGTGGCCGCCCTCTGGCCTTCCTGGCACTTCCTTCCCTGGCGCTCACTCTTGAGGCGAGGCCCAGATCTCAAGCTGGGGTCCCCCTGGCTCCCCCTTTCCGAAGGATAGTCTCCCCATAGCCGGCAGCCCCCCTTTCCTCCCTGTGCCCATCCTGTTCTCTGCCGCCTCCAGGCCTTTGTGCAGGCCGTGTCTCGTGACCAGAAGCCGCTTCTTCCATCCTTTTTTTTTTTATCATTTCATTATTCTTTTAGCTTTTTCATTTCCAAATCTCTGCATGGATCGTTTTTCCACCTTAGCCCTCACCAAACCTCGGCTTCCAAATTTTCCCCTGCCCCCGATGGCGAGCGATCCACTGGATGTTGGACGTGTTAAAACATGTTAAATCCAACATGTGTAAGCATATTCGTACAATTCTCCTGCTGCCCAAGAAAAATCAGATCAAAAAGGAAGGAAAATGAACAAGAAAACAAGATGCAAACAAACAACAGCAAAAAGATGCACGTCTCTGTGCCTCCTTCAAGGCCCGGCTTCCATGCCGCCTCCTCCCTGAAGTCTCCTTTGGCGTCCCTGACCCGAAGGGACGGCTCCCCCCAACCTCTGTCCCATCGGGCCGCCATGTCCGACTCTGGGTCCTGTCCGGGAGGGTGCGAGGCGTTTGGATCGCACCCGCCCTGAAGGGAACCAAAGTGAGCGTGTGGCCGGGGGTCCCAGCTCCCGTGGCAGAGAGCGAGAGGCTGGCCAGGCCCGGTCAGGGGTCGTCCTTGCGGCCTGGCCCTGGGGATCAGACGGCATTAATGCAGCTGTGTGGGTGGGCTCTCCTAGGACCCAGGACGGCGAGACTGCCCTTCAGCTGGCCATCAGAAACCAGCTTCCCCTGGTGGTTGACGCCATCTGTACCCGTGGGGCCGACATGTCCGTTCTGGATGACCAGGGAAACCCCCCTCTGTGGCTCGCCCTAGCAAGTGACCTGGAAGACATCGCCTCTACTCTGGTGAGATAGTGGGCCTGGGAGACAGGGTGAAGGGGCAGGTTCCAGCTGCCCAGGCGTGGGGGAGAGTGGGCACCGGTGCCCACAGACTGTCCTGGAGGGGAAGGGAGGGAGGAGGGGCATTACTGAGAACTTACCAGGGGGTTTAGAAGCTGGTGAGTGAGGCATTATCAGCCCCAACCTTGTCTGAGAGGGTCAGCAGAGGCCGGGGCAGCAGCTGGGGGGCAGAGAGGCCGGGCAGCCGGGGCGCAGCCAGGGCAGCCAGCACTCTCTGGGGTCTCTCCAGGTGAGGCACGGCTGCGATGCCACGTGCTGGGGCCCCGGCCCGGGCGGGTGCCTCCAGACGCTCCTGCACCGAGCCATCGATGAGAACAACGAGGCGGTCTCCTGCTTCCTCATCCGCAGGTAGGAGCCCGCCCCAGCCCGCCCTCCTCCTCCCCGGGCTGCCCAGCTCCCGAGGGCACCCTTCCATCTGGCAGTGGGTCCCCGTGCTCGAGATGCTCCTTGGAGCGCTCGTCTCTGGGGCTGCTTCTCTGATGGACGAGTCATTTCTGGGGAGGCAGCCCCTCCGCCCCCCGGCTCCCTGAGGCCGCAGGTGGTTTCCTCTTCCCCTGCGCCCGTCACCTCCCAAGGCTGCCTTCCCAGTTCTCCTGTAAGCCCGGGGTGGGCAGAGGTGGAGGCCACTTTGATGTGGGAGAGAAGGAGCCAAAGGAGACTCTTGGTCTCTGCTGCTGGCCCTGGAAAGGTCTTCTTGGGGTTTTCTGGTGGAGTCTGGAGGCTTCCGGACAGCCTCCCCCTCCCAGATGGGGCACGGCACCTACCTGAGCCCCCGACGGCCTTCCTTCCTCGCAGCGGCTGTGACGTGAACAGTCCCAGACAGCCGGGGGCTAACGGAGAAGGGGACGAAGAGGCCAGAGACGGGCAGACCCCCTTGCACCTGGCGGCCTCCTGGGGCCTGGAGGAGACGGTCCAGTGCCTCCTGGAGTTTGGGGCCAACGTCAACGTGCAGGTAGGAGCTGGGAGGAGGAAGCCAGAGGTCACCGGCCAGGAGTGGGGTGGGGGCCATCCTGGAGACACCGAGACCAGGCCAGTGGTCGGCTTCTGCTTGGTTTGATTAAAGATTTGAGGTCTGCGCCGGCCTCCTTGGGCCCCCTGATGGAGCTACCCTTTGGCCCCTCTGGGGCTAGCTTGAGGCCACTAGTCACATCTCTCGCGGGCCAGCTGCTTCCTGGGCTTCTTGTGGCCTGGCTCGCCTTGTCTTCAGAACATTTCCTCTGTCTTTTTTAATTGAAAAAATGATCCAACTGGAGCTTTTTATTCTTCTCGAAAGAGTCTCCGAGTTTGCGTCCTTGCACAAAGAATGTTCAGATACGTTGTCTCCGTCTTCTTGAAGTGAGAAAAATTAGTTCTGCTTTTAAAATGGACATTGAAATTCTGACCTATCCAGAAACTAGATCTTGGCCAGCATCTCTCACTGTGAACCTCGATGAGGTCGGATTGGGCACGGGCTTTCAACACAAGGGAGATGCCTCGCGGAGAGCGAGGAATGGTTCATCTGGCAGATCTCTAGAGAAGGGGAGAAATACAAAGAGCATCAGAGAATGCAAAATGGGTAAATTTGGTTTCATAAAAAAAATTACACACAAAACCAATGCAACCAAAATTAGAAGGAAAGCAGAAAACTGGAGAAACAGTTACAGCAGATTATTTCTTTTTTTTTTTTTTAATTTAAATTTTATTTTAATTAATAATAACTTTGTATTGACAGAATCCATGCCAGGGTAATTTTTTACAACATTATCCCTTGCACTCGCTTATGTTTCGTTTTTTCCCTTCCCTCCCTCCACCCCCCCCCCCCCAAGATGGCAAGCCGTCCTATATATGTTAAGTATGTTGCAGAATATCCTAGATATAATACATATTTGCAGAACCGAACAGGTCTCTTGTTGCACAGGGAGAATTGGATTCAGAAGGTAAAAATAACTCGGGAAGAAAATCAAAAATGCAGATAGTTCACATTCGTTTCCCAGTGTTCCTTCTCTGGGTGTAGCTGTCTCTGTCTATCATTTATCCATTGAAACTCAGTTAGGTCTCTTTGTCATAGAAATCCACTTCCATCAGAATACATCCTCATACAATATCGTTGTCGAAGTGTATAATGATCTCCTGGTTCTGCTCATCTCACTTAGCATTAGTCCATGTAGGTCTCTCCAAGCCTTTCTGTATTCATCCTGTACAGCAGATTATTTCTGATAAAGATCTGATTTCTTAAATACTAGAGAACGGAGTTTATTTTATAAGAATCCAAGACATTCTCCGATTGACAAATGGCCCAAAGGTACCTATGGACAATTTTCAAACAAAGAAATCACAGTTTTTTATAATCATATGAAGAAATGCTCCAGATCGCTATTGCTTAGAGAAATGCAAATCCAAACAAACCTGAACTACCACATATACTTCTCAAATTGGCGCATGTGACAGAGAAGGAAAATGATAAATGTCGCAGGGGATGTGGAAAAACTGGGACGCTAATGCACTCATGTATTCTGGAGAGTGATTTGGACCCGAGCCCATAGGGCCACGGAACCATACGGACTCTGATCCAGCGAGACCACTGCCAGGCTGGTGTCCCAAAGATTTTTTTTTTTTTAAGGGAAAAGAACCTATTTGCACAAAATTTGATAGCAGTTCTTTTTGTAGTGGTAAAGAATTGGAAATCAGCCTGAGGAACGGCTGAACAAGCTGGGGATAGGATTGGGGAGGAGAATTATGCACTATAAGAAAGGGTGAGCAGAGAATTTGAGAAAAACTCAGATTGACCTTCAAGAGCTGAACAGAGCCGGGTGAGCGTCGTACCCAGCGATGGCGAGGATGGGATGCGACGGGGATAATCCAGGACCGTCCGCTCCAGAGCGGGCTCTCATGCATTTTCTTGTTCGTTTTTTTCTTTTCATACAAAACGACCAACGTGGAAGCTCTTTCTACGCTTGCACATTTATAACCTATGTCTGATTGCTCACTGTCTCGGGGAGAGGGGATGGGAGGGATAGACTTTGGAACACAAAATTTTAAAAAACCAAAAAAAATGTTTTTATGTATAATGGGGGGATAAAATGTTATTAAAAAAGAAAAAGAAAGCAATTCTTGGCTTCCCTCCAGGATGCTGAGGGGCGGACACCAATTCATGTTGCTATTAGCAACCAGCAAAGCGTCATCATCCAGTTGTTGATTTCCCACCCTGACATCCGCCTGAACGTCCGGGACCGCCAAGGCCTGACCCCGTTCGCTTGCGCGATGACTTACAAGAACAACAAGGCGGCGGAAGCCATCCTGAAGCGAGAGCCAGGAGCTGCTGAGCAGGTGGGCAAGCGGGGCGGGGCAGTCGGACCAGACTCTGGCTGGGGGGCTGCGTGTGCGTATCGGCCACGTGTGGGAAAGGCTCTTTGCGTTCCTGGCTTCGGCCTGTTTTGCTGAAACTGCCCAGATGTTTGTCGTGTGGGGGAAACCTCCTGCCTCAGGCTCTCCCGCCTCAGGCCTTGGGAACGTCGGCGATTTTGGGGCTGAGCGGCCCCTCTCCCACGCTCCCTGCTCCTTGGTTGTGCCCGCGTGTGCCCGGATGTGTGTCTCCCTCCCTGCTGAGGCACAGTCCAAAGGTGCAGGGGGCAGAAGGGTCACACGGGAACCCTCCTGAAGCGTCTCGGTCCCTCCCGAGGTGGGCACGAAGCCCGCGAGTGTGTGAGAGTCCTCGGCCGCCGCGGCTCCGCGCCCACTCTCTGCTCTGGGGCCCGTCGGTGAGGACCAGGTCCTGACGTCTCCTCCTCGGGGGCCTGGCCCGCATGACAGCCTTTGCCTGCTCTGCCCCTCTGGCTGGGCCCCCCTACCGGGGACCGGGCCCCATCCTCCCTCACGGGCCTCAGAGGTGTCCGGGCCCCCCCGTGCTGGCCGGCCTTCACCGTCCGTGCTCCCCGTCACAGGTAGATAATAAGGGCCGGAACTTCCTCCACGTGGCCGTGCAGAACTCGGACATCGAGAGCGTGCTGTTCCTCATCAGCGTCCAGGCCAACGTGAACTCCCGAGTCCAGGACGCCTCGAAGCTGACTCCCCTCCACTTGGCGGTCCAGGCGGGGTCTGAGATCATCGTCCGCAACCTTGTACGGTCTGGGAGCTGGGCCCCCCCCTCCAGGGGCCTGGGGTGTGGGGAGGGAGGGGGGCGGCCTGAGCCCCCTGAGCAAAGGGCACGAGGACTGCTTGATGGGCGGCGGGCGCTGTGCCAAGCGCCTTACGGCCGGAGACAGTTGTTGTCGCCCGTGAGTTAGAGTCGAGGAAACTGGGGCAGACGGAGGTTCGCTGTCAGAGGCTGTGTTTGAACTTGGGTTTGCCCGCCTCCAGAAAGAACTCTGGGTACTGTGCCCCCCCCACTGGCTGCAGTAGGGGCGCGGTCAGGGGGAGCCCAAGGGTCCAGCGCCAGCACACTCAGTGTCGTCGGACCCCAGGCGCCATCATGTTGTCCCGGCTCCACAATGGGCATTCAGAGCCCCCGGGAGGCGGCCGTCATGGGGGGGAGGTGCCCGTGCCGGTGGGAGCCGTGCTCACGCCCAGCTCTCGTGCCAGCTTCTTGCAGGGGCCAAGGTGAACGAGCTAACCAAGCACCGCCAGACCGCCCTGCACCTGGCCGCCCAGCAGGACCTGCCCACCATCTGCTCGGTGCTCTTGGAGAACGGGGTTGACTTCTCCGCTGTGGATGAGAACGGGAATAACGGTAAGGTGCCCGGCTCGGGCCGCTCGGCCCCACACTGCCGGCAGTGTCCCGGCCTCGGGCCCGGGGGGCATGGGAGGGAGGCCCGGGGGCGGGGGCGGCCTCTGGTCACGTGGACGCCTGCCTCTCTGCAGCTCTCCATCTCGCGGTCATGCACGGCCGGCTGAGCACCATCCGGGCCCTCCTGACTGAGTGCAGCGTGGATGCCGAGGCCTTCAATCTCAGGTGAGCGGCACCTGCGGGCAGCAACTCCCGGGGGGAATGGGGGAGGACCTGTGGGCCAGAGGGCCCCGCCTGCCCTGGGGGAAGGGCTGTGGTTGTGCCAGCGGGCCAGGGAGGAAGCGGGGCCTCCCCTTTGCCCCCCCATTTCCCTGCGTGATTGGTGTCCGGCACCGTCCCCTTCCTCTGCCGGACGCCTCTGACCTGGGCCCGCCCTCCTCGGCCCCGGACTTGGGACCCTTCTGCCTCTTCCCTTTCTCTTGCCCGGTCTGTCCCCGACAGCAGACACCCCACAGCTGCGCCGCACTTGGGCTCCCGAGGTCCCGCCTCCCCTCTCTGTTAGTCTTGTTTATGCCCTGGAGGAACGGCTGGTAGCTCCCCCCCCCCACAGGCCCCCAATGTCACTCTGTGGTTACCCCCCTCTTCTCCCCCCACGGTCAGGGAGTCAGTTCTGGCCTTTGTAGTCCCCTCCTCTGGAAACAGTAAGTGCTCAACCAGCGCTTGTGGGCTGAGCCTGCTCGGGTGGGTCTGTTCCGCCCAGCCCCGGGACGTCCCTTGTGGGAAGGGCCTGGCCTCCAGAACAGCCGCAGCCAGGGCTGACACCCGCCTCTGGCCTGTCTTTAGGGGTCAGTCACCGTTACACATTCTGGGCCACTACGGCAAGGAGAACGCGGCCGCCATCTTTGAGCTCTTCCTGGAGTGCATGCCCGAGTACCCGCTGGACAAACCCGATGCCGAAGGGAACACAGGTGAGGGGACGGCCCGGGCCGGCTTGCCTCCGCGTCGGCCTCACGGGGAAGCAGAAAGGCCGAGCGCGAAGAGCCAAGGCGAGGCCGTTCCGCGGCACACGGGGCAGGGCGGGCTGCTGGCCACACCCGGAGGATGGCGGGGGGGCCCGGCTGCCTGCGGGGGTGCCCATTGTGCCTTTCTGCCCGTTTCAGTGCTGCTTTTGGCCTACATGAAGGGCAATGCCAACCTGTGCCGGGCAATCGTTCGCGCGGGGGCTCGCCTGGGCGCTCACAACAACCAAGGAGTCAACATCTTCAACTACCAGGTGGCCACGAAGCAGCTCCTGTTCCGGCTCCTGGGTGAGTGGGCTGCGCCTGCCTCCTCCCTCCCCCACGCTGCCCATCCCCCGGGCACCTGGCGGGTCCCGGGCCCCTGGGAGCCAGGACTTAATGGGTCCCCCCGGCTGTCTCCCACTTCAGACATGCTCTCCAAGGAACCTCCATGGTGTGACGGCTCCAACTGCTACGAGTGCGCGGCCAAGTTTGGGGTCACGACACGGAAGCATCACTGGTGAGGCTGGGCCGCCCTCGCCCGGGGTGGGTGCAGAGTAAGAGGCAGAGGGCCAAGGGAGCACGATGGTCGGAGCCGGGCCCTCTGAGCCAGGCCAGGCCCCCCCAACTGGGTGTGGGCGGGATGGTCCCTCCGTAACCTCCAGAGACCCCGGCTCGTGAGAACCATGACTGGTCCTCAGGACTCTGGAGATTTCTGAGCCCAGAGAAAGGCAAGGTCTCTGACCTCTCAGGGGTCTTTTGGTCCAACCCAGACCTGACCCCGTGCCCATCTTCCCTTTGCTTGAAGACCTCCAGGGAGGGGGAAGCTCACCACCTGCCGAGGAGACGATCCTTGCAGTTGCAGGGTCGGGGCTTGTAAGCGGGGGCTTTCTGCCATCTAGACTGGGGCCAGCCAGTACACACCCCCCCTCTGGCAGCTCTTCAACTGTCACCCGCTGTGCCTCCCCTAACTGATCCTCCCTGGCTCCTTCAGCTTTCTCTTGTGGGGGCCTCCCCAGCGGATCTATAGTCGGTCTAAACCAGGGGCCATGTGAGGGCCCCCAAATCATCTGGTCTGGCCCTGCCCAGGAAACTGCAGCCGCTGCTCAAGTTCTCTATATTGATAATTTTGCGTGGCCCACAAATGACATTATAAATGTCCAAATGGCTCTCGGCAGAACAAAGGTTCCCCAGGCTGCTCTAAACTGGTGCCGTGCTGGGGACCCTCGGCTAACCCCTTTTATGTCCTTTCGTCCATCCTCTGGAATTGGGGGGGGGTGCATTATGTTGATGAGAATTAGTCAGTAATCACTAATTAACTGCTAGCTAGGGAAAGAGAAAAGAAGCAGCATTTCTAGAGCTCCTGCTAAGGGTGCAGAGAGAAGCAGAAAATGCAGTCCTGCCCCCAGGAAGTTCACAGTCTAATGTGAGCGAGAGCTAGAGAGCCAAAGTAAGAGAAAGGCTAGATTCAAGATTGTTTCTGCAGAAAAGCAGCAGGGTGAAGGAGGATTGAGAATGAGTTTTGGAGATGGGACTTTAGCTGAGCCCTCGCTCCGGGAACCATTACAATAACCTGCTGAGGGCTCTGCCTGCCACAAGGCTTTCCCCCTCTTCCCTTCCTCCATTCTGTCCCTGAAAGGATTTTCCTAAAGCTCGCTTTGATCACTTCACACAAATCTTCTACTCAGGGGCTCCCTAGTGCCTCCAGGACCAAATACATATAACGTGCTCAGTTTGGCTTTTGAAGCCGTTTGTGACCACCCCCTCCCACCTTTCCAGTTTTATACTTTATTCTCAGTGACTTCAGCTCCCGTTATGCCACGAACAAGCCTTTCTCTCCATCTTTGGGCCCAGTACTCTCAGCCTGGCCTTTGTGCCCGAAATGTTCCCCACCCTCTGCTCTGATTACCGACCTTCCTGGCTTCCTTTAATTCCAGACTAAAATCTCCCTTCTACAAGAAGCTTCCCCCAATCTCTCCTAATTTTAGTCCCTTCTCTGCATTCATTTTTTTCTCCATTCATTATTTTCTGTTTATCCTCTGTATAGCTTTGTTTTTCTCTCTTATTAGAGTGTGAATTCCTTGAGAACAGGGACTATTTTTGCCTCTTTTTGTGTCCCCCATCATTTAGCACAGTGCCCAGCACATAGTAGGTGCTTAATAAGTGTTTATCAATTTATTGGTTGATTGAAAGAGTCCAGGAAATCTAAGAGATGAAGTTGAAGAGGGAAAGAACTCAAGAATGAAAGAACAGCCAGTGAAAATACTCAAGAGTTGGAGGGTAAAATGTCTTGTTTTGGGAATATCCAGAAGTGCCGGGGGAGTCTGGTGTAAGAAGCCTGGAAAGTTCAAAGGGAGCAAGTCATGAAGGACTTTAGAATCTAGTTAGAAATTTTAGTATTTGCTCCTGGAGGCAATAGAGAGACACTGCAGTTTGTTGAATGTGTGTTTATTTATTTTTGTGGAGGCAAGAAGACTTGGGGAAAGTGATGTGGTTAGTCCTGTGTTTTAGGAAAATCACTTTAACACCTGAGTGTAGGATTAACTGGAGTGGAGAGAGACTTAAGGCAGACAGATCTACCCTTCTCTCCCAACCCTAGCAGTAGGAGTCTCATTGTGAGGTAAGGGAGCCTTGCACCAGGTCAGGGGGCAGGGATAGAAGAGAAGTGCTGCAGGGGTGAAATAGAGGAGAGATACTGTAGAGGTGAAATAGATGAGAGATGCTGCAGAGATGAAATAGATGAGAGATGCTGCAGAGATGAAATAGATGAGAGATGCTGCAGAGATGAAATAGATGAGAGATGCTGCAGAGGTGAAATAGATGAGAGATGCTGCAGAAGTGAAATAGAGGACAGATGCTGCAGAAGTTAGATAGGCAGGAGTTGCTGCAGAGGTGAAATAGAAGAGAGATGCTGCAGAGATGAAATAGACAAGAGATATTGTAGAGGTGAAATAGAGGACAGATGCTGCAGAGGTAAAATAGAGATGCTGCAGAGGTGAAATAGAGGACAGATGCTACAGAAGTTAGATAGGCGGGAGTTGCTACAGAGGTGAAATAGAGGAGAGATGCTGCAGAGGTGAAATAGAAGAGGTGCTGCAGAGTTGAAATAAACAAGACATGGAAGATACCCAGAGTTACTGAGCATGATCTGGATGAAGATCCAGCAAAAGGGACTGAGAAGGAGAAGTCAATTAGGAGAAAACCGGGAGAGAGAGAAGAAACTGATCAGTAGAGAGTTCAGGATGAGAACTGGAAAATGGAAGTTGAATTTTGGCAACTTCAGTGAGAGCATTTTCATTTGAATGATGAGTTGAGAAAAGAAGAGGAAGGGAAATGGAGACACTTTTTGGAGACAATCTTCTCAAGTTTAGCCACAAAAGGGAAGAAGGATAGGAGAGAGCTAATGATGAGGGGTGGATCAGGTGAAGCTTTTTGGAGGACGGGGGAGGAGTCTCCCACCAGTGGATTTGTAGGCAGTTGGGAAGGAGCTGGTAGACAGGGAAGTGATGGACGGTGTCCAAAGCTGAAGAGAGGGCACAAAGGAGGAGGTGTGAGGAAAGGCTATTAGTTATGACAGGTCAGAGATCATTAGCTCCGGGGGAGTTGGTTCTGAAGTCATTTTTTACCATGTGGCTTATTCTCCTGATTCTGTTCCCTGCACTGGACATCAGCTCATTAAAATCCTACCAGTTTTTCCTGAAGTTTGTCATTTAACATATCCTACAGTAAATAGGATCTCATGACATTCATTGCTTTGGCTGTTCCCCAGTGATGGGCACGACCTTAGTTTCCATGTCATTGCTGCTTTCTTGGTCTCTCTTGGTCAAAGGGTAGCCACACGAGTGGGCGGGCTAGTGAGCACATTGGGACCACCCACATGCTCGATTGAGGTTCTGGTCCAGTGGGTGAGATCTGCACTGCATCTTGGGGCCCGGCCAGGCTGGGACACCTGGTTCCGGGCCCTGGCCGTACCCGCGGGGGTCCCTCCTGGAACTTTGTGGACTTGGCTGACCCAGCAGGCCCGGGGCCTCCCCTCACGTGCCTCTCCTTCCTCTCTTTGCTCCCACAGTCGGCACTGTGGACGCCTCCTTTGCCACAAATGCTCCACCAAGGAGATCCCCATCATCAAGTTTGACCTGAACAAGCCCGTGAGAGTCTGCAACATTTGCTTCGACGTTCTGACCCTGGGGGGGGTCTCGTAGGGAGCCGGGGATCACCCTGGCTCTGTTCTCCTCGGCCCCAGCAGCCGCCCAGCTCGCCAGCCCCGCAGCCAGGGAGAGGGGGAAGGCAGTGGCGACGACCTTTGTCTCCCTCCGGCAACAGACTGAAAAAAATTAAGGACCCCTAGTGATTTACTCCACTACCAATGATTTGTACGATTGTCATTGTATCAGGCTGTGACCTATTTCAGCTGAAGTTTAAATTGGAATGGACCACTGGAAGCAAGACGGTGAGTTTGACTGCAGTAGATCCCCCAGAGAGCCTGGTGTCGAGGCCTGGGGTAAGGGAGGAGGCCGAGGTCTCTCGGCCGGGCTAGCCGCGGCTCGAGCCGGCTGTGTGCGGCCGTGGGCTTCCCCTGTGGGTTCTTTCCGCTAGGAAGCCTTCCCACAGCTCAGTAGTGCTAGCGGCACTTTGTAAACAGGGTTCACAGAAGGATTGCCAGGGAAAAAGTGGCCTTAACAACAGAAAGCTTTACCGGGAGCATCCCCGCTCTCCCGCTCGGTGCGCAGGCAGCAGGCTGCCCTCCTCCACCACGTTTGGGGTGCGGGGCCGCTCCCCCGAGGTGCCCCTGCCCCGGGGGACAGCAGGAGGGAGCCGTGTACTCGAGGTGGTGACGCTGGCGGGTCTCGCTCTGCATCTCCAGCCCGTGCGCACACCCACACAGAAAACCTGGAGCCCATGTGTCCCCCGCTCCTGGTCAGGGCGAGAAAGACCATGTTTATCCCACATGGGGCATTTTGTTTAGACCGCTTCCTTCATGTGGCTCCAGAGGCCAAGAAGAGATGGGTCCCCCATCCCTCGCCAGGGTTCCACCCCCGCTTTCCTGGTCCTCCCCTCATCAGTGTGGTCCCCAAAGGCCAGAGGAACTTTGTGGTGGCCCCCTCCCCCAATGAGGACTGGGAAGGAGAAGGGGCTTTGTGCCCTCTCCTCAAAGATGAGACTGTCACAGCAAGGGAGGCTGCCTGCCCCCCACCCCAGAAGTGCCCATGGCAGAGGAACCGTCTCCCCGGCCTCAGCCTCTCTGCCGAGCCCCGGCCCCATAGGGCAGCGTGTCACTGGGCCGGCTGAGAGTGGAGGGACCGACGGCCCCGGACTCTCGCTTGCTTCCGGAGCTGTGGCGCGCGTGGTTTCTGTCGCCGTACGTGGGTGCTGCCCGCAGGCGTACACGCACGCACACTGTGATATGTAGAGCAGCGTCAGAAATGCGCGCTACTTCGGCTGTTTTTGTGCTTTAGAAAGGGCACACGCGCGTTTCAAGCAAGAGTTTGTCTGTGGTCGTCGTGTTTGGCACAAAAGTTCATTTGGGACCATTTGTTCCGGGCTGTCGCCTTCCACGCGGGGTCTGCTGGAAACCAGAACCTGCTCCTTGGGTGGCGAGGAGGTAGGGCCCCACCTGTGCCACGTCCCCACACTTCCCGCCCCCCTTTGCGGCCCCCAGCCAGCTTCCATGCTGGAGGCCCTCGGGCATTTGGGCGTCTGCCTCATAAGAAACCATGTTCTCGAGTTTTGTTAGTCACACCTCATTCTTTAATCCAAATCCCTCGAATTATGTTCCGGGGGCTCGGCTCCCGCTCCATCCGCTTCTGCTGTCGCCTCCTGCCTTGTTACGCTTGGGTCTGAATCGCATGTGGAAGTATGCTGGGCACACGTGTGTTTGTGGGCTGTCAGGGTCAGTCCGTACGCTGCAGCTCAGCCTGCCCCCCTATCCCACACTCAGACTTGGGGGGGCGTCTGGGGCAGCCTGGGCTCTGCCACGGGCACGTGGGCGCCTGCGGTCGGGGCACAATCAGCCTTCCCGGGTGCCTTCGGACCTTCCGGGCTGCTCTAAGTGCTGTTTGGGCAGTGGTTCCAGGCAGCCCCGGGAGGACACGGATCCTCCTCAGTCACAGCTGAAAAGGCCGGAGCCCTCACAAAGGGGCGACCAAGCCAGGCCCATCCCCCACTCGCGGCTTGGGACCAGCGGCAGGCGGGGGCTCCTGAGCTGCATCGAGCGGCCCGGAGGGGACTAGGCAAGGGACACGGGTGCTTCTCAGTAGATTGGGGTTCTTTTCGCCTCATTTGGACCATGTGGTTGGGGTTTAGCCCCCCATGCCCGGACCAGGAGTCCCAGAGTGAACTCCCTTTTTTCACGCTCTCTGTCCCCAGCACGGCCCCCACGGTGAGAGGGCGTCGGAGGGAGCAGATCCAGCCTCTGACTGGTGGCTCCTTGTCTGTGGCCCGGCCACGAGTCCAGTGGTCATCCCGATCTAGTTAGGGGTAAAGAGGAAAAGGCCCAGGAGTGAGGGGGGCCCCAGAAGGCAAAGCACAAAACCCCGGGGGAGAGGAAGGTGGGGCAGGGCAGGGGACTTCCCTAATCGGTTTCCAAGGCCTTGTTTTCCCTTCGTGATGTGGAGGGGCACGGACTGGCCAGAGCTTGCTCCTCATTACCCTTCTAGATGCCTTAAAGACTGCAGATTCACGCCTCCACAGCTTCTTTCCGGGGGCTTCACGCCGGGCTGAGTCTTAGCGGCAAAAGCCCCCGGAGGCCCTGCACCCCCCGCTCTGGGGTCCTGGGCCAAAGGGGGGGCCGGAGGCTCAGGGCGGGGGGCGAGCACTACGGCCGGGGTCCCCATGGAGTCTGTGGAATAGAATGTATTTTTCCAAATGGATATTTGCATTAACTGTACCGATTCCTTGTGATAATCCTAGAACGGCATCAACCATGTACATTAAAATGAAAGCCTTTGGTAACCGTGTGTGTGCAGTGGTCAGCGTCCGGGGAGGCTTTGTGAGGCCTGGGTCCCAAGGTTGAGTCCGCAACGCCGGGCGTGTCCCCTCCTGGCTCTGGCCCCTCTTCGAGACTCCTTTTGTGCCTCGGGCTCCCTCTGTGAAATCGGATGTCGCGTCGCCCCCTCTGCCCCCGGACGATGCGGGAAGCTCTAAGCCCACGGGACGGCCTCGGGCCCTGGACCTGCACGGGGAGGGACGGGCCGTTCGCCCTCCCATCGCGGCGCCCCATTTGGAAGCATGTCTGACTCTTTGTGGCCCCGACACTCAAGGAGACTGAGGCACGTGGGGCACAGTGAGCGCCTGAGGCTGGACGGGACCTCGGGAAGGTCAGGAGTCCGAGCGCCCATGGTCCCGGTGCGCCCCCCCGTGGCCGCCCAGGTGCCGGTGCCTGGGAGAGGGGCTTGGGAGAGGGGCTGGCTGTAACGGCCCCGGCACTGTCCGTGAAACTGTGCGAAGGTGATGGAGATCGGAGCATTTGCCCCACGGGAAACGAGGCCACATCCCCCCAGTGCCCAGGGGTGTGCCCCCAGAAATGCCTCTTGTGTTTTATCTGCATTTCATTATTCTTTGAACCCTATTTCTGAGAAGCCAAAGGATAGTCCAAGCTCTAAAGGCAGAGCCGGGGAATGGGGGGGATTGAATGATGGTTTTCCCAGAAGGGGGCGTGGTCGGATCCCCGGGACCCTTGGGCAGGGAGGTTCCGGCCTGGGTCCGGCAGTCAGGCCTCCTGGAGTCTCCCGCCGTCAGGCCGAGGTCAGCGTCTCCTGCCCCATGATTTCCAGCCTCTTCTGGGAGCACGAAGGGCCCCCTCCCCCTCCCTGCTCGCACCCCTCCCTTCCTGGGGACTGAATGTTGGAATCTTTACAAAGTGTTAAGTCATTTAGAGTTGATAGAGACAATAATTATCTAATTTAGCCTGGTTCGGTATCACTGATCTGATCTTACAAGATGTTGTTTTGGGCCAGAACCTGAAACAAGGTACTGAGTAGATCTAATGGATACAATGCTTGTGTTCACACCTTTACTCTTCGGAGTTCACATGTTTGGGAGATTCATAAAGTTAACTGTGTAACTTGGTGAATTCACACCTCACTTGAAGCTCTTGGGGCCAGAGAGCACTCTGGGAAGAAACCCATAATCCCTCTCTCTCGCATCCCATAATCCCTCTCTCTCAAAGGAGCATCAATAGAGCTTCAATGGGCCAGTCAAGAGTTTTTCAGAGTGAAGAAGCTACGAGTCGAGAGTTCAGCTGATTTTAGATCGAGAGGGGAGCGTCAAGTGAGGTCAGCCAGAAGCCCTCTCTGAGTGACGAGTATTACTTTGGAACATTGACTGGGGTCGGAGAGGAGCACTCTGGGAGATTGAGAGCCAGAAGCCCTCTCTCAGAGGCGAGACAGATTCAACTTGGTGCTGGCTCTGGAGACTGAAGAAAGCAGAGGCAGAAGCAAAGGACAAAACGGCAAGAGCTCTTAGAACCAAGCAGAGAGATAGGTCTCTAAGCTAACTGGGCTATATTGGAGGCAATAAAAGATCTGAACTTTTATCACCTGCGTTTTGGTGATTATTTACTCTTAATTGAAACTAAGGCTGCCTCCAGAAAACTTCCCCGAGAAACCTGCTCTCCCAGAGAGAAGAAAATCACCACAATTGAACAGTTCCAGATCTAAACCACCAGCACCTCTTGGGTTCCCATCCCCCCGCCCTTCATCTCCCCCCACACACACACGCTTCCCACTCTTCCCATGGTGCCCCACGGTGCCCGTTCCATAAGCAGCAAACTTCCCTTTGGCTGCCTTCCCAGACGGTCCCCCCGCCCCTGCCCTGGGCCCCCCGACTGGCTGCCCGACCCTCCCCAGCCCACTGGCTCTGCCCCCTTCACACCCAGCACCCAGTGAAACCCTCGGCCCTGTGGCCCCCCCGCCCCCACCGTTCTGCCCCGCAGGCGGCGAGCTTGGCCGGGGAAACCTCCAGGGGAGCCCGCGCCCTCGGGAAGTGGGCCCCGAAAGGCCATCAGGCTGACCGGCCACCTGGAGAGGGAAGCCTCGAGGGGAGAAGCGGGGGAAGAGGCCGGCCAGGGACGGCCAGAGGCTCCCCGTGGGGACCCGGAAGGCGGCAGTGGCGGGCGGGGGAAGCGGCCCAGCCGAGGCGGCTGCCGGGGATGGCGGAGGGGAGGAGGCCCCGGAGTCTGCCGGGCCAGGAAGCGGGCGCCCCCACCCGTGGAAATGGAGCTTTGAGTGGCGTGATGCAATAGCCGGCATTTGTGGCGATTAAGGTCGGGCAAGGAGAGATGGTTTTGCCCATTTTACGGTGGAAAAACAGGGTTGAGACTTGCTCAGGGCCCCCCAGCTTGTGTTTGGGGAAGAACTTGACCTCATCCGGGCAGCAAGAACGGGGCTTTGGGCCTTCTGGGGAAGGTGGCAGCTCATTCTGGACCTGCGGGGGAGGGGAGACACTCACAGGGACCGGCAGCAAAGCGGAGCCGAGAACCGACTCTGGGCTGGGGAGAGCGGGGGGAGGATGCGGGCCGGGTGTGGAGGCTGCCTCCAGCAGGAGTCCCTGCGCACGCTCTGAGAGGAGCCGCTTTCCCAGCGCAGAGGAGAGCCGAGCACTCGCACTGTCCTGAGCAGCCCGCGAGCGCCGGGCCCTACACCTGCGCCCCCTGCAGCCGGCCGGACCCCAGGGTGGGGCACCCGGTCCTGCTCCAGAATCCTCCGGGGACAGTTCCAAGGGCGGCCGTGCAGTCTCCGGGCCGGGCGGACGGAGCGCCCAGGGGTCATGGCGGCTGCTGCCACAGGGGGGCGGCCGCCCCACAGCTCGGGGACCACCGCGGGGAGCGGAACGGAGGCCGGACACACGGGCGGTCCCGAGAGTCGCCAGGGATTCTGGGCAGGGGCGCCACCGCTCAGTTGCCTGGAGCAGCTCGGCCGTCACTCTGGACAACGGCCGATGCTCTCCAGCCTTCTCCGTCCAGTGGAGCGAAACATGTGGCACTTTACCCCCGGAAACCTCCCCCCCCACCCCCCCGGTCTGGGACTGAGACCCCGTCGTGGGCAGACTCCCGGCGCTGCCCTTCCCTCCCTCCCCCCCCTCCCGGTCCGTCCTGTTAAAAGGCAAATACCCGAGGGCAGCTCCACCTTTGCTTCTGTTTGAAACAAGAAATCACAGACGCTGTAACAAAGCACTTGCTTTTTATTTATTTTTGCTGAGGCGATTGGGGTGACCTGCCCAGGGTCGCACAGCCAGGACGGGTTAAGTGTCTGAGGCCAGATTGGAGCCCAAGCCCTGAATTCGGGACGCTCCCCACTGCACCGACCGGCCGCCCCTAAAGCATCTAGGTTTTCCAAAACCTTTCTCCAATTACACGGAAAAGTTCTGAACACTCTTCTCTAAGGGTTTGGCCCCAAGGATACGCGAGTCATTAGAACTTTCTCATCGTCATGGCCGGTAGGGCACAGATAGGCAGAGGGCACAGATAGGTAGAGGGCACAGATAGGCAGAGGGCACAGTCCGGAAGACAAAGGGAGAACTTTTTAAAAAGTGAGGAAATTAAGGAGGGCGCGCTCCAGGAACTGGGAAAAGGGGACGTGGGATGGTGCAAGGAACCGCCATAAAAAAGGGGGAGAGGGGAAGGGAGTGAAACTTGCCCTGCTCAGCTCTGGCCCCACGTGCCCACTAGGCGGAAACAACGCCCAGGAAGCCGGACTTCGGCAACCGGGGACGCTCCCCTCCTCCCCCAATTAACCAAGGAGCATTTCAGCTGGAAGTTGTGAGAAATCGGAAGGGCCCGGCCGGGCACCGGGGCGGGGAGACAGGGAGGGCCTGGGGGAGGGGGGGTTAGGGTGGGGAGGGGGTCCGAGGCCTTTGCACAGGAGCGAGAGTGAGTCCCTGGAAACTCGCAGCTCTCTTCAGTGAGAGCACAGGAAACAGAGACGCTCACGGGGGTGACCGCCTCTGCCGAATGACCCGCAGCCCCCAGCCACGTGGTGGCGACGGGAATCTCTTAGGAATGGAGGAGGGGGATGGCATTGGGGGGAGGGGGGCGCTCAGTCCCAAAACCCCAGGGAGAGAATAAACGGGAGCAAACCCAGTCAGCGCTCGTCACTATAAAAACAATCTCGGAGCAAGTGTCTCGAGTAAGGTCTCGTTTCTCAAACTGCGGGAACCGAGTCAGGTTTATAAAAAATACGCCATGTCCGGGGGCCGCTAGGGGGCGCAGTGGAGAGAGAACCAGCCCTGAAGTCGGGAGGACCCGAGTTCAAATTGGACCTCAGAGACTTGACACTTCCCGGCTGCGTGACCCCCACCCCCAAAAGAAAGCCGTGTCCCAATGGACAGACGACCAAAAGACATGATCTGTGCCCACAAAAACTTCTCCCAGCAGCTCCCTTCTCAGGGCCAAAGTGAAGGACGCTGAGGGGCTGCCCGTCGATGGGGCCCCGGCTCACCGTGGGGCGAGTGCCGGAATTCTGCGGTTCTGCGGGACAAGGAGCAGGGCGCTCTCGGGAAGAGAAAAAAGCCGCCACGTCCTCGGGGGCTCCAGCAAAGGGAGCCGGTCGGAGCACACACGGCCCGTCCCTGACCACCAGCCAGGAGCGCCAGGTCCACGACCGCCGGGGACTCGGGATGAGAACCTCCCTCCGTTCCGAGGAGGAGCCGACTGCTGGGCGCTTAACGACGGTGTTTGACTCATTCACCCCAAAGCCGGCCCGGCCGCTCCACGTGGTCAGTGGTGGCTCCATGGCCGGCTGAAGGCCAAGCTCCCTGAAGGTGCCCCCGGCTCTGAGGCCCCCGTTGCCAGCACCTGCCTTGGTCTTGCCCAGCCAGGCCGATGGGGGCAGGGAGGAGGGCACCTGCCCGCCCTTTCAGCTGCTCTGCTGGAGCTTCACGCCTCCTGGACGTCTCCCCTCCCCCTCCTCACCCAGGGCTCTCTGGGGGCTGTGCCCCCTCCATGAGCCGAGGGCCCCGTCTTTCTCTCCCAGCCCCCTCCTCCGCCGAAGGCGTCAGTCTCGCACGGTGCAGCTGCTGGCCAGGGGCGGGCAGCCCGGGTACTCCTGCAGGCTCGGGTCGTCCAGGTCGCCACGGTCGCCGTGGCTGGCGGAGGCCGGCTGGCCGGTGGGGGGGCCCGTGGCTCTCACACACACACAGCGGGGCTTCTTCCCCCCCGGCTGATACAGCTTTCTGGGGACCCCGGCCCAGGCCCTGGTCACGCCTCCGCTGTGGACAGAAGAGCAGAAAGTGGCCCTGGAGCTCGGCCTCCCACAGCCAAGGATTGGGGGGATCCCCTCTCAGAGAGCGGGGGGCAGCTCCCAAAGGATGCTCCACTGACTCTCCCCTTCACAAAAATCCCCCCTAACCTCGCTGAGAATATGGGGACCCCGGGCCTAGAAGACAGAGTCTGGGGAGCACTGCGGGTAAGGGGGAGAGGAAGGGGGTGCCGCTGGGTCGTGCTGACATTCTCTCAGAAAGCGCAGCTGGGAGGTGGGCTTCCACCTTATTGCACCAGCGGAGGTGACGGGGGGGGGGGCTGGGGGGACCCCTCAAGGAGAAGCAGCTGCGGCACGGGCAGTGTGTGCCGATGCATTGTTGGTGAAGCTGAGACTCGGGAAACTCATTCTCAAAGGCCCAAGTTCTGGCAAACGAAAAGGCCTCGGCCTCCCTCCCTCCCTCCGCTGCCAGGGTCCCCCTGCCCCCACACTGCGGGCAGCAGCACCTCCTCACACACGAGCCAGGCCCAGGGGGCCCGAGGGAGACTCCAGGGGGCAGCGGATCCTGCCGCAGTCATTTATCCCCCGGGTCTTGGGCCTGGTCGCCTCCGTGGCCCGGCTCTCAAGTTTCTTCTTTCCCCAGAGGATTGATGGGTCTGGAGTCAGGAAGTCCTGTGTTCAAATCCAGCCTCCAACTGGGCAAGCCGTCTCACCTAGTCTCCCTCAGTTTCCTCCTTTGTAAATCGGGGCAATAATAGCGGCCACCTCTCAGGGCTGTCGTGAGGACCGAAGGAATAATCACGGAGCACTGAGCACAATTACCAGCACACAGTGGGCACTACATAAAGGCTCTCACTGAAATCTTTAATAGTTGAAGGGAATAAGCATTTATTAAGCACCTACTCTATGCCAGGCAGGTGGCTCTGTCCCAAAGAAGCCCCTCCCAGAGGCGGAGGTCCCCGCCCAACTTCCTGCCCATTTACCTCTGTTTGGAGCACCAGAAGCGGCCAGGGCTGGCCGAACTCCACTCCGAGTTGCATGGGGGGAACTGCTGCCTCTGCCCGTCTTCTGTCTCCCTGGCTGCCACCCCCTGGGCCATGGTGGCCTCCGCCAGGAGGAGGGCAGGAGTGGGCTCTCCATTTTCCTCATAGAACCTTCCGATCAGCTTTCCTGGGAGCAAGAGAACACCGAGATGAGAGCGGCCGGCTCTCCCCACATCCCTAAGACAAGTCCCAAACACGGGCCCCCTCTGCAAGGCAAAGTCCCCTCAGCCACGGTTGCTGGGTGAGGGCAGGGGCCCCGGCAACCTCTGCTCCCCCTCAGTCCCTGGAAAGCTTCCCCTGAGCCGGCGAAAGTCTCGTCTGAACGATCCTTCTAAAAATCCAAATTGCTGCCGGACTAGGGCCAGGTCCTCAGGCTAGAGTCCGGCGGGGAGACAGCAGAGGGGCTTAACGGCTTCTGCCAATAGGAGGAGAGCCTCAGAGGGCTGGAGAGTCAGGGAGTGGAAGCAGCTTTTCTCCTCTCCCCAGTGCTCGGCGTGGGGCTTTGCCCATGGGAACATTAACGCTGCATTCATGCAAACTGGATTTTAAGGGACGGGTGGCCGAGAGGGCCTTCTCTTCCAGAGAAATGAAGGCGCGGAATCTCCGAGAACTTTTGGCGAGCATCCTGGCCTGGGCACTGAGGCATGCGGGGGAACAGCCGGCCACAAAGCTGGGCAGAGGATCTGGGCCGGCCTCGCCACTCCTTCCTGATGCCCCATCACACATCGGGCCCAGACTGCATCAGGCTTCTGCCGGGAGTAAGGCCTGGAAATGGGCTTCAGTTGGAGGTTTCCAAAATCTTCCTGAAACTGTTGAAAGAACTGAAGACTCCGGACTCTGACAGCCGCCCCCCAACTGGCTTTGGTGAAATAAAAACTCGTCGGAGGCCGCAGCGTTGGTAAAGGAACAGTCCAGCGGGAATCTCCTCCCGGCTACTCCGGAAATGCCTTTCCTCCGCTCGTTATCCTCGGGCTGACCACGGAACGCCAGGGCTCACGTCCTGGGTGACCCAGGAGAAGTGTGGAGCGTTCCGGGAGGTGCAGCGCCCGGAGCGGGAGGGCCTGCCAAAGCCCTGGGTCCGCCTGTCCCCACCTCTCACCTGCGGTTCCAAGGAGCGCTAGCACACAAAATGGCCTCCTCCCAGTAAAACCGTCTCAGGGGACGGGCCTCAGAGCCCCCGGCGGGAATGTCCGCCCCAAACGCGGGAAGACTGCAACGATCCGTTCTGGCGCCACGAGGGCGGCTGCGGCTGGGCGCGGAGAGCTCGGAGCTCGGTGGGCTGTCTCCACTACATCTCGGGTCACTGCCAGTCCCCCTGACTTTCGTCTTCCACGACCTTTGATGACTGGGCAACCGCCCCGCTGAAATCCAATTCATGAGCCAGGCAAGACATCAACCCTTGAGGTCACCGATCACTGGACAGCCGAGTTCAGGTCGGGGGCTCTTCCCACTGTGGTTCTCCTCCAGGGAATCATGAGGACTACTTGGGGAGGGAGGACCGTCGGAGGAAAGTAAAACGTGCCCCCTCCCAACCTCAGAGGAGCGCCAAGATCCAAGGAGTCTGCTTCCCTTGGCAATGTCTATTCTCTAGGACGCGCCTTTGAAGAGCCACCTGGCACCTGGCACAGCGGGCATCCATGATTATTTCTCCCACGGCGTGAGCCGTGTCTGTCTTCCTAGTTTTACTTCCCACCAGGTTTCCTCATGTGCTCCTGGCTCCCGCCAGACCAGCGGCCTCGGGGCTGCCTGTTGTGCTGAACTGGGCTTCGCCCCGAGTCCTTGCCCTGTCCTCCAAGCTCAGGCCTCACCTCTTGTCCTGGCTCCCGGCCAAACCAGGATCTAGGCCGTGAACTTTAACCAAATTGGGGAAACAAAGGCCCCAGAGGATGGCAGATAATGCAGGGGGCAGGGAGGAAGCTCTGTGACACCGAAGAGCAGTTCCAGAGCCCAGGGACCTTGGAGAAGGCTTCTGCACGTGACAGTGAGGGCTTGGCCTGGACCCTGAAAGAAGGGGAGCACTTAACTAGAGAAAATGGGGGAGGGCACCCCAGGCAAAGGGACGGAGGAGGAAAGGATGGGGAGGAGGATATGACAGGGAGCTGCATGTGACAGTTACCCCTCAGATGGTGGAGAGTCCTGCATTTTCTAGGTAGTTGTCATCGAAGATTTGGGGGTTGGGGCTGCCTGGGCCGGGGTTTATGGGGATTATTTTGGCAACAAAGTGAGGATGCCCCAACAACACTTATGGGAGTGAACTGGAGGAGGATGGAGCCGGGGAGGTCAGGAGGAAGACTGGGCAATCCAGGGAAAAGCAAATGACCTTTTTCTCCCATGGTGCTCTCCAAGGAGGCGAACCTTCTTCCTCTTCCAGGACTTGATTTCTGGTCTACAAAATGAGGACGTTGGACTCCTAAATCTTTCGGGTCCAAAAGAAGGATGGGGAAGAAGCTGGCGACCAGGCCGGGTGAGGGTCAGCTGAAGGCAATGAGGACGTTTTATTTGGAGAACAGATTATTAGGGGGATGGTAGGGGGACAGGACAGCCTTCCTCAACTACCAGAAGAGTTCTTTTGTGGAAGGAAGGTTAACAAACTTTTTTTGAGCACCTACTGTGTGCCAGACTCTAGTGCTTAGCACTGAGGGCGTGAAGAAAGGCAAAGCCCAGCACCTGCCTGTATGTATGGGATAAGCAGGAAATAGATAATCCTGGAAGTAACAAGGGTGGGGAAGGAGCAAAGGGCAGCCAGAGAAGCTGAGCAAGATGGAGCAGCCGGGAGGGCCAAGGTCATTGGATCAGAGGAGATAAGACAACTGGAAACAGGTGGGAGCCAGAGAGCACTTCAGACTTCATCCTGAAGACCACGGGAAGTTCGGAGGGGGTGTGGGAGGCAGCCCGTGAGATGGGTGTGAAATCCTCCGGCCACCCGGGCTGGGCACTAGAGGGCGAGGGGTCGCAGGGGGAGAAGCACAAGCGGATGCAACATAGGCCACGGGCTGCAGAAAATGGGTGTTTGGGTCTTCTTCCACATCAAAGTTCCAAAGCTGGGCCCCCCGAGGCCACACAGCTGCTCCTTCTGGGCACTTCCACACCGAGCGCCCCGGGGTCTCTCGCACCGAGCACGCGCAGGCCCCGGGCCGGGCAGGGGGCTCTAACCGGCCGGCCGGGCACCTTCTGTGACCACTCCTTGCGCTGGGGTGCCAGGGGTCTTTTTTCGTCCTGGCTTTTGGAAAGTCCAGTTTTTCTCTTCTCAGGTCCCTTAAAAGAGAGGCAGAGGCAGCGGCAGGGACAGAGCTGTCTCCTTTCCTTCTTTCCAGCTTCTGACTACGTCGTCTCGCGGTCATCCGCTTCTCCTTCGCCCCCTCTGGTTTTCAGAAGGTTTTTTCCTGGGCAAAATGCTGCCCGTTCTTCCTCCAAACCGTTAATTCTCCTCACATCTTCCCCCGTGTCGCTCTCGCTGATGTTTTCTTTAAACTCCCGCTTCCTTTCCCCGCTTTCTGGCGGCCTGGCAGACTCTGCCCTTGGCTGCAGTCCTGCTCCCTCCCGTGCTGGGGTTTGTCTCCAGCTCCGGGCCCCCCTTAACGAGCTCCTTCCCAGGGGATCCTTCCAGTCTTGCTCGTTTCACAGGCTTCTTCCTGCCCTTGCGCTTCATGCCCGCTTCATGCCCGCTTCATGCCATGCTCTGCCCACTTGGGGGCCAACCTCTCCTAAATTGTTTTTTGTGCCGTTCCCCAAGAAGGCGCTTTGGGCAGAGGAGCCCCCCCCCACCCCGACCCCTGGCGCACCCACGAAGGCGTAGTTCTTCTCGTAGAACCGCAGCCAGTCCCGCAGGATGAGCATCTGCGCGGGACAAAAGTCCGACACGTCGTCGCTCAGGCCTTCCTGCGAGAAGTCCCCGGTCACAAAGGCTCGGGAGGCATCGCGACCTGCAGGGACAGGGCCTGGGTCAGCACGGGGGGGGGGGGGGGACAGGAAAGGGCGCCCCGCGGACCGCATGGAGCACCGCGGGGGGGGGGCACAGGGAGTTAGGGCCCAGGGGAAGGGGCGCCCCAGCCCCCCACGCAGTACTGCCGGGGTGCAGGTCACGGACGGTGCCGAGCAGGGCAATGACCCAGGCAAGGCAGAGGTTCACCCAGGGGAGGGGAGGCGCAGGTCACGCCCCCCTCCCCACCCCCATTCCCCACCCTGCCCGCGGAGGGGGGGAGGGGCCCGGCCTGCGTCGGGGGCGCGCACCGGCCAGGCCGCTGTAGGCACGGCCGCGCGCGTAGTGAGCCCTCCCGGCCTCCACATCGAACACGCGGCCCAGCAGTGCCAGGTAGAGGCCGGGTTCGCCCGCGTCCCCGCGGTAGCGGGCCAGCTCGGCGGCGCGGAGCAGCCGGGGCCTCGAGCCGGCTTCCCGGCCACCCAGCAGCCAGGCCGCCGCCGCCACGGTCACGGCCACGGTCACGGCCACGGCCACGGCCAAGCTCGGCCGTGGCTCCGCGCCGCCGCTCACGCTCCTCCTCCCCGGCATCGGAGTCTGCGCTCGCCCGCCGCCCCTCACAAAGATGGCGGCCGCCGGCCCTCGATCCGGACGTGACCCTACCAAGATGGCGGGGGACTGATGGGAGCGGAGGCGGGGCTGGAGGGCGGAAGCCGGAAGAGGCCGCAGGAAGTGGGCGCGCCCCGCCCCGCCCCGCGCCGCGCCTGCGCCAGTCAGTCCCGGCCGGCGGCGGGCACGGGCGCTGCGGGCCATGGGGAATGTCCCGAGCGGCGGCAGCGACGACGAAGAGCTCGAGGGCCCGGCCGGGGGCTGCTCTGGGCCGGGGACCGGGCCAGGGGGGCCGGGGCCGGGCCCGGGAGCGCCCGGACCCGAGACTGCGGGCCTGGTCTGCAGCGCCCCGGGGCCCGCCGGTCCCTCTGCGGGCGGCCTGCCGGGACCCGCGGCGCTGCTGGAGCCCGGAGCGCTGCGACAGGCGGCCCGCCTGAGCCCCGGTGCCCCTGGCCCGGCCCCGGCCCCGGCCCCCGACGGCTCGGGCCGCCCAGCGCTGCTGCGCTGGCTGGAGGAGCGCCGGGCCCGCGGGGACTCGGTGGTGAGCGGGGAGCAGCTGCGGGAGGCCCTGGAGGCGCGCGGGGCCGGCGACGAGGTGAGGCTCGCGCGGGGTGGGGGTAGGGGAGGGCACCTGTCACCTGCATGTGGGGGAGGGCGGGACCAGACCCCCCCCAGGATACCTGTCACCTGCGTGGGGGGAGGGCGGGACCAGACCCCCCCAGGACACCTGTCACCTGCGTGGGGGGGGGCGGGAACAGACCCCCCCAGGATGCCTGTCACCTGCATGGGGGGAGGGCGGGACCAGACCCCCCCAGGACACCTGTCACCTGCGTGGGGGGAGGGCGGGACCAGACCCCCCCCAGGACACCTGTCACCTGCGTGGGGGGAGGGTGGGACCAGACCCCCCCAGGACACCTGTCACCTGCGTGGGGGGAGGGTGGGACCAGACCCCCCCAGGATGCCTGTCACCTGCATGGGGGGAGGGCGGGACCAGACCCCCCCCAGGATACCTGTCACCTGCGTGGGGGGAGGGCGGGACCAGACCCCCCCAGGACACCTGTCACCTGCGTGGGGGGAGGGCGGGACCAGACCCCCCCCCCAGGACACCTGTCACCTGCGTGGGGGGAGGGCGGGAACAGACCCCCCCAGGATACCTGTCACCTGCATGGGGGGAGGGCGGGACCAGACCCCCCCCAGGATACCTGTCACCTGCGTGGGGGGGGGAGGGCGGGAACAGACCCCCCCAGGACACCTGTCACCTGCGTGGGGGGAGGGCGGGACCAGACCCCCCCCAGGATACCTGTCACCTGCGTGGGGGGAGGGCGGGACCAGACCCCCCCCAGGATATCTGCGCCTGCATGGGGGGAGGGCGGGACCAGACCCCCCCCCCAGGACACCTGTCACCTGCATGGGGGGAGGGACTGGCAGCTTCACATGTGAGTGGCCCGGCGCCCATACAGGTGGGGGGCAAGGCTGGACGGTTCGAGGCTGGGTCCGAGCCCCTGCTTGGGGAGCAGAAGAGACCGGCGTTGGGGGCGCTCCCTGGGGAGGGGCCCTTTGGGTGCGGGGCCGCCCCTGCTCTCCCGTGGGTCCTGGCCCAGTTCCCCTTCCCCACGTAGAACTCGTGACGGGACTGTTTCGACCCCCGCGCCCCCAGGCTAGACGGCTGCCGCCGAGTCCTGGCCCCGGGGGGGGCTGGGGGGGCTCCCTCCGTACCCTGCCCCGGGGCCAGCTGTGCATCGTGGGGGGGGGGGGCCAGGGGCTCGCAGCCAGAGGCCAGCCCCCCCCCCCCGGGTTTGACCTGGGCTGGGGGCCGGTCACTGCTCCCTTGGGCAGCCTCGGGGGCTCTCGCTGATGCTTGGCGGTGGGAGGGAGGGTCCCCCGGTCTCCAGCCCCGACCCCCCGCAGGAAGCTGCCGAGGAGGGAGGAGGGACGGGGCCGGTGTGGCGGGGTGGGCACGAGCCGTGGCGCTGGGCTGCCTCCATCGGGCTCTCCCCGGGGGGGGCTGGCCCGGGGCCCCCCGGTCTGCGGTCTGGAGGACAGACTGGGGCGGCTTCGGCCCCGGCGGCACTTGGTACGGATGGGGCTCGGCCCGTCTCTGGAGCCCCCAGCCCGCTCCGGAAGGGAGAGGGGGCCGGGACTCTGGGGGCCCGAGGCCGGAGGAAGGTTCTGCTTCCTCGGGGAGGGTGTGGCAGGAGCCGTCACTCATCCCCTCGTCTCCGGTCAAAGTCCGCAGGTCTCCCTGGGGAGCCAGAGGCGGGAGCCCGAGTCCGGGCAGGAGTGGGGTCTGTGGCAGGGAAGCCTCCGGACGCCCCGGGAGCTGCCCCCACGGGCATCGGCGCGCCCTGGGCACCCGTCGTCGTGACTGGCATCAGGCTCGCCCCTGGCGCTGCTGACCCGGGCTCGGGGCGTCCTCTCTGTCCGCTTTGCCCCCGAAGCCCCCAAGGGTGGCGCAGGGTCAGGCGCGCGTCCGTGACGCGGGACGTCGGGGGGTCCGCTGGCGGTTTCGGGGTCCGTGGCTCAGACGGGGGCGCGCGCTCGTCCCTGACTCTCGGGGCTTTTCCTGGTTTTTTCTCGCGCTTTGTTTATTAAAACCGTCTCGGAGCCGAACTTCGGCTTTGCCCCTTCCGGAGGCCTGGCTGGGTTTGGGCCCGGGCTCGGGCCCCCCTGTGGCTTTCCTCGAGGGCGGTTTGAGTTTCCGTCTGAGCCCCTGCCCCGGAACAGCTCCTTGGGGCGGGATTTTTGCCCAGCCAGGCCCAGGTCCGGCCCTTACTCGTGGGAGGGGGCTCCCCGCAGAGCCGCCCCCGCTGGCCCAGGACCCCCCTCCCGTCGGGGGCTTCTGTGGGACGCTCTGCCCGGGCCCGGCCTCTGCTTCAGGGCCCCCGGAGCCCTTCCCCCGGTGGGCCCCCGCAGGCTGCCCAGGAGCTGCCCTCTCGGGGCCCAGACCTCCCAGGCTGGCAGGGGCTCCCTCGTGTGGGGGAGGACTCGGGAGGACTCCCGTCTTCTCTTCTGGCTTCTGGGCCGCACGGGGGGGCCGGGCAGCGGGGGAAGGGCGAGGTGAAGGAGCCGCTGGGGCTGGAGCCCGGCGGGGGCAGGTAAAGGTCCTGCTGCGGAGGGACCTCTGGCACCGGGCAGCCCCAGGGAGCTCGAGGGCCGGGCGGACGGAGCCGGTTCTGCCGGGGGGGAAGAGGGAGCGGGCAGGAGGTGGAATAGGAGGGAGGACTCTGCAGAAGGAGCTGAGGACCCAGCCCCCACGTGGAGGAGGAAGCCCGAGGGGAGGGCGAGGCACGGTCCCTCCCAGATGCCCGTGGGGTCCGGGGCTGGGGCTCAGGACAGAGCTTAGGGGGCCAGGCTCAGCCCCCTCCCCCTCCCCAAAGTCCCCCCTTTCCGGCGTCCCGCAGTCTGGGCGCGCCCTGGGCGGGAGAAGGGCTCCGGGGCGCTCGGCCCGGGCAGGGACTTGCCGTCTCCCGGCTGACGCTCCCGTCTCTGCCCGCCAGGTCTTCGCCCAGTTTGACGTGGAGGCGGACGGCCCGGTGGATGTGGAGAACATGCTGGAGGCCCTCAAGAGCTCCAGGGGCGCCAGCCTCCCCGGGGAGCTGAGCCACGTCACCAGGCAGCTCCAGGCCTGCCCCCTGGTTCCCGGTGAGGCTGCCAGGCCTGGGCCCGGGTTTCCTGCTCCCCCGCAGCCTCACGCGGGGGGAGGGGGACGGCCCCTTGGGGGGCTGGGATGGCGAGGGCTGGCCCCGGGCCGTGGGGGTCTCTGAGAAGATCGACCCCTCCGGTTCCTCTCTCCTTCTCCAGCACTTTGGGCTCCTTCCCATTTGTCCCTCGGGTGTAGAGCCCGGGCTCAGAGTCAGCAGTCCGGCCTCGGACACTCCCTGGCTGGGGACCCTGGGCGGGCGCCTGCCTCAGTTTCCTCATGAGCAAAATGAGCTCCCCCCCATGGGGGTCCCAGAGAGTGGGACACAACAGACCAGCCACGGTCTCCGCACGTTCTCTCCCCGCAGTCCCGGAGGTGGGGGGGCGAGAAAAGGGGCCCTCGCCTTTCCCAGGTCACACGGCCAGAGAGTGTCCGAGGCCGGTTCTGGACCCCCGTCCGGGGCAGCTCGGACTCCGAGCCCGCGGCCACCGGCCCCCTGTGCTTTTCAGGTTTCATCGACATCTTTTCCGAAGGCACGGAGAGCCTGGGCGCCCACTCTGCCATGATCTTGCGCTTCCTGCACCGGAACCGCATCGCGAGCATGGCGCTCCCTTACCCGCTGCTGGATTACTGCCACACCGTCTGTGCCATGAGGTCGTCCGTGCTGAGAGAGTCTCTGGACCAGCTCGTGCAGAAGGACAAGGGTGAGGGCGGCCCCCGGGCCCGCCGGGAGGTCCTCGGGCCCCTCTGCAGGTGGGCACCCCGGGAGGAGACCAGGAGGGCGGACAGCCCGGGTGCCAGAGCTGGGCTTCCCTTTGCAGAGGCCCCGGGAGAGCTGAACGGGAGCCCCGAGTCCGACCAGCTCAAGGCCGTCGCCAAGTGCTACACGTACATCGAGACGTCCTCCAACTCAGCCGACATCGACAAGATGACCAACGGAGAAACGTCGTCCTTCTGGCAGTCCGACGGCAGCGCCCGCTCGCACTGGATCCGGTGAGGAGCCCGGAGGGAGCGGGGGCCGATCCCCCAGGAGACCTGCGGACGCTGTCGGGCCGGCGGCCCCTCCTGCCCTCAGCCTCCCCGCCCGCCCTCCTCGTCCTGGCCCGGGGTCCGCTTCCCATCAGGCGCGATGCAGTAGCCGGGGGGAAGGCCACGGTCCTCCCCCCATCGGGCTGGCCCTCGCCGGCTGCCTGCTTCCGTCTGGAGCATCTGGAGGGGGGCCGGGCTAGATCCCGGACGGGTCCAGTGGCTTCTGGAGCCGCGGCTCTGAGGGAGGCCACCTGGGGGGCTTCAGGGGGACCTCGGGCCTCGTCTCCCAAGGGCGAGCGCCCGAGATGAGCGTGGGGTTGTCCCCAGCCTCCCAGCATCAGCGCCACATTGGGGGTCACAGGCAAAGGACCGGCCTGGTCTCGGGAGGATGCGGGGGCAGGGGCACCGCGGTGGGGGCGCCTTCCGAGTGTCCCGCGCCCCCTGGTGTCTCGCAGCTTGAAGATGAAGCCGGACGTGGTCCTCAGACACCTGTCGATCGCCGTGGCGGCGAGCGACCAGAGCTACATGCCGCAGCAGGTCACGGTGGCCGTGGGCCGGAGCACCGGCAGCCTCCAGGAGGTCCGCGACGTCCACATCCCCAGCAACGTCACCGGCTACGTGACGCTGCTGGAGAACGCCAACATCAGCCAGCTGTGTGAGTGCGCGAGGGGCCCTTTTCGGGCCGGGGGGCTCGTCCGCAGGCGCGCTTCCTGACAAATGTCGCCGCGCAGACCCGCCTCACGTGGCCCCGTGTCCTTCCTGCGCCGGCGGGGCCCGAGTGGCGGGTGTAGCGGGGACCTCATAGGAGGTCTTGGCGGCTCCCCTTTCTGACAGGGGCTCTCGCCCCCCATGCCGGCCCAGCCCTGGGGCGCAGAGCTCTGAGCACTGCAGCCCGCCCCCTGCTCTGGCCCCCCACGCGCGGGGCACAGAGCTCCGAGGCTCTCGGGGAGGCCCCGGCCCTGACGTGCTTCTGTTCTCGGCAGACGTCCAGATCAACGTGAAGCGCTGCCTCAGCGACGGCTGCGACACCCGGATCCACGGGCTCCGGGCGGTGGGCTTCCAGCGCGTGCGCCGCGCGGGGGTCTCGGTCTCCGACGCCTCCGCCATCTGGTACTGGTCCCTCCTGACGTCTCTGGTGACGGCCTCCATGGAGACGAGCCCGGTGTTCGTCCAGACCATTCTGCAGAACACCCAGTAAGATGCCTCCGAGCCCCTGCCCGCCTGCCCTTCTATCCTGTGGGAGAGGAAGGGGCGATCCTGTGCCCCGCCCCGGCCCCCTGGGGTGTTGGGGGGGGTCTCTGCCATAGAGAGCCCCCCGTGTCCCCCAGCCTCAAAGCGGCGGGGTGGGAGGGGCCCCAGCCATGCGTGCCCCCTTCCTCCCTGCCCCTGAACTTTCCCTCACCTGGGCCTGGTCTCCGGGGCACACCTGAAGCTCCTGTGACTCAGCCTGTCCGGGGAGGTCCTGGCAGCCTGAGGGACTGAGCAGGGCTGGGGAGGAGGAGCCTCTGGGCAGGGGCCTGGGCTGCCTCAGGGGAGGTGCTGGTCCCCCTTCCTCCGCCCTCCCCACCCCCCGTGCCCGGAGCTGGCCCTTGGGGAGTGCTAGTCTGGGAGGGCACCGAGGGCGGAGCGAAAGAGCCAGAGTTCAGCCCTTCCCAGTTGGGGGAAGGAGGGGGCGGAAGCCCCCAGGCGGGGTCACTGGTCAGCTAGCTGTCAGGCTGGAGGTCCGGAAGAGGGCCCCGGGGAGGGGGCGGGCCTCTCTGGAGGCCCGGGGTCACAGGACTGATTGGCACAGTGCATGGGGCCATTGTGGCGGGGCAGGGGTGAGGCTCCGTGGGGGGGACCCCTCCCCCAGCCCTGTCTCTGCTCTTCTTCGTCCAGGAAAGCGCTGCAGCACATGCCCCCGCTCTCGCTCTCCCCGGCCTCCACGGACGGGGCCAGCTTCCTGTCTCCCAGCGTCCTGGGCGAGGTGGACGGCTTCCTGGTGAGAATAACCAGGTAGGCCTTCCTGCCCGGCCCCTGCCCGGAGCCCCCCAGATGGCCTCTGGGCGGGCCGGAGTCGCAGGGTGGGGAGGGCGCCCTCGGGTTAGTGGGCAACGACTGAGCCCCCGCCCCGTTCTCCTTCTGCGCTCGGAGTGCCCGGGGCTGGGCGGCCTTCCCTGCGCGGTGCCAGAGATTCTTGGTGGTTTGGAGGGGATCCCCCCGCCAGGGGGCCGAGGGTCCGCTCAGCGTCCCCGGCTCCGTCTGTCTCCAGCCCTGGGCCATGGGTGACCGCCCGCATTTTGCCCTATTCACAGTTGCTTGGCTAACCCGGAAGTAGAGCTGACCTTGCTGGCCTTTGCCCTGGCCCGAGGGAGCGTGGCCAAAGTGCTCAGCTCTCTGTGCGCCATCACCGACCACTTGGACGCGCCCTACCAGGCCTCGGCCCTGATCGCCTCGATGGCCGCCGTGCGACAGAACCTGCTCTACAAATATGGTAAATGCTCCCGCTGGGAGCCCCCTCTGCCAGGCAAGGTCTTCACAGTGAGCAATGGGTCAGGGTTAGGGCAGGGGTCTTCGCAGTGGGCCATGACCCGGGCAGGAGTCTTTGCAGCGGGTGGTGGGCCGTGACCCGGGCAGAGGTCTTCGCAGTGGGCCATGACCCGGGCAGGAGTCTTTGCGGTGGGTGGTGGGCTGTGACCTGGGCAGGGGTCTTCGCAGTGGGCAGCGGGCCGTGACCCGGGCAGGGCTGACCAGATTCTCTCTGCTCGGCCAGGCAGGATTCTGCAGCCAACGCTCCAGGCGTGTGATGTCAAGGGGAAGGGTGAGAAGTCGGGGCCGGAAAACCTCCTGGCCGAGCCCTGGAGTGGAGATGGTGAGTGACCGGAGGGCGGGGGCGGCCAGAGTAGGGATGCTCGCGCCGCGGGGGGCCGGTGCCGTCCTGGAGAGCCTCGGACCCTCGGTGCCCCGTTGTGCCTCTTCTGGGCCACTTCTGGGAGAGGTCCTCCCTGACCCTTTGTAAGATGGCCCAACTGAAGAGGAGTTGGGAGTCTAGGGACGAAAATGAAGCCCGCTGATGTAACATCTGCGTCCTGGGGCGGCTCTCCTTGGTGGCGAGTGTGTCTGGGCCTCCCCCCTCCTCCGTGACTCCTGCGACGGCAGGTCCCCGTGGACCCCTGGCCTGGCTCCTGGAAGCACCGCCTTGAGCCCACTCCCCTTTCTTTGCCGGCCAGAGGCCGAGGACTGGAGGGCGCTTCCGTTAGGCCTCGGGGCAGCAGCCAAGCACAGAACAGGGCTCCCAGCCTGGCCAGAGCCTCCCTCCGGAGGAGAGGAGCCCTCCAGTTCTGGGGGGCCGGCCGGAGGGCTCAGGCCCGACTCGGTGCCTCTGCCCACCCCGACTTCTGTGTGATGGTGGCGCAGCCTTTAAGGGAGGCCGACTGGCTTGGGGGGGGGGACGACCCTGGGTGGAGGGGAGCCCATTTTTATCCATCTTCAAACTTGCTGCTGGAGTAAGGCCGTGAGGGGGCTGCGGACCCCTAGACGTGGCTGTGGGACAGGGCGGCGAGACCGGCTCGTCTGCGCGTGTGATGTTGCCGGAAACCTAATAGACAGAAGACTAGAGCCCCTCCCTCAGGTGTCCGAGGCGGGTGCTTCTGATGCTCTGTGATGGCTCTCGTTGCGGCTCGTTCAGCGTGGGGGGCGGCTCTGGGCCGGGATGGGGAGGCGGGGCCGTCGAGAAGGGCCTCTGGGAGGGAGAAGGTTCCAGGCAGCCCCGGTCCTTTGCCTGCTCGGATCCCCTCATGGCCTCGGAGCCGGGCCTTGGGGAAAGCCACGTGGGTGCGGCGACCGAGCCGGGGTTGGGCCCTCGTTCAGCCTCTGTCCGTCCCCGGTGGCCTCCCAGGGTTTCAGCCGTGTCCGGGCCAAGATTGTCCGGCCTTGGGCCAGTTGGCCGACAAAGAACAGGTCACGTGAGGACTTTGCCTTTGATGAAACTTTATCTTTCCACGGACGTGTGTGGTTTCTCACGCTCGTTTCACGAAAACTCCGTGTCCCGCGTCGTCCTTCCTCACCTGTCCCCTCCCCAAGCGGCGAGGGGCCCGACGCTTCCCCGAGCGGCCCCACGTTTGTCACGTGGCACCGGAAAAGTCAGATCAGAAAGGGGTGAGGTGAGAAAGCAAAATGTGAGCGAACAACACGACGAGAGTGCGAATGCCCCGCCGTGATCCCCGCTCGGTGCCCACAGTCCTCCCGGGGTCCAGATGGCGATCGCTGCAGCCGACCTGAATCCGAAAAGAGCCCCGCCCGTCAGAATCGATCATCCTGTGATCTTGCCGTCGCCGTGGACACCGTCTCCTGGTTCTGCTCCCTCAGCATCAGTCCGAGCGATAACATCCCATTGCCGTGTTTGACCCGGCCGTTCCCCAGCCGCCCGCATCCCCTCGGTTTCCAGGTCCTTGCCCCCACGGAGGGGGCTGCTGACACATTTGTGCACGGGGGGGCCCTGTTCCCTCCTTTAGGGTTTCCTTAGGATACAGACCCGGGAACGTGACTGCTGCTCCAGGGATGCCCGCAGCTTATGCACAGCTGGATCGCCCTGTGGGCGCGCTGCCAAACCCCTCTCCAGGAGGTCCAGTCCCCATGTCCATCCCCAAGCATCAGAGTCCCTGCTCTCCCCTGCCCTCCGGCCCCTGTTTGTCCCTGTCCCTCTGGCGATCCAGGAGGTGCGAGGCTCCCTCCGAGGTGTCTGAATTTGCATTTCTCTGCCCAGCGGTGATCCAGGGCAGCTCTTCCCAGTCGGGGGATCTTAAGGAACAGCTTTGTTCACTAGGGAAAGCGCCCGTGTCCCTGAATGGGAGCGTGGGAGAGGATCACGGGCCATCCGGTCCAGCCGCCGCCCTGGGTGATTGGAAGAGGAGCCCAGGGTCACGGTGGGCTCTGTCCGTGGGGCACTAGCAGGCCAGGACCATCCTCTGAGCTCGGGGTGGGGCCCTCACCTCGGACCTTGCCTCTGTCAGCCAGCGCTGGCTGAGAACTTGAAGGGACCGAGGAGCATTAACCTAGAGAGAGGGAGGCTGCGCCGGGGCTGGGGAGAGAAGGAACGAGAGCGGTTCTGCTGGGCTTGAGGAACCGAACCTCCGGGCCGGGGCCTGAGGCTGGAGGCCCACCTGCTGGACATGGAGGCGGGCGGTGGGCGTCGGGCTCGCTCTCCCAGTGCCGGACACTGGGCGGCGGTTCTGACCTGGGTGCCCGGCTCCCCTGGCTCGGAGCCACTCTCGGTGCCAAGAACTCAGTTGGATTTTCTCGTCAGGCTTTCTCACGGAGACGGGCAAGACCAGGGCGAGCATCATTTTCTCCACGGGCACAGAGGCGGCCTTCCAGGTCACGCAGCTGAGGATCAAGGTACTTTGCTGGGGACCGACTCGGGCCGGAACGGGGTTTTAGGAACGAGCCTGCTCAGGCTCCCTGGGGCGGTGCCGTCCAGTTCCCGGCTCGTGCGCTGTTCCCAGCAGCGCCGGCTCAGGAGCTGCAGCTTGGCCAGCGGGCATTGTAGGCAGCAGTGCCCACGCTCGGGCCTCCCTGTCCCATGGTCGCCCCCAGCCCCAGCTCCTCGTGAGACTTGCCCCTTGTCAGAGGCTTGGTGGGTACAACCAGGCGCTCCCTTGGGGGGGGGCGCCCCTCCAGACACGGGGGAGAGCGTTTACATCAAGGACGCAGCCCCCTGTCATCATCAGAGCTGGCCACGCGGTACTTGGGAGGCGGGCAGAGCTTCTGAGGCGACTGGCAGCCTCCTGGGCACTCCGCAGCTTCGCTCCGGGGCTGGCAGAGCTCCCGGCTCCCCGTAGGGCAGCATCCAATGGCGTGAGCGGTTCCGGTCCTGCTTCTGAGCTCCTCAGAGGGCTCTTTGTGCCCTTCCAGGTGCGGCGGGGCAGCATCGGGGCCCAGTGCGGGCTGGTCTTTGCCTACAACTTCCCCTCGGAGAGGTTCCAGGCCGAGGAGCACTTTCAGAGGTTCGAGAAGTACGATACGTGGAGGCTCCCCGAGTACCGGCAGTTCTTAAAAAGCAGGTAGGAAGCGGGGGCCCCTCCGCGCCCCCCGAGAGGGCCGGCAGGCCTTCCCCCGGGCCTCTGAGGCCACTATCTCGGGCACCGGTCCTGAGTCCCGGCTCGGGGGCCTGCCGCCTTATGGGAGCCAGGCTGGGGCTGGGAAGGGCCCCTTGACCTGCCTCTTCTGCCTCAGGCCGGGCACTTCATTTGGCGGGCACCTGGCACAGATGCAGAGCGCCAAGGGGCCCAGCCCTGGGGAAGCCTTGGGGCCTTTCTTCAGGGCCCCCGACTCCCCAAGGCTCATTCCTTCCCGGGGCCCTCGCACTCCTTGCTGCCCCTCCCAGTGTCCTCGGGTTCCCGAGACGGGAGCACCTCGAGGGCGAGGACGGGCTCTGGGCGGGCACTAGGACCTCACCGTCCGACACCTCGCAGACACTCTGGGGAGCCCCGGGCCCACTTGGGCCAGGCCGGCCGAGGCTTCCTGGGGGAGGGCCGTCAGCTCCCGGGTTTTGTGCCCTCGTCACCTCTCCGACCCTCAGCATTCGAAGGCAGCAGCCCAAAGGGCCCCGGCCTTTCCCTCCCCCTCCGACCCTCGCCGAGGTTTTCCACTTGGCATCTTTTGCACCCTCGCGGCCGCCTTGCTGGCAGGATCCCCATTTTGCAGATGGGCCTCCCTGACTCCGGGCCTCGGCCCCCGTCTCTTGCCGTGGCCTCAGTGGGCGTGGCCGGTCCGGCCGGCATCCGCGTCCCCGCGCCCACGCTGCCTTTGTCGGGGTCACTCGGCCTCTTGGTCTGAGGTGGGGGTGAGGCTGGTGCCTCCTGCCCCAGGGGCGCTTATCTGCCCTCCGAGGGGCGTGCCGGGGGCACAGGGGAAGCTGAGGCCTTTTGTCAGGAGGGGCCTGAGCGCGGAGCTGAGCCCCCCCTCCCCGCCCCAGGGCCCACTAGTGGGGGATCGGCTGCTCTGGGCCTCTACGCCAGCCCTGCCCACAGGAGGCCGCCATAACCAAGTGAGGGTCCAAGTGGCTGCTCTTTAGGTGGGAAGGATTGGCCTCCCGAGCCGGGCCCCAACTCGGACACAGGGGCCCATGGCTGGGGGCCCACGTGGCAGCCGGAGGCCCGCCGCCCGCCCTTGCGCCACACACAGGGTGGCAAAGTGTCTGACCTTCCCAGGGTGGGCAGCGCCTGGGCGGACCTCGGGGAGGACGAGCCCGCCGGCTGGTTCGAGGCCGAGGAGGACTGGGACGAGGTGGAAGTGAAGATGCAGCCGTGCCGGGTGGCCAAGGTCAGGGGGAGGAAGGGGGGGTGGCCAAGGTCAGGTGGGGGGGAGGGGGACAGACAGGGTCAGGCCTAGGAGGGGCCCAGGCGTTTCTCAAAGCCCCGCCTGCCTTCCAGTATCTGATGGTCAAGTTCCTGTGTACCCGGCGCGACACGGCCGAGCGCCTGGGCGTGCAAGGCCTGAGCGTCTACGGCTACCTGCGCCCCGCCGACGCCGATCTGGGCCCCGGCACCCGCTGTGCCACCTGCGACCCCGAGGCCGACCGCATCTGCGGCATGACCCTGCTCCTGAAGACGCTCTCCTTCGTCCAGCAGCTGGCCCAGGACCTGGTACGAGCGTCCCGGACTCGGACACGTGGGACGGGGGGAGGGGCCAGAGGCCGGGGAGGCCGGGTGGGGAGGGGGCTGCTTGGCCCCACGTCGCTCGTCTCTCCCCGACACAAGGCACGGCAGAGAGAGAGCGGGTTCAAGCACAAGCCCCTGCTGGACACGGCCGGCCTCAGCCTGCGGCTCTTCTGGGGCTTCTACAGCAAACTGGAGGCCCGGTGAGTGCGGGGGCCGTAGCGCCCCAGCGGGGAGTACCTGGGGGTGCCCACACGGGCGGGCTCCAGCCCGGGGGCCGCTGACGCTCGGTTCTCCCCCTAGGCCCAGGGAAGAGTGCGTCCTGGCTCGCACCATGCTGCTGCAGCTTCTGCAGAGCTGTTTGTCGGAGCTCACGGCGGAGCCCCAGGCCACGGCGGGGCCCCCACCACCGAACGGCGGCGTGCAGGCTGCGCCGGAGGACCTGTACGCGCACCTGTGCCAAGGTAGGGGGGGTCCTGCTCCCCTGCTGGGGGCCGAGCTGGGAGCCGGGGGCCTTGCCCTCGGGGGCCCCGCCCGCACACCCACCTCGGCCCGTCCTTGGTTTTGTCAGTGGTGGACGAGGCGGGGGACGACCCTGTGCCATTGAAAAGACTGCAGGCCGAGGTGAGGAACACGCTCCTCCAGGGAGCCGCCGTCTTCTTCCCCGATGGCCGCGCCCGGCGCCGCCACCTGTTTGCCATGATGGTGAGTGGGGGCCTGTGCCCGTGGGGTCGTCGGGCTTGGGGACCTCGAGGGGTTTCGGACCCTCTCTCTGAAAGAGCTTCTTGGCCACGCTGCTGGTTCCCAGTTTGGGGCCTTCCTTGGAGCCCGTGTGGGGGCCTTGGGGGACCACTTCCTGCACCTCGACCCGCCGAGCGCTGGAGGCCACGGGCCCCGGACGTCCCCTGGGCTCGCCTTTCTCACCGCCTCCACGTGGCTCTGGCCCCCCCCCAGCCTCTTTCCTTGCCCTTTGCGCACCATCCTCGGGCACAGTCTCTCCGGCTCCGGGCCGGGTTTCAGAAAGTCCGTCGTATTCTTGTGGGCTCCCCTCCCCCCCCCCCCCCCCCCCCCGTGCCCACCAGGCCAAGGTGGGCGCACCTGAGCCGCTTTGGAGCCGCAGTGACCCCTCCCCCAGGAGCTTTTTGCTTTCTTCCTGCTGACATCCTCCATCCCTCCCATCCCTTTTGCTCATCTTCTGCCTCCACTGGAGGCTGGGTCTCCAACCGTTGTCAGCTTTCAGCCCTGTTCTCCCATCTGACGTGGCCCTGGCGGATGGGGGGGGGGGGGTCTCTTCCCTGCAGGGCCTGTGGGACTGATGGGATTGATTTGCATCTGGGGGCTGGGATCAGGTGTTGAGGAGAGAGACCCCTGAGAGACAGTCCCCCGAGAAGTGCAGCCGGCCCACGGGCATCACGTTGCTGGAGCATCTCTGCTCTCAGATGGGGGCCTGGGCCAGGGGTCTCCTGTTGGAAAGTGGAAGCCGGCCTCCGAGGGGGTGGTCCCCTTTTCTGCTCTGCCACAGCCCCTCCCTGTGGCGAAGCCCCCTCAGAAACACCACGAAGGGTTTGGGGACGAATTCCACCTGAAAGGGCCCTTTGCGTTTCCCAGAAGAACATCACGGAGCCGGAGCAGAAGCCGTCTGCGCATCTCACCTTCAGGTCCTTGTGCACCTATTTCAGGCAAGTCTGACGGCCCCCACTTTGGGGGGAAGGAGCCTCCCCAGAGTCCCCAAAAGTCCCTGCCGGGGATCCCAGGGCTGAGGCCGGCCAGGCAGGAGAAACAAGATGGCGGCCAAGAGGCCCAAGGCTCTGCTCCTCCCGCACTCGCTGGCCCAGCCGCGGCCCCCGAGAGGAGTCGGGTGCAGGCGGCCCCCCCCGTTTGTGGGACGCACTCGCCGTCTCATCTGAGGGGGGCCGCGTGTGTCATTCCAGTGGCCGCGACCCCGGAGGCCTGCTGCTGCTCCCAGAGAAGGGGGGCCCGGCCGAGCTGGACGTTCAGGAAGTGCTGGCCGTCATGGACACGCTGCAGGCGGCCGCTGCCAAGGAGGTAACCTCTCACCGGGTGCCCCAGCGGCCCACGGGGATCAATGTGGGCCTGGGGGGTGTGTGGCCGGACGGCCAGCAGAGGGACCTTGGAAAGGAGGGCCCCGGGGCCGCACAGCTGCCAGGGTCGCCAAGCCCAGCACGAGCCCCTTTCTGGTCCTGGCTGACTGGGCGGGACCCTCAGGGAGTCTGGGCCTCCGGCCGGCTCTGCTCCCCAAGGGGGCGGTTTGCGGATGACCTCGCACTCGGAGCCGGCCGCCCCGAGGGATCTGGGCCTTCTCCGGGAGCTTGCTCAGCCCAGCGTGCCGCAGAGGAAGCGAGGTGGGGGCAGGCTCCGACGGGGACTCGGGGAAGCAGCTCTGCGGCCCCAGGCCCGTCCCGGCTCCTCCTGGCCCGCTTCCCATGGACGCCGCCCACGGGCTTGGAGCTCCTCGGAGGCCGCCTCCTGTGCCCCGAAAACCTGAGCGTGGCCTCCAGGAAGGTCCTTGTGGGCGGCGGGGGTGAGGAGACCCCCAAGATGTGGCTGCCCGTCCAGAGCAGCGAGCCTGCCCGGCGCCGAGGCCTGCAGACTCCATGCGAAAAGCCGGGGCTGGAGACCCTGGGGGGTCAAGGCCCAGAAGTCCTGGCTCTGCCGCGGCGCCATGTTCCTCGCCTCCCGCTTGCCCTGGCCCCAGGGAGTCTGGGGGAGACTGGGGGAGTCCAGGCCTGCGGGCGTGGTCACGGAGACCCCCAGGGGAACGTCTGGGCTTTGGGGCCTGCCTTCCAGGAGCCTCCGTGTGTCAGGGACGCCCCAGGCCCGGAGGCGGGGAAGGGCGCCACCGACTGGCCCTGGCCACAGTGACCCCCCGCCCCCATCTCGGTCCCCTCTCGCAGTGCGACATGCTGATGCAGGACGCGCCCCCAGGCGAGAGCGGCCCGGCCTTGTTCTCCCTCTTCTGGTCGGTGCAGGGGAGCCTGCTGTCCTGGTGCTACCTGCAGCTCAAGGGCAGCGAGCCGCGGGCCAAGCAGCTGGCCGCGGAGACGCTGGATAGATGTGAGTCCCGGCCCCCGGGACCGTGGGGGGGGGGGGGTCGGCCCCGCTCAGTGCCCGCCCCACCCCGGCCATCCGGAGGCTGACTCGCCTTTCCTCTCGTCAGACACGGGACAAGTCCTGGCCAGCGTGAGGACGGTCTTGCGGTCCCTCCTGTCCCAGTTTAGTGGGAAAAAAGTAGTGGAAAAGTTGTGTAACTCTGTGTTTGCCATGGCCACCCGGCAGCTGGTGAGTACCCCCGGGGCGGCTCTCGCGGCTGGGCGCTGGCACGAGGCCCGTGCCCGGCCCGCCAACGGCGCCCCCGCCCCTGCAGGTCATCTTCCTGCTGGATTTCTGCCCCCTGGACATCCCGCACTTGGCCCTGTTGAAGGCGTTCAGCACCCTGACGGACCTCCTGAAGGACCTCTGCAGCGACCCCGACGGCGGCCCCGAGCAGGTACCTCCCGTGCCCGGGCTTCCTCTGCCAGCTTGGCTGTGTCTGGGCAGCCCCATCCCACCCCTTCAGGGCGGCTGCAGCACTCGAGTAAATTGGCCGCTATCTTGCCAGACCGGAGGATGCCCCTCCCCAGCCCCCCATCAGCCCGATCTGTGGCACAGAGCTGAGGGAAGGGGCCGTCCGGCCCTCCGACACGGGGCGTGCTGGCCCGGGAAGAGCCCAGCCCCTTTGCGGGGAGAGCCGTGGGGCCGCGCGGGGGCTCCCCGTCACGGGCCCTCTCGGCCTTTGCTCGCCAGATGGACGTGGACACGTGGCAGCAGGAGCAGCCCGTGGTGCTGAACACCTGGGCCATGGAGTCCGCCCACAACTACGAGAACAACCGCCACGAGGCGACCGTCTTCCTCAGCCCCGGCGCCACCTCCTTCGAGGTGGAGTTTGACGACAAGTGCGAGACGGAGACGAGGTCAGTCTGGGGGCGCCCCCCCTCCCCTCCCCCGGCCCCCGAGGAGCCCCTGGGGAGAGTGACGCAGGCCCTCGCCCCGGCAGGTACGACTACCTGGAGTTCACCGACGCCCGGGGCCTGAAGACGCGCTACGACACCAAGGTCGGCACGGACAAGTGGCCCAAGGTGAGGGTGGCTGGGGGGCCGGGGGAGGGGGGGCAGGGCTCGGGCAAGGGCCCCCCGCTCGGCCGCCAACGCCCGTCTGGTTGCTCCCCAGAAAGTCACCTTTAAGGCGGGCCCCCAGCTGCACTTCCTCTTCCACTCGGACAGCAGCAACAACGAGTGGGGCTACAAGTTCACGGTCACAGCCTACGGCCTGCCGGACGTGGCCATTTCCTGGGGCCTGGACTTGCAGCTCCTGGTTTCCAGGCTGATGGGGCGCCTGGCTTCCCAGTGCCTGGCCTTGCGAGCCGACCGTGAGTGGCCTGCGCCCTGGCGGGGGGGGTTAGGGGACTGGGGGGCTGGGGGCCCAGAGCGCGCCAACGCGCGGCCTGTCCTGAAGCTGTTTAGTGTGTCCTTGGGGCTTCTGGAGGGGCCCCTGAGACCCTCGCTGAGGGCACCAACTCCAGGGGGGTCCTCGGACCAGGGACACCGGGACACCTTACGGACTCACTGGCGCCGACACTGAAAGGTCTCCTCCTTGCAGAGTTAGGGGGTGACACGGGACTGCCTGTGGCCAAGGTGACCCCTGTCCTCCACTCCCCCTTGTGGAAACCGGTCTTCAGGCACCAGCTGTGCCAGGAGGGGCTTCCGGGAGCCTGTGGGCCCGCTCCTGCGCCCCAGGATGGCAGAGAGGTAGGAGCTTTCCCCGCCTCCCTCGGGGTCTGCTCTCCCTGCACGGCCCGCGGGCACAAAGCCCCGCTCCCCACATCCCGGGGACCCCGCCCGCGGTCTGCACCCTGCGTGCCCGCGGCTGACGCGCCCCCTCGGTCTCGCTTTCCAGAGCCAGAGCGCTCAGGCCGACCCGGGCCGGGACCTCCTCGTCGACTTCGCCAAGTCAGACGCCGTTCAGGGCTTCTGCGGGCGGAGGCCCGAGCTTTTCCAAGGACTCGCACAGGCATGTAAAAAACAAGCCCCGCAGACAGATAGCGTTGCCGGTTCTGCGGTGGATCGAGCCGTGAACGCCGCGTTTGCCGCGCTGGTGTATCTCACGCCGCAGCTGTATGAGAAGCTGCAGAGCTATGGTAACTGTCCCCCCGGGCCGGGCCGGGCTAGCGAGCGACGCCGCGCTGCTCTCGGGGAGCTCCCGCCACTGGCAGCCGCCTCCCGGGCCCAAGAGCAGCTGGCTTCCGGCCTCAGGGAAATGCGGGGCCGGGCCCCTTCATCCTCCCGAGACCCCGAGCAGACGAGGGCCCTTTCCCCTCCTTGTTCATCGCCACCAGAGGGCGCCCGGGGCCCCTGGCCCTGCCCATCCTGGGGCTGGGCCACCGCGGGCGCTTTGGGCGTCCCCTGCTCCTCGGAGCACCAGCGCCCAGGGGCTGTGAAGAAACACCTCGCGGGCACCTTGGATCTCCTGGGCTGCGGCCCGGACCTTGCCGGCTGCAGCGAGACTCGGACAGGCCGGGGCGGGGAGCCCGAGGCCAGAGGGGTCCTGGGGGGCCAGGCTGACCCGGGGGTACCGGGGAGAAGGTGTCGTGGAAGGGATGGCCTGGAGGCAGCAAGAGGAAGGCCGGCATCCTCCCCCCCGGGAGCCCCCGCAGGGCCCCAGCTAGTCGGGTGTGCCAGGGAGTTCGGGCCTCCGCCCTCCCCAGATGCGGGGAGGTCCCTCGGGCCCTTTGCCGCAGCCTCGGGCCGCTGGCCCGATCACAAGGCTTCCCTGACTCCGGACGAGCCCTCATCCCCGATGGTGGGACCGGATAGGTAGCCCCAGGAACGGGCCCCCTGCTGTCTGGGCAGCTCGGGTCCCCCTGGAGGGGATGGAGGCGGGCACAGAGAGGGGCCGGAGCACAGCACTACTGGTGGGGGGGGTAAGATGGCCAAGGCAGCCGAGTGGGAGGCTCAGCATCCCAAGTCCTTCAGAGGGGGCCCGAGGCGGCCGGGGTGGATGACAGCTGCCAAAGAGGGGGGCGGATCGGGAGGAGGGGAGGGCCGGGGCCCGCCGAGCCTGCTGCTGCCTGGGAGGCCCAGGGCTGGCTGGTGAGCAAAGCCCTTCTGCTCTCTCCCCAGTTACTGGCGGGGGCCAGGGGGTGCTGAGTGAGGACTTTGCCCAGGTGTACGCCCTGGCCGATGGGATCAGGATATGGATGGTAAGGATGGGCTCTGGGGAGCTCCGTGGGCCCCGAGGCAGGGGGCGGCTCCAGTGACGGGGGTCTCCTCCTCTTCCCAGTTAGAAATGAAGCAGAAGGCGCTGCTGGAGCAAGGGGACGAGGGTTCAGGGGAGCCCGATGCCGATGTGCGTGAGGTGAACCCGGAGAGCCTGGGTGAGTGCCCTGCCATGGCGTCCTCGGGCCCCCAGAGATGGGGGCTCGCAGCGGATCCAGACGCTCGATGGAGTCGCCCGGAGGGCCGGGCTTATGGGGCGCACTGAACGCTACAGGGTGGGAGCGGGGGCCTCACTAGGGTGACAGAGACGAGACCGTCCTTTCCTCAGCACGGGCCTGGCGGTCACAGGAGGATGGGGGCGGGGGGACTCCCAGAGGTGATTTAGAAGGACCCTTATTTTGGGCAGAGGACATGTGGAGGGGAGGGCAGGAGGTGCCGGGGAGATGGAGGGGGCTCCCTAGGTCTGGTGCCCTCCTTCCACACCGTGTCCTTGTGCTGTCTCCCCTTTGCCCCCTCAGCCAGAGAGTGCGCGCAGAAAGCTCTCCTGCTGCTGCAGTTCCCGCCTATGGGAGCGAGCCGGCAGAGAAGCGGCTCCGTGGGGGAAGAGCACGTGCCGGCCTCAGGACCCGAGAGCCCCCGTCAGCGGGTGGAGGCCGCCCCGGGCCCTTCCAGCAGGCCCTTGGAAAGGAGCACCTCCCAGCAGGACGAGGGGCTCTCCCCCCCGTCCACACCCACCCGCCGGCCGACCTTCGGCCGGGGCCGCCTCAGGCTCCTGTCTTTCAGGTCTGTGGAGGAGACCCGGCCCGTGCCCACGGTGACCGAGAAGTACCCCCTCCTCAAGGACGTGATGGACTTCCTTAAGGACCAGGCGCTCTCCCACGAGAGGTGAGGGGCCGGAGCCGGGGGCCCCGGAGGCGAGGCCGGAGCCAGGCTGGAGCCAGGCCATCCTCAGGGCAGGCCTCCATTGGGCCTGGGTGGGAGGCTTGGGGACGTTTCCCCTGGGGGAGCAGCTGACCCCCACCACCTCCTCCACGGGCTGTCTGTCCTCCAGCGTCCTGAAGGTCCTGTCGCTGAAGAGATCCCAGGCCAAGAGCGTCCTGGATGCCCTGAGCACGGCCCGGACCTGCGTGGAGCAGCTGGGGAGGCCGCACTGCTTCCACCCCGCCTGCCTCCTCTTCCTGCTGGAGCTGCTCACCTGCCAGAAGGATTTTGCTGAGTGAGTGCAGAGGCAGCTCATCCCCTGGGACGCCAGGCCAGGGATCTCTGGAGATCTCATCTGTCGTCATCCCCCCGGCTTTCTGGGGGGGGGGTCTCATCTGTCCCCCCGCCCCCCTGCGGCTCCTTGTGGGGGGGGGTTGGGATTCATTTGTCTCCCCTCCCCTCCCCGTGGCTCTCGATCTTGGTTCTGCATCCCCTCGGGCAGCATCCATTCTTCCCTCATTCACGTGTCCCAAGAGAGGTCGCCCCCCCGGCTTGCTCGGGCCCTGTTTTTGGATGGCATTGGGCTCCTCCCGAGTGACCGGGCGGCCCATGTGCGTTGCTTTTAGCTACTTTGGCCACTTGGAAGGCTGTGGGGCCGCGCTGCACGCAGAGATCCGCCACGCCTACCACCAGCTCGTCCGCTTCTTGGTGGACGCCGTGAAGGGCTTCGGCAACCTGAAGGACAGGTACGGGACAGTGTTTCCCACGGGTGTCCGGACGGCTGCAAGGGCAGGGGCCCCACGTCGGGGGGCGCCAAGGCCCGGCCCGGGCAGCAGGGTCAGTGGGGAGAACTCCGGCCTCCCCTCCGGCCTCCCCTCCTGCCTCTGACATCTCGCCACCCTAGCGGTCTCAGACGGCCCCTTGTGCTCCCACTTCTGCCGCATGGGGAGCGCTGAGGTCGCCGTCAGCTCCGTCCCAGTCGGGGCTCAGATGGACCTTCCCGGCCAGAATGGATTCCGGGGGTCCAAGGGCTTGGCACAGCAGCTGGAATGGGAGCCCACCCCCACGGAGGCCGAGCTCGGGGACACGAGAAGGAAGGGTTAGGGCTTGGGAGGGCCCCCCCCACCAAGCCTGGGGCCGAGCTGGCCACCTGGCTCGGGGCCCCCCCGCCCTGGCACAGCTGTGGGCTTCTAAGTGTGGTCTTCCCGGCTCCTTCAGGTCCCTGCTCCCTGCCCTGTCCTGCGTCCAAGCGTCCCTGCTCCATCTCCTGGATATGGGCTGGGAGCCCAGCGACCTCCCCTTCCTGGCCGAGATCCGGCTGCCAGAGCTGCTCATGACCATGGCGCAGGAAAACATCAGTCTCCACCACAGGGCCATTTGGTGAGGGCGGGAGGCAGCTCCGCAGTGGGCCGTCCTGGGGCCCGGGGGAGGGACCCCTGGCCCCAAGGCGGTCCCTTACTTCTTGGTCTGAGGATCACGGACCGTTGTCTCTGCTCACAGGGATGGTTCTGGGGCCTGGTGCTCCAGGGCTGCCCGGTCCCCCCAGCTCGTCCAGGATGCTGGTCAGTGCCTCTGTGGTCCAGCTGACCTGGAGTCTTTGATAAGGGGAGTCTAATCCTGGAGTCTTGGGTGGGGTGTTTGGGGGAGCCCCAGGAAGGGTGGGTCAGCAGGGGGTTGGACCCCCACAAGTGCCAGAAGTCTCGGGTGGCCTCTGAGCTTCAGTCTCCTCATCTGTTGATTGGGTGGGAGCTGAAGGCCCCCACAGAAGAACCGCTCCCTTGGTTCATGGAGGATGAAGCTGAGGGTCCAGGTCTTCTGTGCCTGGGGCGAGACCTGATGTCAGGGCTTCCTGGTCCGAGGGTCCTCCCCAGTTCAAGTCCCACCTCAGACCCCCCCTGTGGGCCTCTGCCATGGGGCTCCCCCCCGTCACCCCCTGGTTCCCTCCCCCTGGCTCCACCTTCTGAGCGCCCCTCCCTTTCAGCCAGTGGAGCGAGGACGAGGAGATGGCCGAGTACCGCCAGACCTCGGAGTGGATGGAGGAGTGTCGGGACGGGATGTTCGAGGCCTGGTACGAGAAGATCGGCCAGGCCGACGCCGAGAAGCAGAGGAAGGCAGGTGCCCCCGGCTGCGAGGGAGCCCGGCCCCCCTCCCCCAGCCACGGCCCCGCCCAGCCCCCTCACGGCGCCCTCTCTGCCCTCGCAGATGCACATGTTCATCGCCCGCTACTGCGACCTGCTGAACGTGGACATCTCCTGTGACGGCTGCGACGAGATCGCTCCCTGGCACCGCTACCGCTGCCTCCAGTGCCACGACATGGACCTCTGCAAGACCTGTTTCTTGGGTATGCTTCCCTGGGCCGAGGTGGGGTCCGGCCGGAGGGCACCGGCTGTCTTCTGGGCACCCATGGCCACCCGTGCAGCGCGGCAGAGGGGCGTCCTCGAGTCCTTCCTCCTCTCCCCTGGCTCCAGGCCGGGGCTTCTTGTGGGGGGGGGGGGGGAGACCCGTCCCTATCCCCCGCCTCTTCTCATCTAGTCTGGGAGTGGGGGCTTGTCCCTCAGGTGTTACTCCTTCCTTGAGTCCCGCCGCCCCACACGGTGGGCTCCTGCCTTCCCCCTCCCCTCCTCTCCGTCATTCCTCCACCTTTTCCTGTTGGCGCCGGCACACCTGCTGGGGACTCGGGCCCCTCTGTGGGCTCCTCCACCGGGTCTGTGCACGGGTACACCCCGGCTTCCTGGCGATGGACTCTGTTACCCGGCCCCCGCCCGCTGACTGCTGTGTGCGCACGTTGGCTTTCTACCACTCCTCTCTTGATCCTCTTTTCTTAAAAAAAAAAAATTGCTTTCATTTAAAAAAACTGAGTTTAGATGATTCTCCTTTTCTGATACAGCTTAAGATCGGCTGCAGCCAGGTCACCTTCACTTGCTTTTTTCCATGAATTCCCTTGATATTCTTGACCTTTTGTTCTTCTAGCTGACCGATATATTTTTAGATCTCTAAAAAACCATTTTGGTACTTTGATCGGTATAGTACTGAATCAGTAAGCTAACTTAGAATTGCCGTTGTTATAGTGGTCGCGCACGCGCGTGTGTGTGTGTGTGTGTGTGTGTGTGTATAAAGATGACATGTACGTGTGTATATAGAGATGACATATACATATACCTCTATGTGTATAATATGCATATAATGTAATGTATGTTATATTCAGCTTCCCCATCAGCAATTCATCTTTCTCTAGTTCTTTAGAACCATTTTGTGATGATCATGTAATTCCTGAGTTTGTCTTAGCAGACGTCTATATATTTTGTTTTATTTTTTAACTTTTTATTGTTTTCTTTTTTTCTGGGTATACATGTGTATTCATTTTTTTAATGCACAACTTTTTATGAAGCATGTTGGGAAGAAAAAAATCAGAAAAGGGAAAAACCATGAGAGGAAAAAAAGGGGGAGGAGGGGATGTGAATATAGCATGTGTTCATTTCCATTCAGTTTCCACCATATATCTTATTAAGTCAGCAGTTAAAGAGGAGTTCCTTTATTTCTTGTGCTGGATTTGGTTGGTATTCTATAGAAATACTGATAATTTATGTGGGCTTTTTTTTTTTTTTTAACATCCTGTAAAGTTGCTAAAGTTGTTTCAGTTTTTTAGTTGATTCTCTAGGGTTCTCTAAGTATGTCGTGGTATCATTTGCAAGAGTTGAGTTCTGTTTCCTTGTAGCCTATTCCTATTGAATTTCTTTTTCTTATTGCTATAACCTATATTTCTAGTACAATAATGAATAATAGTGATAATGGACTTCCTCGCTTCATTGCTGATCTTATTGGGAAGGCTTCTAGCTTATGTTACAGATGATGTTTGCATTAGATTTTTAAATAAATCATTTTTGAGAAAGGCTCCTTTGATTCCTATGCTTTCTGTTGCTTTTACTAGGAATGGATGTGGTATTTTGTCAAAAGCTTTTTCTCCATCTACTGAAATCATCATATGTTTTTGTTGCCTTTGTAATTGATATCACCTGTTACTCTGATAGTTTTCCTAATATCTGAATCAGCCCTGATTTCCTATTATAAATCCCACCAGGTTATAGTGTATGATCTCTGTGATAGATTTCTGTAAATGCCTTTTAGCATTTTATTTAGAATTTTTATATATACCTTAAGGAAATTGATTTACCATTTTCTGTGGTTTTTTTCTCCCTAGTTTAGGTGTTAAAGTCACATTTGTGTCATAAAAGGAATTTGGTAGGATTTTTCTACCTATTTTTTCAAAACAGTTATATAATATCCAAATTCATTTTTTTAAATGTTTGGTAGAATTCATTTGGAAATCATATCCATTTGGTCTTTGGGGATTTTTTCTTAAAGAATTTATGTATAGTCTGTTTACTTTCTTTTTCTAAGAGGGTTACTTAAGGTGTTCTCTTCCCTTCTTTGCTAATATCTTTGTAAATGTCTCTCTTTTCATGTAGATTGCCGGTTGTGTTGTACATAACTGGGCAAAATAGCTCATCATAATTGCTTTAATGGTACATTAACTGTTTTCATTTTTGGTAAACTTTCGATTTTATTTTTTGGTTTTAAGGATTTATATTTATTCCTTAATTGGATTAATTGGAAGGTTTTTAAAAATAAGTTGCATGTTCAATTAACTTATCTGCTCTTTCCCCCTTTTATTATGCATTTCAAGATAAAAATTTTTCCCTTAACTTCTACTTTGGGCTGCATCCCACCAATTTCGATAGGTTGTCTTAGTGTTAATATCTTTAGTGAAACAATTGATTGCTGCTGTGATTTGTTCTTTGACCCCCTTATGCTTTAGGATTATTTAGTTTCCAACTCATTTTTAATTTATGCTTCCAGGACCATTTATTGAGTGTAATTTTCATTTCATTATAGTCAAAAATTTTCTGGATTTGTGAAATTTACACGGTAGTTTTTGTGAAGGTGCCATGTGCAGCTGAAAAAAAGATATACTTCTTTCTATTTCCATTTAGTTCTATCCAGAGATCTATCATATCTAACTTTTCTAAGGTTTTATTTATCTCCTTAACTTTGTTTTGTTAGGTTATTGTAGTTTTGAAAAGGGAAAGTTGAAATCCTCCACTACTATAGTTTCACTTTCTTTTTTCTCATAATTCATTTAACTTTATTTTAGTATTACTATTGCTTCATTGACTCCGATACCTTTTAACAAAATGTAGTTTTCCCGATTATCCCTTCTAATTAAGCCTATTTTTGCTTTTGTTTTGTCTGAGGTCATGATCGCTAGTCCTGCCCATAGTCCTGGAGAGATTCTGCTCCAGCCCATATTTTAATTCTGCGTGTCTCTTTTCTGTTTTAAGCATATCTCTTATAATCAGTATATTATTGGATTCTGGTTTCTAATCCATTCTCTTGTCCACTTCCATTTTCTGAGTGAATTCACTCCATTCACCTTCACAGTTATGATTGCAAACTTTGTATTTTCCTCCATCCTGTTTTCTTTTATGATTTTCTCTTTTTTACTCTCTTCTTCCTCAGAAGTCTGTTTTTGCTTTTGCCTGTTGTCTTCCTAAATCTGTCCTTCCTTTTATCACTACTGCTGTCATTCCCTTTCTGGTTATCCCCTTCCCTACTTGTGTTCCTTTGGATAAGAGATTTCTATACCCAACCAAGAGAATGTGGGTGTATGAGTGTGAATATTGGGGGGGGGTGTTCTAAGATATCTGTGCATCTTTTCATTTTCTTGAAAAATGGTTTCTAGGCTTTTAGGCAGTCCAATCATTTATAAAATTACCCCTTTTGATCTGTTTTCCAGCTTAGTTGTTTTTCCAGTGAAGTATTTCCTATTTTATTTTATTTTTCACTTTCTTTTGACTTTGTTTTGATGTTTCTTGGTACCTTGTAGAGTCATTCGCTCCCACTTGCCCAATTCTAATTTTTAAGAATTGCTTTCACGAGTGAGCTTTTGTGCCTCTTTTCCCATTTGGCCAATTCTGCTTTTTAAGGAACACTTTTCTTCTTCTTTTCTTTCTTGCCATTAGGCCAGTTTTTGTTTTTCAGGGTGTTTTTCCTTCGGTGTTGTTAGTGCCTTTGTTCCTGAGCCATTCATTCTCTTCGAATAATGGTTTTTCTGCTCTCTCTCTTCTCCAACTCTTCCTGGACCTTGTCGAGCCTGGGTCCGAGGCCCATTTTTGCCTTTGAGGCTTTGCTTGTCATTGTTTCTGACCCGGCGGATCCTTTCCCCGCCCCCGCAGCCCCCCGCAGGCCGGGTCCTGGGACGCTCCGGCTGCTTTGTTCTTCGAGGCTGCTTCTTGATTTAGAACTTGATGAGATAAAGTTGGGCTCTGTGCTGGGGGGGGGGGTGCTTTTCTGCTGCTGCTGCTTCTGAGGAGGGGTGTAGACCCCGCTGTGCCAGCATGGGGGTCTCCAGGGCTCAGTCCCCCCAGGCCCACCGTTCTCCCTCGCCGCCTCTCTCTGTAGGGAGGCCTGGGAGAGCTTCTGTCCTCGCTGCCAGGGAGGGATGTGTGGCCGTGGAGTGGGCAGGGCCTTTCTGGGCAGGCCTTCCTTTATCGGTCAGGAACTCTGATTTGGAGCTCTGGGGGGGCATTGGGAGGTGGGCCTGGCCAGCACGCTTTTGGCGCTGAGACATGTTCTTTCTGGGCCTTGGAGTTCTCCTCTGTCAAATGGGCCCCTTGCGCCCTCCTGGGCAGGGGCAGCTTCCTGGCCCGCACGCTCCCACCCTTACCACGGCCTCCACGATCTCAGAGGGTAGTGGGCACGTGAGGGGTGAAATAGGCTGTTGTGATGGAGCCCAGAGGGCGGATTTGAATCTGGGGCTTCGCGGTGCCAGGCCTCCTGCAGTCTCCGAGCCACACCCTCCGTGGTTGCAGCACGTTTGTAGACACGGTCTCTGGGGCCGGAGCCGGACCCCCCCGGACCCGAGCAGGGGTCTGGGGGCACGAGGAGGTTCTAGCATCTCCTGTGGGCGGGTGGGCCAGCAAGTGCTCAGGGCGCTGCGGGTGTGGGGCGGAGTAGGGCCTCAGGGGCCGGCCCTCCCATGTGCGCCTGCCCTGCCCCAGGTGGAGTGAAGCCCGAGGGCCACGAAGACGACCACGAGATGGTGAACATGGAGTACGCCTGTGACCACTGCCAGGGCGTGATCGTGGGCCGCAGGATGAACTGTGACGTGTGCGACGACTTTGACCTCTGCTACGGCTGCTACGCGGCCAAGAAATACTCCGACAGGTGCTTCCTGCGGGCCCCCAGGGCGGGGGGGGGGGGGCGGCCGGCCCTGCGCCCCCCGGCCTGTGCCAGCCGCGCCTTTGCTTTGCAGCCACCTGCCCAGCCACGGCGTCACCGTCTACCCCATGGTGACCATCCGCACCAGCGACTGCCAGCGGCTCGTCCAGCCCTACGTCCACAACTACTCCTGGCTGCTCTTTGCCGCCCTGACGCTGTACGCCGCCGACCTGGCCGGAGGGGCCGAGGCGGAAGGGGAAGGGCCGGACCCTGGGGCCCTCCGGGCCGCGGCCACCCTGCAGGCGCAGTGCCTGCGGCTCCTCGGAGAATGCCTGCTGAAGGCGCAGCGGAACGCGGGTGAGCCGCGTCGGGGCTGACCTGGGGCGTCCGGGGCGCCCGTTACGGGGCAGTCACCATCGCGGCGTTGTCAGAAAAGCATCTCTGCCGTAGCGCATGGGGGGGTGTCCCGAGACCCCCCAAACATCAGCACTGCTCTGCCCTGAGCCCCCCAATGTCAGTGGTGCTTGTTCTGGCCTGTGAGGTCCCAGAAAGTGCCCCCCCGAGTCAGCAGGGAGAGAGTCCCAGGGTTTCAGGGGCCTTCGGCGACCGGGTGGTGGGGAGCGGTCATTCAGAATGGCAGGACCCCCCGGGCCGTGGTGGACATCCCTCTGGGGCCTCCGGAGCACCGCCAAGTGCTCAGGGTCCCAGGACTCGTGCTCTCTCCAGGGGGCCCCTCGAGCCTGACTCCCTCTTCTCCCCTGTGGCCAGATGCGGACCCATCCTCAGAAAACGACCTGGTCTCTGTTGGCTCTTTCCAAGATGGCGCCGGGGAGGAGAAGGCCGCCGAGATGACGGGCACCCCCATGGCGGTGCCCAGCTGGGTAAGGGGGCACCCAGGGCTTCGGTGGTGTTCTTTCCCCCCAGAGCGCATCTGTCCCTGCTGCCGGCCCCCAAACGGCCCCTCAGAAACCAAGCTGGCCGGGGTCCCTGGGCCCGGAGCTGACGGATCGCCGACTGCATCAGCCGCCCTTCTTGGTGCCGCGGGGGGAGCTCACACCCTTTCCCCTGGGCTTCCCTTCTCATCGTAGGGCCAAGGGGACGCCAGGGATGAGACCCTCCCCTCAGACGGCGCGCCGGCCGCTCTGGGAAGCCAAAGTTCGTCTCCGGAGAAGGCACCGTCTGGGGAAGCCCCCGAGGAAGCCCACGGGCCGGCGCTCCCAGGTTCGGAGCATTCCGCCTCTCACTGGTCTCGTTCTCCAGTGCGTGGGCAGAGGACCCCCCTTCCCCACCCCGTAGGCCCAGCACACACCTTTCTTGTCCTCAAGGACCTCCCATTCTGCAGGGGGCGCCAGAGCGTGTCCATCTCTCAGGCCGAGGGCAACTGTGGGGCGTGCTGAGAGAGGAGGTGGGCTGGGCGTTGATGGCAGACCTGGGGGGGGGGGGGGACTCTGGGAGAGCTCCCACCCCCTGCTTCTGGACGGGCCCCATAGGGTGCCCGGGAGCCCCTGCTCTTCCTGCCCCTTGGTC